>NW_010973220.1:108224-308215 GCF_000737465.1 Haliaeetus leucocephalus | reverse complement strand
GTCAGCCTGAGTAGAAACCATTGATCACCACCCTCTGATTATGGCCTGTTAGCCAATATCCCATCCATCTCACAGACCACCCATCCACTTTTGCCAGTTTGTTTAGGACGGGGCTATGGGAAACAGTGTCCAATGCTTTGCTTAAGCCCAGCTAAACAACATCCACTGCTTGCACCATGTCCACAGAAAATGCTACTTTATTGTAGGAGGTGAACAGGTTGGTCAGGCTGTCAGATGTTGCCATATGACACATTTCTTCTTAATAGGGAGTCACTGGGTACATGCCTCGATGCAGCTGTTGAAACTCTTGAACTTCTTGTTGACAGGATGTACGCTGGCAATCTCCTAGACACCACTGAGGTATGAAAAGTCCAGTCCCAGAACTATTTCCATTGAATAGACTAGAAAAATGGGCAAAGGGAAAGCAGAGCAGAGTCAAGCTCCACAGAATAGGAGCCAGGCCATGCTGTGAGTGAGCCCAAGAACAGAAGCTAGCCCACTTGCTTTCCAATATAAACAACAACGTATTTCCCTTCACAATACAGCTGTGCAAATTCAGGTCCTTAGTAGCATGAATAGGCACCAAGTTTATAAGCAAGGAGTAGGCTGCCATCATACATTTCTGGAGAAAGACTTATGGAAGTGTAACAAACCTGATCACAAACTGACAGCACTTGAAAGTTTGGCTGATTAATTCTGAGGGAAGGAAAAAGTGCTGAAGAAGATTTGTATGCTTGAATTTATTTTTTGTTTTGATTTACTTTTTGTTTTTTCCCCAGGTATTCCTAACAAAAGATTTTTATCTGTACACGTAATTTTGTTTTGGCTATTTTGAACATAGGCTTTGAGGGCTGAAAAGAGAGGCACTTATGTCAGAGATATTTAAATGAAATGAGAAAAGGTAGCAAGGTAGGTGCACCTTAAGGTTTTCAAATGTTTCTGAGAAACAACGAAGGATGGGATTCTAAGTATGAATTTTAATTCTTAAAAAAAAAAAACACAAAAAACCCCACAAAAAAAACCAAAAAACCTCAAACAAACAACAAAAAGAAATATAATCATTCTCCAAAAAAAATTAATCCTGCTGCAGTTTAGAAAAACATTGTGATAGGCAAACATCATTTCACCACCATTTAACCAAGTAATACTTTTTATCTGAAGTTTATTACACCTGTCTTTCTCAACAGGTACAGTTGTATTTTTAGGCAGCTCCTAAATCCTTCAAAGTGGCTGTCACTCAGTCATTCCCTGCCACCTCTGGTGAGAGGAATGTGCTTTCCGCTGGCAGATTTGCCTATGGTTGAACACAAGCACACATTGACCGATGCTCGCCTGCCTCCTGTCCCCTGGGTGGCAGTGCTATATAACTCTTTCCCAACAGATACACAGAATAGAGCAGTGCAGAGTGACATTGCTATGCTGGGGAGAGAGAAGGACAGCAGTAACAGTATGTATAAAGAAAAGCATCCTGTCAGACCGAGGATGGGAAGTAGCTCTGGATGCCTAGCAAGGTCATCATGTAGGACCAGTAGGAATAAATTGGTAGGAATGTGGCTTAAATACACTCCAAAGACTGTAGGGTCCAATTCAGCTGCAACAGTGATGATAAAAGCACAAGTGAGTGGTTTAAGTGCTACACTGGGTTTTGCTGGTTTAAAGTTAATTTTCTTCATAGTATCTTGTGTGGTGCTATGTTTTGGATTTGTGCTGAAAGCAGTGTTGATAACGCACCCATGTTTTAGCTGTTGCTGAGCAGTGCTTACACAGCATCAAGACCTTTTCTGATCCTCACCATGCTCCACCAGTGAGGAGGCTGGGGGGGGCACAAGGAGTTGGGAGGGGACACAGCTGGGACAGCTGACCCCAACTGACCAAGGGGATATCCCAGGCCATATGACATCATGCTCAGCTTGTAACGCTGGGGGAAGAAGGAGCAAGGGGGGACATTTTGAGTGATGGCACTTGTCTTCCCAAATAACTGTTACGCATGATGGAGCGCTGCTTTCCTGGAGATGGCTGAACACCTGCCTGCCGATGGGAAGTGGTGAATGAATTCCTTGGTTTGCTTTGCTTGCACGTGCAGCTTTTGCTTTCCCTATTAAACTGTGTCTCAGCCCATGAATCTTCTCACTTTTACCCTTCCAACTCCTCCCCATCCCACTGTGGGGAAGTGAGGGATTGGATCTGTGGTGCTTAGCTGCCTACCGGGGCTAAACCACAAAAAATGCTTAAAGTGATCTCTGTTCCTTTTGAGGCATCTGCCTGAGGAGAAATCTGGCTGGATGGGAGTGGTGTTGAGGTGCTGGCCCACATATCAGGCTGTGAAGACTAAAAGCCGTGTTGTGAATTTTAAACAATCTAACACAGTCTACAATTATGCTGTATTTTATATTTTACTACAACGTTAATATATAGTCAGTGATGTACGGCCTCAGTGTAAAGTTTGTTAATAAAATCAACTTGTGTGCAGTAATTACATCGGTATTTCATCAGATTAGGTTTCTCTTAAATATTTCATCAACAAACATCACTATCACATTCTCATGCATTTTAAGACAGCCTCTATTTTTCCTTTTTTATGCCCTTGAAACCTTTAAAAATACTGCAAATATAGCACTCCTCTATTAATCTTGATGTCAAAAGCAATGGACAAATTATCAAAGACTAACTTTGTCTATCTAAAAGACAGCATTGGTAGCTAGATTTGCTTTTTTAACTTTTATGTAGCAGGTATCAAAGAGTTACACTATTGTATGAAACATCAAGTAAGACCTTGTCCTCTTTGTTGAAGGTGGCTTGTCAATCAACTGGGCTAAGTGGATGGAACTGGGTACTTCACTCTCTCTTTTCCCTGGGCTACTGGAGACAGCAGAAATCGCTGCCCAGCAGTCTCACGAGTAGCCACTGAGGCTAGTTTTACACTGGTCATTCAAGAGCAGAGATCCCATCCCCACCCGAACCCATCCCATCCCTCTGTGCTGCTTAATAATAACAAAGGATTATGTTAATGAATTCTGGCAATAAGGCCAGAAAGCATCATCTGATTAATACCTTACAGACAGACTAGTCTTGGAGAAAGCTAGCTGGAGTGGTCCCACATAAATCCAGGGACCAAGTAGTGTTAAGGATCAGGTATCCAATTGCTCAAATTTGCTTCTTTGCCCTCTTTATTTATCAGTATATATGCACTCGGTATCTTTCCTGCTGCTGAGAGTGAAATTAAGACTGGAATTAAGACTGTTTTCATGATTCACTTTATGACCTTGCCTGTAAAACTCATCTTCTGTGGCTAGAATTCAAAAAAAAGATTTAGGTATTGTGACACACAGAGCTGCAATATTTAAAGTTAGGTACTGAGCTTCAAGGGTGGTATTCATAATGAAGAATTTCTAATGTCTGAGGCAATGATATTTTGTGGAAGAGAGCACATATGAATGGCATTCAGAAAATCCAGAATATTCAAAGATGCCACACTATATAGACAACAGAAAATGTCACAGAGAAAGTGTCACTGCTACTCTTTCAGAGCTGCGGATTTTGCCTTGTCAGAAGCAGAAACAGTTCTGAGGCCAACACAGCATTTAGAGTGTATGTGGCTTTCAGCGTTGACTTTCAAAAATGCTGAGCATTGGCTTTTTGTAATGACTTTAATGAAAACTGCTGTTTCTGCAGCCTGAGTCACTGACTGAAGATGTGATGTATCAATGAGTGTGTGTCTGTGTGTGTGAGGGAAGAAAGGGTTAAGTCACTATTTGTCATATTGCTTCGATGAGTATTGTCAGACTGTATCTAGAAAAATAGCAATTTCTAGTGAACAGTTAGGATTACAAATTAACAGGAAAAAAAGTGTAAATTGTACACTTAGAAGGAAGACATTTATATTAAAATGTTCTGACAAGAAACAAATGATAGGCCTTAAAGCTCATTAAAAAAATGAAGTTTGCAGAAGTTCAGTCTTCCATCATATTCAGCTTCTTAGCTCCAATGTAAACTGATTGTCGTGAAACATCTAACATACAGTTTTATAATAGTTTATTTACATGTTTACACAAATATTTTTGTGAGGAAAGTATTCTCATCACTCCACAAATGCAATATAATAGAGAGGAGGAAATACAGCCGATACAGCTATAAGGCAGAACAGGACTGAGGTGTAAAGCCATTGACTAGGTTTGCTTCTCTTCTTATACTCTTCTGCTGGGAAGATTTAACTTTTAGTTTCTGATGAGACATAATCCAAAGTAGAATATTATAAGGAGACAATTCAGGATGAAAAGTATTCAGAAAAAAACAAAACCCCTTATGAGAAATTACTTTTTGGTGCTATATTATATCATGCCTCTTTGAGTCTGGGAATTTCTGCTTTTTATTTTATATGATCTTATTAATTATCAGCTTCTGAAACCTATTCCAGTATTCCAAACAAAAATCAAATCCACCAGTCTATCCATTGTATTTCCTGAACTAACAGTTCAAGGAATACATCAAAAAGACACAAGATCCAGATCATTCTGCAAGTTAAAAATACAGTTTTCTTTTCCCTTGTCTCTAAAATATAATTTGTAATAAATGTGATTTGTTGCTTTATAATAACCTTACAAAAGTTCTTCTGGCTTTCCCTTTTAGCAGTTATGAAATCCTGAAACTGTATGTTTGAAAAGTCTAAAAACTTTCAAACTTTTACTAAAATTTTCCTCATAAATTCCATGAAACATTTTCATACACTGTTGATCCAAAAGGGTCAAGAAATACAGTAAGTTAACATGTTATCCAGATTGAAAAACAAACAAATGAACAACAAAAAAAACCCCTACACTGTATGGTAAGCTTTGGATAATCATGAATAATCTATTTGCTTTGGTTAGGAATAATCAATATAGCATTTCAGATCTGATATGAGAACAGATGTCACCATTAAATGTCTTTTCCTCCAAAGTAATCGTAACATTTTGTGCAGCAGCTGATACTCTTTGGTACATTATTCTCTTGAAATGCAATTCCACAGCATTGCAAAACTGTGAAAAAGGAGTGATCTATGATCTAAACCACACTTCAAAAAAAAGGCATGTCATTGTGGCCAAAAGATCAGGTGCTAAAATACATGCCAGTCTCAGCTCATTAGGAAATACTCCAGGCTGGCAGCTGTGCCCTGCCCTTCTGTTTCAAACTCCCATGTCCTCTGGCAACATGTTGCATATCCATTAGATATTTTGCAAAAGCTGTTTTTCAAATTATATCTTCAATTAAGGCTCACAGTTAATGCCAAGGCTCAGAGCTTGAGTTCATTATAGCTAACAGTTGACAGAAAAAAGTCTGGATTAAAAAAAAAAAAAGGGGAAAAAAGAGAAGTATTAATGTTCTTCATACTTAAACTTATGCTCCCACCAGTTAGTTCTTATATGACACCCAGCGTACTGAAAGTTTGTTAGAGGATGAGGAGTACTTAGACTGGGATAATTGTAATTCAGGCCATAAAATGTGTAATCTTACCACATCTGACAAGATTTGCATCATTTGCAATGATTTCTTTTGCAGTTCTTAAACAAGTTGTGATTTAAAATAGTACTGTTGTTCAAATTTTTATTTTTTTTTATTTCTAAGGGGATTTAAATTTCTTTTAGGCACACAGAAAAAGCACTAATTAAACCAATATAAATATAAAAGAATGTCTATATTTTATTTGTAAGGAGACAACTTTCAGCTTACCCATGGTCTGTCTCACACTGTATTACCTAGGGGAAAAAATCATGCTACAGTTTTCACTGTTGGTTTACATTGACTCTTGTGTCATGAGTGCTCTTGATACTCTCTCCAGCTTCACAAATATAAAATAACATATTTCTTCTTCAGCAGAACTATCTGCACCTGCTTCCATAAGAAACAGTACCTTGGCAAAAATAGGCTTCATTATGTAAGGGGGGACTGACAATATATTCTTTAAAAAACACATTTTAGGGAAAAAAGAATAGCCTTATTTTTACAACTGCTTTATTTCCTTAGGAAGAAACAAGGGATGGATAGCACATTAAGGATTTAAAAAACAGCTGTGAAGGGAGTGAGGAAAAATGCTTTTATCAGGAGTTTATAATCTCATAATGAGTGACAGCTGATGCCACAAACAAACTCTAATTAATGATGCTCTGATGAAAGTAAATGTTCCCTGGAGAGGAAACAAAAGAGAGCAGTGACAGAATTAGAGAGAGAAAAAGCTAAGGATAAGATGAAGAAAATGTTATGGTACAAAAGCTCTGTATTTAAGTAAAAACAAAGCTCATTAAACAGCAATGCTTATGCATCTTGTAATAACTTCTACTGTTTCCATGGTACTTGTTGTCACATTTTGGGGAGACAGACTGTACCTTTGGGGAGCCCGAATTTATATGCTTCTGTATGGCAATAATTAGTGAATTTTGGCTTTATTTGTAAAAAGCTTGTTGGCCATAGGAGGAAAAATGCCTTAAGATTTTTTTGTCCAAGTTATGTTACTGTTCATAGGAAATCAAACTCAGATACAGCAGAAAAAATTATTTGCAGAGATATTTCCTTCTTCTGTGATTACTTGAATTGAGCAGATTTTAGGACCATTGTCCACATTTATGGAGCATTTACTTACATGAATACTCCCATAGGCCATTTTCTCTGAGATGCTGCAGGGGAATGCCTCAGGTTTTCCACCTCTCCTTCCACATCCCTGGACATGAGCCTTGGCAGCAGATTCCTGTATTTCCTGCCTCATGCTTAGCCAGCACTTACTGTAGGCATTTTGCAACCCTGCTCCATCATTTTATAAGATGTAGAGCCCCCCTTGAAACATGTCATTTCTCACTGGCATGCCCTCTCTACCTTGGCAGCTTAGGGAAAGTTGATAAATGTGAGGTTATTGACTGGACTCAGATTCAGAACTTTCACATGTCAGTCTTTTTCCTGCTCTTTTTCTAAGGTTTAACTGTGCCTCTAGAGCACATAGAAGCAGAGTTGTAAATTACTTTTTTTTTGGTGTAAGGTCATCTGTTTTGAACTGAAGTGCTCCTGCATAGAGCAGGAGCATGTGCTGTGCTCATCAGACTCCAGAAGTGAGACATAATGGTATATCTTACAGCCATCTTCCCCGCCATGTCCCTCCTATTTGGCCCAGGTGCTAAATGCCCTTTCCTTTTGCCAGGCCCATAATGACCAAAGTGATTATATCATATGTCTTGCCAACATTAATGATTTTTTTTTCAGAAGGCTTACTAAAGTTGATGGTTTTTTTCTGTAAGAATTCCAGATTTTTGAGTCCACTGTGAGAAACTCAACTTTCATCTAAAATAATAGTATATTGCTAGCCCTTATGATGTCCTTAAGCCACCTTAAAAAGGCCAGGAAGGTCTTGTGAAACAGGGTACCCTCTGTATAACCAATGCATGCCTTGCTAAGGACTGTGCCCCTGAAGAACAACTAAAAGACTGGTAAGAAGGGAACATCCTACCCCAGGAGGCGTGAAAGTTGTTACAGTAATTGCTCATAGGCATGAAGTCAGCAAAGATCTTCAGTAACTGGGGGGAAAGGTAAAGGCGGCACTCAGTTCCAGACCAAAAAGACTTACACCCCCTTGGGCATGCGCTGTAGAATAAAAGAACACTGTATCTTTCATTTGAAGCAGCTAAACCCAACAGAAATTGTGGTAGATAAGTGACTACCAGTAATAGTTTGGGGGAATAACTTTAGAAACTAAATCTGTAAATCTAAACTGTATAAATTGCTTGCCTGTTTAGGTATAAGGTGTGCTAGCTTTGTGGATTACCACCTAGCCCCCATCTTCGTGCAGACAAGAATTGGGATAAGATACCTCTGCTCTGTGTGTATACTGGCGTCTCGCACACCAGGTAAATGACCCCACTTTTGGGACAAAATTTAAAGCATTAGAAAGAAGTTGAAGAGATTTAATTTCAAAATGTCTTAATTTTTCTGTTTTGAAAATTCATCCTAAAGAACCCAGCCAAACTGTTTACTACTTTTTAGGTCATAATATTTGTAAGTAATTTTTTTTTCCCTTTAGCTTCTTTTTTTTTCTTTTCTTTTTCCCCCCCAGGTGGTTAAGATATTGTTTGTAAGGATGAGTGGTAAAACTGATCAACTATCAATTATGAGGTACATATATACCATTATGTGTATACATAGTTGTATGTACACATATTGTACATTGCATACTTTGTTAGAAGGAAGAAGACAGTTAAGGAAAAAACCTGCCTGGTTGCCTTGCCTTCACTGCCTTTTACTGAGTCAAGGTTGGGAGAAATTACACTTCCCTAAGATCAAAACAACATGCTCAACTGGGAGAAGTTTTGTATTAAATGGTAGAACAGGGAATTTGTTAGAGACTTGCAGGCTTCTAGGAGGAAAAAAGAATATCTTAGTACTAGGGAGAGGATACTGAGTCACCTTCAGAAGTAATGAAGAGAAGCCTTTCCCAGGGAGAAAAAGGAGCCCATCTGGAATTTATTACAATATATGAAGCCATTAAAATTGCTGAACAGAAAAGATGAGCTGGGATGAGGAAGCAGCAGTCAGACACCTTTTAATATCAAGCCTCTGTCATCCTGCAGGCTTGAGTTTCTGTTTTTTAAGAGTTAATATGGTATAGTCTCATACATTACATAAATTTACAAATGGGGATTAAGGGTCTAGCTAATTCATCAGCCTATTTTTGACAAATACAGTATTTAGTGAAGTGTTCTCTCATGTTGACTACACTGATGAATGTAGAAACCGGGGAAAACTATCATAATGATCCACTTTTTTTTTTTTTAATAAATACCTAAACAATCAGATAAAGGTGTTTTTGCATGTTTCAGTTAAAAATTAAAAACATTCTGGTGCACATATCTGGTGCTAATTCATCGAGTTTGTCTGTGGCTTCCTTAACCTGCTATCCCTCCCACTTAGAAATTGTTATTTTCCTGACACTCCTTTAAGCCCAGCTTTCACATCTCATTCAAATGCTTACCATTCCTACTTTCTCAGGACTGCAGTGAGAAAACATTTAGTACCCAAGAGTTCTTTAGAAAAAACAACAGCATTTTTTTGTGTTTCCTGCCATTCTAATTGCTCTTTTTCTCTGTATAAATGCACAGGAAAGCCAAGTGAGTTACTGTTCCTAAATATTTTGTTAGTTCAAAGCTGACAAACATGTCCAGGCAGATAACTACATACTTACTCAGTCCTTTATGTAATAACATTTCCCATTTTCATTTTTCCAGCTGTATTTATCTCTTTTGCTATTCAACTGCAAAATAAATAAATCTCTGTAGAATGATAATCCATGAGGAGTTTGGTATGTGAAAATGTGACAAAAGTGTCACTAAAGTTTAAGAAAAAGCATCTGCAAATGTCAGTGATATGTAAAGATTTAGATTAAGTCTGTAGAGGTTCATGTCCTTTCTCTGAACTTCATAACAAATGCTAGTTTCTGGACTGGAACATCAAATATATTTAAACTAATCTTCAAAATCTAAATGATTACATTCACTAATTTTGCCTTCTTTAAATCTTCCTTCAGAAAAAAAAAAAGCAAATAGAATTGAAATGAACTGTTAATTTGTTTTTTTGTTTTAATTTCTTTTCAATTTAAGTAGAAATTGATGATAGATCGCTGGAGTTTCTGTATTATCAGAGTTGGGAAAGATATCATATAATCTTGCAACCACTTACACTGAACTTGTTTTCCCCATGGTACATCAGCATAATACCTCAGTTGTGAAATAGGAAGGTTAAATATAGAGCAGAAAAGGGGAGGGATTTTTTTTTTCTTTAATTGTCTCTGAAACAGCAAGAAGAAATGTCAGTCCTGAGAATGGCTATTCTTTGAACGAAATATGAATTTAATTATGAATTTAATTATTTGACTTGCTCCATAAGAATAAAAATAAGAGCAAAACCTCATTTAACAAAGCCAGGCAGTCTTTTAACAGTAATGGTCCAGAAATATTTTGAATCACTTCTCCAATTTCGAGAATCATTTGAGTTGTGCATAACAACTAAATCTTTTATTTTCTTTTTTTTCTTTTCCTCCCCAAAAAGTAGAGATTTAGCAGGCTACTTAAGACACTGTGCTTTTTTCAAGTTTTAATCAAAAGAGTTATTTCTCTAAGCTGTTTTTCTGGCATGATGAATGGAGTGATACAGAATTTGGTTGTGGGGGAAGGAGAAGTGTGAAAGGCACTTTATCACTCTATTTCCCCATCCTAAGTAACATTTAACTTAAAGCATTAAGGGCTCTTTCTGCTCTTTAGTTCAGTGGGAGTTTGCCCATTGATTTCATAGAAGAGAAATAAGTCACTAAAGTAGGTGCTTTCAGTGTGTTTCAGTAATGCGTTTTGTCAGTTTTATTATCTCCTGAATCTTGTATTGTCACTTTAAATCTGAGTAATCTGTATCATAAGTGACATAAAACTTTGCTATATGAAGTCTGCCATTTTGGATTTATCATCTAAGCTGGTAATTCAGCTGGAACTGCTGCAGGGGCTGAAAGCACATTTTGTGACCCTTGCTTCTCACCTTGGCCACTGCCCTGTATGCAAGCTGCACATCCCAATACCCTGCCCTGCTCAAGCAGTTTCTTTCCCTTTGGAAGAGAATACAGTGCCACAAGGAGCCATCCTCTGGGCATCTGCAGGACTATTACTGTATCTCCATTTTGTTCAAGCAGAGATGGAATCGCCATGGCCATCTTGCTTTGACTTTGTATGGACTTTTTTGTATTTTTCATTAATACAAATCTACCCCATCAGAAAATATTCTTCAAGGAGTGTCACATAGACACTGCAACTAGATAGAATAAGTGAATTTTAATTTTTAATATGAATCTGTAATACTAGCTTACAAAACTTTAACAGGTACTGAGGGAAAAGGTAGCTCAAAAGCAAATATCCCTGTTTGTATACATGAGAAGGTCCTATCTTTGCTTATTTCTGTGTATCATGTATTAAATAAAAAGAGGAATGTATTGTAGTTGTAGACTGGCAGGATTTGATGATGCAATAGGATAATCTAGGATGATTTACATGCAGTCAACTCAAGCAAATACTCCAAAGCTCAAACAAATATCTGTACATACCTACTTTCTAGTAGCTCTAAATTTTGGGACCTTATATTTTGCAAACTTATCAATAGCAGATATTTAATGTCTACATATTAAACACGTAAAGCCCCTCAACATAAAATGAAAGCTTATCAATATAATTTTCAGAATTCAGGATCTTAATTCCCTTGGAAAAAATATATCTTTCTTGTGGTTTGTTTATTACTGTCTTGCTGAGAGAGTAAGTAAGGGTTAATCCAATCTCAATTCGCTTTGGCCTGAAGGTTTCAGAGCCAGGGCAGCAGACTCTACTCAAAGTGACAATGGGTATTTTAATTTCTTTGAAGTATTTCTGCAGTGACCCAGTGTCAGGAAACATATTCTATTATGGACTATGAAGGGAAAGACTGAGATGGGGAGGTAAAGATTAAGTCTTTCAGTTAGGAAGCAAAGGACTGGGAAGTAGATGAAGGCAGAGTCTCTGGAGGGGAGACACTGAAACTCAATCTCATTCCCTCCTGTTCTCACCTCAGATTTCTGCACTTAGCTATGTAGTGGAGTGAAGAGTCAGTTCTACAGTGGATTGAGAGATGTTCCCATCTGCACTGGTTCTTTATCTGAATGTAGTATTTTTAGTTTGTTATTTGAAATTAACGGACACTGTTTTGTTAATCTTCAGTTACAGATTATATACAAAATTGATACATTCCCACTGGTTAGAGTATTCTCTCTGCGTTTAAGATGATGTTGCACACGAGAGGAGTTTAGTCTTGCTGAGAAAGAAATTAAAATATTCCACTAGAAGACTGAAGGCTGACACAAACTCTGCAGAAATAGAACAGGAACTGTGAAGTAAGATAAAACATTTGAAGCCAATATCAGGTAATACCAAGTAATATCGGGAGTAATATGCTCTTTGAATAATCAATGGATCTTGTATCTTAGGTCCACATTGTGTTCTCTTTTTTCTTCCAGTATAATTTTATTTGTATTTAGATATTATTCTTTATGTTGTCCAAAGCTAACAGATAACAGTATTTCAGTAGTAGTACACAGTGAGGAAGCAAGTCCCTCCTGTAATTTCTGGCAAAGGAAAATACAAAGGCAAATCAGAGAAGTCCACTCCAAGGTAAAGACAAAAAAATAAAGGCTTGACTTCCTCTTTATTCCATCTCCTTATCTCTCCTCCCCTACTGCCCCTTAAGCTTTTTATTCTGTTTGGACTTTTTTTTTTTTGTGAATAAAGAGAAAGTCTAGAGTGAACAAAAACATAGAATTTCAAAGCATTTGTTGACCTAAGTACTTAGAAGTCACCAAGGCTTCTGTGGCACAAATAAATACTCATTGCTGACGCACTGCTTAGGGAAAGATGTATTTTATTCAGAAGGCTCACAGGCAGAGAGTTAATAATTGAGGGAGCCTGCTTTGCTGAGAATGTATACACTAGGGGCAAATGCAACTGCAAAAGAAAACTATGTACTATAAACCAAACATGCTGATACAATCTTAACAGAATTGACAAGAATTATCTACTGCTTTACAGTTGGCTTTCTTTTGCTTTTTTCTTAAAAAAATAAATCGTTCAAGAAGAAGCAGAAGAAAAAAACCCCTTAGTACATTTTGCAAAGAAATTTAAGAACATAGCTGGTAAAAATACATTAGCCATTACTGGTTTCTAGTAACCTGAAATCAGCTCCACAATCCATAAACCCATCACACTACCATTTTGAGGTCTTTACTGTTTTTCACTGAGATGTATACTCATGGGAATTTTACTAAATACTTTTAACACTTTAATACTGCAATAGCAATTTAAAAATACTTACAGAAAAAGTATTTTAATTACTGTTTTCATACTATTCAATGAGGACAGCATGAAGGTCCAGGCATTTTATTGTATCCTGACAGAGGTTTCTGATTCTCCATGTGAGGGACTGCTATGATCCTATGACCCTTTACTGACACCATAATGAGTGGTAATGAGAATTACATTTCTGAGAGTGTATTTATTATATTTGGGAAGGTCTGTTGAGTTTTATGTGGTACTGATCTTTTTGTTTACTTTTATTTGTGTTTGATATCTGTGATGACTGAATGTCAGAAATATTGTGAGGCAGGTTCTGTAGTATATGACATGGAAGAGAAAGCTCATCTCAGGATTGCTGACAAGGTAGAGAAAATATGCCACCCTTGAACTTTCTGAATTGTGCAATAGACTTTCCCTCCACAGTCAACTAGAATTTGTCTTTCTCTTCCAAAACCTGGATCTTCCGCCTGTGTTCTCTTGTTACAGCTGCTTTCCCTCCTGCTCCCTTTTGCAGTCATCAGATTTGTCTATCTGTTAGTGTTCCTGCAATGGCACGAGGAGGGTACTCTCATCTGTCCTCACTACACTTTTATAGCTTCCCCTGGGATCAAAATTGGCACCACTACAATATTAATGGAAGGAGGTGAATAGTTTATTATTGTTTATCACTGAAAGAGAAAGGCTCAGATTTATAGTAATCACTTGCTCCTAGGACATGGAGCACGATGGGAAGAACTGGTGATTTGTGTGGCTCTGAATTGCTCTGTCTGTCTTTCTGACCTTTCTGAATTGAAGTTTTATGGACCTCAGCTGTTTGCCCTGTAAAGTCTTATAGAGATTTATCAGCTTTATGTATTTTCCTCTCTCTTTCAGGATAATTATAATTGTGTGACCTAGTCACGCCAAATGCTATTGCAAAAACAAAGGCTTTAATAATCTTGGTGTTAAGCAGTTTTTGAAAGATAGGAACAAGCATTCCAAACCTAAAGCCTTGAATATTTTGCCTTCACTTCATTTTAATGTTTACATCACCATTTCAGTATGGATTGGCTTGAAAACAAGCATTCCATTTTCAAAAAGACAGTTATTACATTAAAAATTTTGGGGTTGCACTACATCAGAAAGGCACTTTGAAAAAAACAATATGATGAAGAGTTAATAGCACAAGGGTTAGAGCACTCAGCTGGCTTATGGAAGACACTGACCTATGTCTCTCTTTTACATGATTTGGAAGAGAGATTTGAGACCAGATGAGGACTTAGCAGTAGCTTAAAGAGCCTTTTGACATCTTTAACCTTAAACCCAACATTTAGCAACTGAATGTATGTAGCTCCTTTAATCCTAGTTTTGCAGCTTCTCTAGTTTCTCAAGTTGTTTCTATCTCAGATACTTCTGGCCAGCCTGCCAAGAAAGTAAATCTGGTAGATGGCCTCCTAACACAAGAGACACACAGAGACAGCACACAGCAGCTGCAGTGCCTGTACCTAGCTGCTGGTGCGAACTCCTGCATTGGCCTTGTTCTTCTTGTGTGATAAAACTCAAAGTAGGGGAGCATAACCAGATGGATGGCAGCTGCGCCTGATTCAGCACCACTCCTGCAAAGTCTGGGTGACAGCCTACACAAAATTTACCCAACTGGTGTGAAACAAGCCTCGTCTCTGAATCAGAAAGATTTACATTGACTTTTGGGTTCCCTTCTATCCTAGGTGAGTATATTGATGAATAAACCACTCTCCATTTCAAGCACTAGTTCTGTCTGGGACACTTCTACAAAAATGCAAAAGGGAAATGACAGTTCATGCTGAAATCCTGTAAACGTTTGGCTTCTGTTACTGAGCACTGAGCTATATAAAAACAAAATAAGGCTTGAGGTTCTATTTTTTTGATGGTATATTTTAAAATTTGCTTAAAGCCTGGAAAACAAGACAACTGTATCTGTGCTAACAATATTTTTGACAAATATCTTCTGGAAAGAGGCTTTTTTATTACATGTAACAATTGTAAAATTACTTCTTTTTTCTTGATTTGTATTTCTTTGGTTTGGGGTCAAAAAGAAATAATTTATGTACAAACAAAATACAAAACCTAAAAAAGTATAATTTCACTAGAGGGCAGAAAATGCATGATGTTTGTCATCTACAGAATCACATCTGAGTTTATTTGTCATAAAGGTTCTAAAACAGCTGTACTCTGAGCTGTCTAACCTCTGAATCATCATACACCAAGCAAATCAATAATATTCTATGGTAGTCACTGTTCAGGGAAAGAACACTGTGATGGAAATGCTTTCACTTAGGCAGTTATGTACTGCAGGTGTACACCAGTGAGTAATAATGCTTTCCAAGGAAGTCACCATGAAAAAAGAAATCATTTCTCTCCCCAGTGCTATCAGGAGTGAGACAAAAAAGGGGAAGAAAGAAGGAGAAAGAAAGATGAAAAAATGAAAAATCAAACTTTCACCTTCAAAAGTGACTTTAAAATGTTCTTGTTTGCATGTTGATATGTGATTAAATCTTAAAAATTATTTTTATTCATAGATAAATATTTTTGGTAGAATTCAGCATTTAATGAACATTATTGTCAAAATTGACATATAACTTCATTATTTCTGAAATAATTTTTTCCCATTAAAAGCATTAAAAAATTTTATATTAACTAATATGTGTTTACATATATTGTATCACTCACAGAAAGTATCTGTATTTACATATTAACTTCACTGCATAATAAAATAAAGATTCTGTATATGAATATAACATAATATTATACTACAATAAAATAAAATACACAAGACCAAGATACTGCATACTGAAATTACTTCCTTTTATAATTTTAATGAAGCCCTTCCTTGTACAGCTTTAATTTTTAAGCCTGCAGAAGACAGAAAAATAAATGGCACAATGTTTTAATTTATCTTTACATAACTCAATTTCCAACTTAAACGGTAAGTCAGTTAAGAACCTGTAAAACCAGCAACCCTTTCTAAGTTCACCTATCTCTTGTGAAATCAGAATAGTCAAACACAGCATGATCTTCACTTTTAGAATCATTGTGGGGTTTTTGTGACATTTTGTTGAAGTAAAGCACATTGAACTGCTTGAGAAATTCATACAGCACACAAGTTCATTTCTTGGTTCTGAACTTTAAAAAAATATTTGAAAAGGCCCTAAGTACTTGTGAATGTATTGGTACAAATAGTCCACACAGTGCCAGGCTATCGAGCTAAAGGAAAAACTACTCTTTTTCACAACAGTACTTTGCATTTTTTTAGGGTCAACAATTTTTTTGGTGTTTTGGCTTCATCATTTTTTATGCTTAACCTGAAACTTCAAAAATAAAGAAACAGAAAAGATTCTTGTAGTTGTTAATAAAAACTGCTGACTAGACCCTTGAAAATTGTTCCCTGTAACTGTTCTTGAAGAAATAGGCAAATCCTATCTATTAACATTATTCCCCACACAAACCTTAAAAAAGACACTTGTTTATTCTCGCAGAGAACTTCATAGTGGGGAATTAAATGATAATTTTGCTCAGCTTGGCATGACTGTCAGTCTTCAATGGCAAATTAACTGCTACATGAATAAGCTAAAAAATACATGGAATATGTAACAAGTGAGAATACACTTGAATTCAATTTTTTGCAGTTATTCTTTTATGTGAGTCACAGTTTCTTGAAAATAAGTTGTGTAGTAGCTGCAATAGCTGTTCAGTGAAGCCCCCAAAATGACAAACACCATATTAATCCTTCTGATTTTAAAAGCATGGGATGCAAATCATTTCACATAACTTTGTATCTCCGAGATTTAGATGTCTATATTTAATTTAGTCACCCTAGCTCCTTTTAGAGACAACAGTGCTATGCTGGTTTGCAAGTGACAAGTATGTGATCTTATTATCTTTGATCAATTTTGGTATTCAAGGTAACTATAGGATTGACATATGAATTTGTATATGAAGTAGGATACGGTATAACTTGTGTAAACACCAAACACATAACAGTTTGGAGTCTTAGTCTAAGTCACTACCTAGAGAAGAGCAAAGAACAATTAAAGTCTGTGCCTCCAGGGAGAGGTTCATTTGATGTGTCCTGAAGTATGCAACTAAGATGAGATGAGTTGCCCTTAGGAAGTGTCCATTTCTCTCTGTAAAAGGACTATAAAGTAATTAGGTTGGATTTTGATATCTTACTTTAAAGCTACGTTAAATTGATATCACCTACTGATTCTACAGTTACTTGTGTGAGAAAGCAGTGGTGCAAAGACAGTAACGTCTTGCAGGGCCTTCTAAACGTAGCTTTGTCAACAATCCATGTGATACCCAGATATATATTTATTTAGGAAAGCAAACAGATGGATTGAAAAACGTAATTAAGTAGGAAAACCTTGTAAGATCCAGTCTAAACTAAACTATGCAGAAAGTCAGCTACAGCATTTGTCTCTTTGTACACACAAGCTAAGCATTGTGGCTTATATTTTTTTCTGTTTTTCTTTTAGTGCTTTATCTGACGAGACTAACAAAGTTTACTGTATTTCCCATGCTCTGAATAAATGTTTTACCTCACTTTTTTGAAAATTCTGTAACACACCTTCTATTAACTGCCCTTTATCAACCATTCTCAGCAGTATTCCTCCATTTTATTTCACTCTTATGTGATGTCAAGCTGCTCCCACTGAACTATTTAACATGAGCATTTGCACTGGGCCCAGCTGAGACAGCCAGTTTTCATCATAAGCAGCCCATACGGGTCTGTGTTTGGGATTTGTGCTGGAAACAGTGTTAATAACAGACTGGTGGTTTAGCTATTGCTGAACACTGCACAACGTCAGGGACTTCTTGGTTTCTCGCCCTACCCTGCAGCAAGTAGGCTGGGGGTGGGCAAGTTGCTGGGAGGGGACACAGCCAGGACAGCTGACCCCAACTGACCACAGGGATGTTCCAGACCATATGACGTCATGCTCAGCGATAAAAAGTTGGTGGGGGGTGGGCAGGAACCTTTCCAAGTTAAGCTTTGCTCCGAGACTGCCCAGGCATTGGTCTGCTTGTGGGAGGTGGTGAGTGACTGGTTTTGTATTACTTGCTTTTTTGCCCCCCCCCCCCTTCACTTATTAAAATGGATTTATCTTGACCTATGAGATTTTTCCCACTTTTGTTCTTCCAGTTCTCTCCAGCATCCTCTTGGGGGAAGGGGGTGGTGACTGAATGAGCAGCTGGTGGGTGCTTAATTGCTCGCTAGGGTCATGCCACCACAGTATTTCTAGATATTCAAAACAAAACATCAGGAAACTTAAATACCGACTGAAAGAAAATTGCCTCTCTCTCTCTCTCCCTCCACACAATGTTTTCCACTGTTAATAATTGTCCTGAAGAAAGCTATTCAAAAGTTTATCAACTTTTATCAACTGCAAATAAACAAAGTACCAAATCTTCACATAAAGTTTATGGATAGGAACAGTTGCCTTGTTAATTTTAGTGTCCTAGTTTCAACACTGCATAAAAGTCTACTTCAGAACATTCAGCTTCAGAGCTTGTATCTTTCACTTTATTCAGCAGCAATTTAACCAATTTAGAGATAACAGCAATAAGAAAATAATATTTTGCCTTTTTACTGGTTGCTATAAAGTCCTCAAAAGTTACACTAGAAAAAACTCTATCTCCTCAAAGTGAATCTCATTACTTCACTGTTTTAAGGCAGTATCTTCTTCTTTTAATAATTATGTTAAATATAAATTACAAGAAGCTGTCCTACATGATTTTTGACTAGAATGTGATAGGCCATTGACTGTAAACCCAATTAATAAAATTGATCTCTACTGTGCATTTTTTTTCTGTGTGCATTTGTATAAAAGTATAGCTGAGTCATATCTGGTAATATGTATACACTTGTGACAGGACTCGAAGTTTGCCTCAGGTTTGAGGTGAATCTGCCTAGGTTTTGTCCTTTAATGAATGACCCCACAAATTCTGAAAGGCTTTAAACTCAGAATATTATGGAGAGGGGTCGGTAAAAACTATGAAGTCTTTGTGTCTTTAGAAAGAGAAAACTGAATATGACCAGGAAATATAAAATAATAATAATAATAGTAGTAGCAGTAGTAGTAGTAGTAATAGTAATAATAGTAATAGTAATAATAGTCATCATCATCATCATCTAGTGGAATTGAACAGCTACAATTTTTAATTTACAATTAAAGTTGTGAATGTAATATTATAGTTACATTTGAACAATTTAACATGAAAATTTATTTTTTAATATAACTTCAGTTTGATTTCAGTTTAGTTTTTGATGGGTCATATGTTTATCATTACAGCTCTAAGGGGGTAGGTTTTGTTGACTTACACTTAAATTAGAGTGAGCTTTTTTACCGTGGGAATATGTTTAAGCATGCTGTAAGTGAAAAGTCTCAAGCATCTCTTGTTTTCAGGTGGAATGAGCTGAGGTGTATTGAAGATGAGCACTCTGGCTTGGCTTCAATAATTTTCCTTTTTTTGAAGCTACCACTATTTCAGTGAAGTCAGATTCTCCGTGCTACTCTTTAGCTTTTTACCATTCTTATCAGAGATCTTGCCATGTGGTCTCAGCAAGTATCTAAGATCTGGTTTATCTGGTTTCTCCAGTTGCTAAGGCCTCTTTGAGTTCCTTCCATGCATTAACCCAGACCAGTTTAGAACTATGCAAATCCAAAAGCCCTTGGATAAAATCTTTAGAGGTGGTGATTGTACATACTCTTCTATCAGCTGCTGTTTTATGCTAAATCTGAGGCAAAAAAAGTGGACTTTGACAGAAGGATGAGAATATTGTGCAGTTTAAGAAGAGATGACATAAATTCCTTTATGCTTTGCTTCTCTCCAGCAGTAGCCACAGCACCTCCTGAAAATGAAGATGCAAATGGTCAGAAATTGATGCTTTTAGATTGGGGGACAGTCAGTGCCTAAATATCTACTTATAAAACAGGCTAAACCAAGACTACTTCAGCAATTAAGGTTGAAAATTCAACAGAGATTATCTAATTATCAACTGAAATTGTCTGCCCACTGAATAGACAGAAAGCCCTCAGAAAAATCAGTATTTGTGCTAGTAAAACTCTAATGCCTTCAATTTTAGCAAAAGCAACTCTAAAGTCAGATAATGAGCTAAATAAATCTCAAATTTTTAACAACTGGAGCAGAGAAATAATAGGATTAGCATTAAAGCCTTTATAGCCAACGTACTGAGCAATTTTATACTTCATTTCACTTATTACTATACCTCCTACTATTTTCTTTACTCATTTGCCCTAAAAAGTTCCATAGCTGAGGCACAGAAAAGACCAGGTATGTATATCAGAAAATATCACCTTCTCTCTCACACAGAGTACCCCCACATATATACTCTACTGTCACCAGTTCACTGAGAAGATTCTAGAGGCCAATGTCCTTGTTTTGGTGGTATGTGTATTTGTTTCATTGCATGTCTATTTGATTCCTGCAGTATGAATAAAACCCATTAACTGCATTTGAGAATGAAATCAACAGATCTTTGAAAACCCTTGCAATGCACTTCTCATCAGAGGGTCCTGTGAATACATCAAATATAATACTCTATGTTCAATGAACAGATCAAACACTACCTAAAATAGCAACCTAAGCCTCTCAAGAGACAATCGGAGCAGTCAGTGTTGCTCCTTGAGTCAACAGAACTTTTATCCAGAAGGATAACTCTTCCCTGTGCAGATGACAATAGTAAGGGCCCCTGTAGGGAGTGAAAAAGCTGCCAGAAACCTCAGCAAATTTGAAGAACACTCTTTTGGCATGCTTTCATAAAGATAACCATTTTACAGAGATACAAAATTGTACATATTGAAAAAATTAAACTGCAGACCTGCACAATTTCTTTCACGGAAGGAAGAACTACATGTCATAGTTTTTATATATATGCTACTTAATGCACAACTTGGAAAGTGTTCAGACAACACAATGAAGAGACAGATTATAAGAACTTCCTTGAACAATTCTAAATTATTAAAAAATATCTTATTCTCTGTGCTTATACAATAAGCTTTTGACCATCTATTTTGCACCAGGAAGATACTCAGATTTTGTAAAGTATCATTTAAAATGCTATTTTTTAGAGCTAACACTATAAAGAAAGAGAGACTAATACAGACATACATCACCTTTAGATGGTGGGAGCCCTGAGATGTGCAGCATTGAACAGGTCTCCAATCCACAGGCAGCGTACCATGAAGACCCTATCTGTGGAAAGGGTTACCCCATTTTGGTTATTCGAGCTATTACAGGACTTTTTTTCCAAGAAAACAACTCTATTCATCATTTCTACTGTCAAACAGAAAGGATGTTCTCATAAGAACTTCTTGCTGCACTTTTAGGTAAAGGCAAGGCCACACAGGTGGCATAATTGCCAGTACCAAGTGGGAGCTGCCTGCAGCTCCTCTGTTACAATGAGCTGGCTAATTTTATTCCGCAGACAAGGGATTTGCTCAGCACAGTAAAGTCCTGAAGTTCAAGCTGTACCTCCAGCATAGCACAGCAAAGGATGGCAGAGCCCTGGGCTGGCTAGTTGTTATGTGGATCACTGACTCTTTGATGTACAACGGTCTGGTCTTCAGTGAGGATCACTACAACATCTCCCTTGGATGCAAGGTTTATCTCCATCTAATGAACGAAATTCTGGGTGATTTTTGTTTTACTTTGTCTTGGAGAAAATGACATTTTTTATAAGAGTGATTTCTACTCAGCCTACAATGTCTCCAAATCTCATGATTTGATAGTGTGTGTTAAAATAAAAGGCACAAGATTTATCTCCTCTAGCTCTACTAATCAGAAAGCTAAAAGCTCTGTCTTTACCTTCCCCCTATGGACAATAGAAAGGGATAGGCACCCCCACTGTATCCTCAGATAGCTCATGTACAGTACTACCTTTGGAATGTTCTTTATTCTCACTGATTTATAAGGGACATTAAAATAATTTAGATTATGCATTGAACTTTCAGTTAGGTGAGATGAATGCCAACTCAATTCTATATGCTTATGATTACATACAGATTTCTGCACTTCATTTCTTTAAAAATGTAAAGAGTCTTTCTCTATCTTGACTGTGTGAAGACTTCTCATAAATCAAGTTGAGACTGTAAAAACAAAAAGCAAGTAAATAGAGCCTTAAACAACTGAAAGATCTTGGAATTTTAATAGTTAAATTGAAAAATACAATTTGGCCGGTGAGGAGTTTTTGTACGCCATCACCTTTGTATAATTCTGAATGCAGAACTTAGCTGGGACAAGGAGTTATTTATCTTGAGCATTTACTGTCCTTTGAATGAAAAATTCTACTTTTTCCAGAAGAAGACTGGAGCAATGTTGAATCCACAGCACAATGGACAGGGAACTAGTAGCCGAATAGCTGCATTACCATGTGTACCCAATAAAGATATATACTTTCATGGCACACAAACTGGTACATTACTTGACAGTATAAGCAAGGTAGTATTACTCTTAAAACCACAGAATTAAAATGACTGTGGAAATTAATTTGTTCCTATTTAAACATTATGACAAGATAACTAAGAGAAACAGCCTTTAAAGCCTTCATTTGGAAAACACTAATAAAAGGTTTATTTAAAAATGTGTTTTGGTTTACACAATTACAGAAAGAAGTGACTAATAACTGCTTGATGAACTGGACTGTCTGTTTAACTTATGCTTAAACCACATAAATCTGTAGTTGTTTATTAAATTTCACAGTTCCTCAGACATAGTTTGAAAAAGTTTCTGTTATTTTACAGATATTCAGCTTTACAAAATGATTTGAGAGATAGATTACAGGCTGGTGATATAGCTTATTGACTTTAACTAACTTGATTTACAGCAGCTAAGAATATGACCAAGTAGAAACCTTCTTACTCTGTGACATTAATATTAAGATTTGTTTATCATTTTTTTATCAGTCAATAAAAAAGGACATGTTAATCTCTTCTCTTCCATACAGAAAGAGTCACTATTGGACTGTAATCACACCAGATAAAAAGCAATATATATTTTACTAAACCAATTTTATAGCAAAGTGTATCTTGGTTATCACTAGAGTGCATTTCCTGAAGAAAAAACAAAACTGCATTGCTCTTCTTTTATTTAATCATTCAACTAAAAGTCTTTACTTAACTTTTAATTTGAGTTCCACTTCCTTTCCAAATGGACTCTTTTTTTTACAAAAATAAAGCTGGTCTTCTTTGCAAAGTAGTAATAACTTCCTTATGCCTATTTGGCTATTGCCAGACTTAATACAGCTTTTTTAATAGCGGCTGTTACACAACAATGTAAGTCAAGAAGATTAAGATGGCCAAGCTTCAGCAGTATATAAAAATAGGTGTCAGAGAGCCGTAAGAATCACAGCACAGTCCTAGGTAGGAGGCATCCAAAAGACAGTCACAGGATAGAGATGAGAAACACATGAAAATCTTATTCAGGACAAAAGGTAATACAGGTTATCTATGGGCTTAAGAATTTATTTCTAATTAATGTTTCAGCAATCTAATCAAAATACAAGAAATAGTTACAAACAGTTACAATTCCAATGACAGTAAAACTCACTCAGTAAAAGTCAAAATTAAGAGAGAGAACACTGACTCAATGAAAACAGTTAACATCTATTAACTTCCTATCCCTTTCTCTGATGTTATGCTTACCCTTCCACTGTCCCACTGGGTACTAAGGTCAAGAACACTGTTCTTAGTAAGAAGTGGGGGGGGTTACAACAGCCCATCAATGTCCTGAGGTTTTTGCCAGAAGAGGCACATTGTTAATGGTGGGGGTTTCTTCTGCCTTGGTCTTTGATTCTTCTGTTCTCTACTTTTTCTCTGAAGTTGGTTTTATCTGGCTCACACAGGTGTACTCCTGCCTTTATGAGCTTTTGACTACTGTGATTTGTTTTCACAAACTGGAACCTCTGGTGTCATCCTGTATCCACACTCTTCCACACCACATTTAAATCTGGTGTCACCAGCAGTTCCCCTCACGCAGAATGGCTATCTGTTACTGCTGTATAATTTCAATCAAATTTAGGTGATCGCTACCTGACTGTTAGACAATTGCTATCACAGGGAAAGCAAGCTAACATCAGCTCAGGACAAGGCAAGTGCAAGCGAGTCCTGAGAGACAGCACTACCAGGTCAATTCAAAGCCTGAGGCTTTTTACAAGTAATGACAAAACATCATATTTCCTGGGCTACGGAAAGGCTACCCTTCGGCAATCCTGCTCTGCTGTGTACTGATCTGTGCATGAAATTGGATTCTAGGGCAACCAGAAAATTTGGCCTCACTGACCTTTGTTGCCCTTACTTCCTTCTATAGCTAAGAGAGTTACCAGCCTTTGGGGTAGAACAACCCAATTACATTATCTAATCCTTCACAGAAATTTATCAGGAACTGTGAAAGCTTTTGTAATATTTTAAAATAAATAAGATATATTACATAAAAATAATAGTTATTCAAGTACTACACGTGCAGACATGCTCAAGTAACAGGGCAACATTTGTCGCTTAAAATCTTCAGAACTATGAACCCAAAGCATGTCAAAATGAATAATTTCTTTTCAGTTAATCATCAGTCAGACAAAACATGAAAAAATATTGTCAGTGTTTGTTTATCAACTGTAAAAGAAGACGTTTCAGACTGTCTGAAGTAATATATGATTCATTGGACAAAAATATAAAACTATTTGGGAGTCTGCTTTTCCGCTTTGTCTGAAGACAATTTACTGAAAAAAGGGGGTTACATGTTTTGAAGATATATGCAGATTTATTGACATTCTAATGGAAATATTAAATTCATTTTGGTTTTGAATCACTTTGATACCCAAACAATTTAATTTTGATACCACAAAAAATATTTCCTTTAGTATAATTCGGTTATCAGTGAATCATTGAATGATTTGTATCTTTACCCTAGCTCCCAGTTTTCTGAAACTAAAATTTACAAATACCTATGCACAGGTTATATAATTTTCTGGCTGGACCTAGATAGAAATACTTTTTATAGCTCTGCCACAGCCTTACAAACCAACCTTTCACACGTGCAAAACACCAAACGTTTAACTGACCATGGATGTTCACTTTATTTTTTCCTTTTAAACTGACTTTCTGTATGAAAAGTCTAATTGTTCTGCAGTCACTTTCAGAAGAACTGAACTGTCTATAACCAGATATCCCAGACAGCTCCTGACAATACACACATGAATATTTCTCAAATGTTTTTCAGTCATTTAGAGCAACTGTTTCTGAGATTAATTGCTAAGATTCAGCAATTACCAGCTACTTTGTACTTTATTTCAGTCATGGTTCTATATCGGTTAAGGGCTTTATTGCTTCAGAAATACAATAAGTTTGTTCTCAGTTTTCCCTGAACAATATCACTGTTAAAACAAAAGCTCCAATTAAGAAATAATGACTAATGTTCAGAAAATCTGGATAAACATACAATCCATTACAAACATCTGAGATTTCTTTCCTTAAGAATTCACAACTAATCAACCGGCTTCTGACCTACTCTTTTTTTAAAGACACCTCCAAGGATTTAACTATTAACATTTCAAAGGGATTTCATTGGCAATAACCTATATTGTCCTAAAGTAAATTATTCAAGAAAAAATACTTAGAAATAGATCTGTTAAGGATTGGAAGAGCTATGCTCTCAAGACCAGAAAAGAAAAAAAAAGGGGGGGGGGGGCAAAAAGATTGAAACAGAAGGTTTTGAAAAGTTGGTTCACAAATTTCATTGTCTCAGTAAGATACTTCTAGCTAAATTAATTTTTTTAATTTCCTATTTCAAAAAAACTGAATAACTATTTTTAAAAAATCTTTGTAAAATACCTTATTTTGAGTTTTTACTGTTTTGAATAGTATCATCACATACTTACTTTCTGAGTTAACAAGGAATGTGTAAGAATCCATCTATATTAGTCAAAACCAGCAAAAACAGTCATAAGTGAACCAGGCACATAAAATCTATATTCTACAAATATCCTGTGAATATATTTCTTTTACGTCTTACATTCTTTCTATGACTTCTTCTGACAGCTGTAGTAACAGTCTTCTCTCACATGCTTTAAAATATTTGATATAGAAATAATGTTGTGCTATACTTAAACTACTGTAATGGTGAAGCGGTATTAAAACTGTAGCAATCCTGTGGTATAAATAATACCAATTACCATTTCATCCAGCCTCCATAGTTTTTAAGTTGAGTTATTTCTGTGTTTGAACATTTTACCTCTAATAACTCCAATATTCAACAGGATTTATTAATAGCTGTGGAAACAATTGTCAGCATCAACATAACTGTCATCATTTGCTATGCAAACCAATAGATTATGGAACAAAAAATTTGAATTCATCTTAATTTTAAAAGGTATGTGCAGAATTCTTCTAGAAATAAAGCTATGTATTGTGTTTTATAAGCTGTGTAAAAAATAACAAAGCAGCCTTCATTCCAGCTGAGGAAATAGCTGTGTCTGTGTGTATGCACCTGTATCATCTTCTAATACATAAACTACTTTTCTGCAAAATGAATAGAGAGATGGTTTGAAACCAGATGTGAGGACTGACGATATGTGTGCATTCTGATGCCATATTCCTTTTAGAACTGGAGATGGAATGCATTATTCATAACAGTCTTATCAGTTTTGCAAAGATGTTTTTACAAAGTGTTTCTACAAAGCATCTGTTTAAGCAGATTAGCTATTTGGAATCCATTTTCCAATGGAGAGAATTATCATCATGTTCAGCATTTAAGCTACAATTTTACTTAAGGGATTATTGATGTGTATTAAGTGTTCATGTCTTTAAATTAGAAACTGGACAGACTGGTTTAGAAATCCCTAAAGACTTCAGTATGCATTTTTCAGTATTTAAAAATATATTTAATTATATAGGAATGACCTCAGAATGCAGTTGACATACTTTGTGTCATAACTCTTTTTTTAGAAATGTCTTACAACAATAGGAATATCAAAGAAGTTTGACATATTTCTTTGCCAATATAATGATGAAATATTTTATTTCTTAAACCACTTCAGTGACATCTACAAAACGACATTTGAAGGATACAGGATAAGTTCTCTAACTTTAAACCAGCCCTGAGACTACTGTGAAGGAGGATGCTACCTCTAGTCTTTCCTTCCCCGTCAAGGGTAATTTTGTTTGTCATATTACCTCTGCCTTCCCTTGCACCTTTGTATAGTGCTGGAAAGATAATCCCTGCCATGTGGATCACAAGTGAAATCTCCGTGGATTTCATAAGATATTTTTACTGCAAGATTTGCCCTTATATGTGTAGGACTTCCAAATCCCAGGTTTTTTTTAAAATGTAGCTCTCACAGTGCCATAAATATTACCTTAGTAAATGAATAAAATGAATAAATGTCACAAAGCAAGACCAGAAGAAACGAACATAAATGAGGCAAGTGTTGTAAGCACTAACACCACTGTGCAACATTCACAATAAGAATAAAAATCAATGTCAAAATGTTACCGAAAAAGCTGGTCAAAGAAACTCTCTAAGACTCAATTTTTGAGTTTTAGAAAGCAGGCATTCTTTATTGCAGCGCTGGGTGCACAGGGGATCGCTCCACCTGTCGTGCATACTGTTACCTACAACAAGCAGAAATTTATATTATTCCAGTCATACATATTCATATTATCATTTACGTAGTGTCCACCCTTTGGTCACGCGCAGTGTGGGTCATCTCTTTCTCCTAGTTAACTGGCCTTGGCAATTTTTAATTACAAAAACTCAGCAGAACTCAAAGCTTATCATTAAGGCCCAAGGCTTCTTGTCTGTTGACACCTCCAACACATACCATTGACAAAGCTCAAGGTTTTTCTTATCTAATTAGTACATACCAAAATTTTGAAGTTTTCAAGCAAGCAAAAGTTCATTAGTACAGCATTACAGTAAAATTTTCCTTTTCCTGCCTCTGTTCAAGGCATCAAAAATTTTCAGAACACAGAATTAAAGTTGTTCCAAGGATTTTTTTATTATTGGATGGTGTATTTAAAGGGTCTTACTGGTTTTTTACTTTTCTCAAAAAAATTGTATCTCAAAGCAGGAGTGTCAAATACATTTTTGATGTTATAGCAAGTCTTCACACAGTTCCTCATTATTTTCCTCTCAGTGTTATCTTCCTAATTTGTATGTTCCTTAAAAAGCATTTTTAATTTACTGTTTTCAAGGGTGTGTGTTGTTATTTGCATTTAGAACAAAACCTTGGATTCTTTTAGATAAATAATAATTGTCAATTAGACTGTAACAAATTTTTGAAAACCAATTGTCCAATGCATATATCATCTCATTAGTCTACAATTTTCAGCAACTTTTACTATTTGGTCTGATATATCACCTCTAGAAAAAGCTAGTGTTTACCCAACATTTAATTGAACATTTTTGTTGACATGATTTAAATTTCAGGATTTCATATTTAACAGTGGGATACTGTCTGTTTATAAAGCCTTGTTTAGACAGCAAAGGAAGTCTCACAGCTGTAGGCCCTGGTATTCATGGGGAAAAGTAACCACTTCAATACATCCAACAAAGGCAACATGTCTGGGTGCAAGCAACCCAGGCAATTTCTGAAGAATGTAAAAGACAATTTCTTGACTTACATGATTAACAGACCAATGAGACAATGTGTACTGCTAGATTTACTGCTCCCAAAGCTGGCCAGAGTTGTGTAGGTTAATGGCAGATTTGGCTGTGGTGGACCCTGGAGAACTGGAGATGGCAGAGTTCAGGATCCTGAGAGGAGTGAGCAATACCAGAGTAGCAGAATTAGAACAACATGCTTCAAGAGAGCAGATTTTGACTTGTCAAGGGATCTGCTTGACAAGATTCCATGGGAAACTGTCCTGAAAGGAGCCCAGGAGAGCTGGCTGATCTTCAGGAACAACATCCTCAGAGCGCCAAAGCAATCCGTTCCTTGCAGATGGCCAAGCGAGTATGGCAGAAGGCCAGCAAGGTCTGGACAGTGATTGCATGACTGAGCTCAAATGCAAAAATGAAGCACACAGAAGGTGGAAGCAGGGATGGTAGGAATAAAGAGGCGTTGCCCAAGTGTGTGGGTGTGGAGTTAGGAAAGCTGAAATTCAGATGGAGCTGAAATTAGCAAGGAATGCTGTCCTAGTTTTGGCTGGAATAGAGTTAATTTTCTTTCTAGTCGCTGGTATAGTGTTATGCTTTGGGTTCAGTATGAGAAGAATGTTGATAACACACTGATGGTTTCAGTTGTTGCTCAGTAGTGTTCAGACTAAGTCAAGGATTTTTCAGCTCATGCCCAGCCAACAAGAAGGCTGGAGGGGCACAAGAAGTTGGGAGGGGACACAGCCAGGACAGCTGACCCCAACTGGCCAATGGGGTATTCCATACCGTGTGGCATCATGCCCAGTATATAAACTGGGGGGACTTGGCCTGGGGTGCGGGATTGCTGCTTGGGGACTAACTGGGCATCGGTCAGTGAGCAATTGCATTGTGCAACACTTGTTTTGTATATTCCAATTCTTTTATTAGTATTGCCATTTTATTGTTGTTATTATCATTATCAGTTTCTTCTTTTCTGTTCTATTAAACCGTTCTTATCTCAACCCAGGAGTTTTACTTCTTTTCCCGATTCTCTCCCCCATCCCACTGGGTTGGGGGGAGTGAGCGAGCAGCTGCGTGGTGCTTAGTTGCTGGCTGGGGTTAAACCATGACAAATGCAAAGGGCAACAGCTAGGGTTTCTCTAAGTACATTGCCGATGAAAAAAAGGTTAAGAAAAACCTGAACCTTCTGCTCAGTGGGGTAGGGGACCCAGTAACAAAGGGCGCGGAGAAGGATGGCATCCTTAGAGCTTTTTTTGCCTTGATTTCAATGGGGTTCATGGGGCCAGAGGAGATGCATATGAACGTGATGAGTGCTAGGACCCTGCCGGCACCACCGGCCCCGCCCGTCCCTGCCCAGCCCCCTGCGTCTCCCCTCACCCTGCCCACGGCCCAGGAACCCATTTCAGCCCCCCTCGGGCCACCAGTCCCTGCCCCAGCAAGGCTGCAGCCGGGCCGGCCTCATCCGTCCCTCCCCGCAGGGCGGTGCCGGGCGGCGGGACCGGCTTCCACCTGCCGTCCGCCTCTTCAGAGACAGCTCTCACTTGTGAGCGGTGGTTTAAACGTTACGTTGTTTGATTCGATAGGGCCATTTCCCCCGTGTATTCAAAGTCATGTCGAATCCTTACAGTGATAAAACTAAAACTTTGATCCTTCAGAGATTTATACTTGTACTTAGCTGTGGTTAGTTCCATTGACTTCACTCTCCGACTTCAAAGTGGGGCTACCCACCTTTGCTAAAGGTAACCATGTGTGAGAGACTGAAGGAGTTAATGTCTCAGACACTGTGGTGGGGCAAGTTCTGCCTAACGACGAACCTGCCTAGCAAGGAGCCCCAGGTGAAAAGCTGCCCCTCAGCGCCCACCAGCAACGGGAGGGGGAGACCGTGCGGGAGGGTGCCCAGCTCCCGGTTCTGTCGTGCTGTTCTGGTGTGCTGAGCAGGGCAGCTCACCGCATATGGCGAAAGATCACGTCTGCAGGGAAGGGGAAGCTACTCCCCAAACGACCCCCAAGCCCAAAGGCTCACAAACCGCTCATGACACCTAATTAGCCCAATGCCCGCCCGAAGGAGGGGCCGGGAGGGGATAAAAGGGCGCGAACTGAAGCCCCACGTGCCCTGTGGAGTGGGACCCCTGGGCTGAGGGGAGCAGCGCTGGAGCCAGGGCCGGTGAGCGCTCTCTCTTTTCCCGTAACCCCCACACCTCACCCCTTCCGACACCAACCGCTGACCGGGTCTGGGCCTGGGAGCGGCTCCAGCCGCCGGCGGGCTCCTCTGGGAGCGGCAGTCTGGGAAGCGAGGGGGTCCGCTCTGCCCCTCCTGGCCCGACGGGAGGGCTCGCCTCATTCTCCGCCCTGAGCTGATCCCCGGATAAGCGAGGCCTGGAGCGTGTGTTTGTGGAGGGAGGGTGGCCGCGGGTTACACGGGCTCCTGAGGGGGGTTGGCGCCAGTTCCCGCTGTGAGCCAGTAAGAGTTGAGTTTTGTGAATTAAAGGATCTCTGGTGTGGTTTCGCCTTAATCCTGACCTGGGAATGGGTGAATCTGAGCCATCGTCCTGAGAAATTGGGACATGACACTATATGTATCTCCGTGGTGCCTTGAATTCCACTGTCTTATGCTATTTATTTTTTTTAATATTTGAACCATATTTGAATTTACTAAAATGAATACAGGCTTAGGTTATTTATGTATTTCTAATACATATGTATTTGAAAACAATTGCAAAACTCTGTTGCCTCTTCATGCCTCTAAAAAAAACAAAGTTGCGTAGCAGTAAATGGTACACCTATTCTGCAAATGCAAAAGAAGAAAAACAAACAGTGATTTTTCAGGTACTAGGTTGAGTTTCATGGTCCACTATTTTTATGTGTAAACAAATTACAAGAGGCACAGAAATGGCTAAGGATATCCACCAGAAAATCTTCCAGGTTAAGGTCAAACAGCACCATTAAATCATCAATCCTGGCCTTTTTTCAATTAGAAAACTCTAAACTTTGCCCACTTATACCTCTTCTGAGCTCAATAACTTTTATTTGAGTAGACAATAGCTTGTGTTTGGCTGAAGAGAAAGGAAACCATTCTTTACTTAAAGGTTTCCACAGACAGAGAAATTTACCTCCTCCCTTGGTAGCTTGTTTCAGTGATTAATTGCCCTTGCTGTTAAAAAGATGTGCCTAAATTCTAATTGGAATTTATCTGGCTTCAGCTTCCAGGCATAGGTCCTTGATAGGCCTTTTTCTGCCAGATTGAAGCCCTTTAGCAATGGGCATTTTGCCCCTGTATAAGTACTTATGACTGCAATCAAAACACTTAATCTTTTTGATCAACCAAACAGACTGTGCTCTAAATCTTCCACCATGGGCCATTTTTTTCAGCTCTTGGATATGTCTCTTCTGCACCTTCTATAATATTTCATCTTTTAAAACTATGGACACTAACGTTGCATAGTGGTCTCACTGTGCTGAGTAGTAGTAATATCACCACCCCTTTTTTTCTTACTACTCTCTTCTTCATGCCTTTCAGTATTCTTTTCTGCCAACGTTGCAATAGGTACTCATGGCAAATTGCAGTAATCTTTAAGTCTTTTTCAGAATCATAGCTTTCTGAATTTGTCTATTTATTCCTATTGAAGGTATTTCTTTGAATTTGAACACTTTATTTGAGTGTGATCCCTTACTTTGAAATTACCAAGTGATTGAGACTATTTTTTCTAACTCAACTATTTCTGTCTATTATTTATTATTACTATTATAAATATTATTATGGCTATTTATGCTTCATCAGTCTTTGTTTTATCCATTGTTAGAATTGGTTGACTCTATTAATTACTATGAAACATCGAATACTGGTTGTTTCACAACTTTTTTAGAAAAAGCATTATGAAACGATGACTTCCCACCACTGTCTACTGTTCCAGATTTGTCCCTTGGTCATTTTTTAATCTACTGATATTGTATCATTCCAGAATTTTACTGAAGTTTTTCATATTCATCATTTATAAACAACTGACACAAACTTAAATCAGAGGATGTAGGTATCTGAAGCAGAGAATTTTTGCATGCTTTTCATTTATACCCACAAGAAACAGCAGCTTGCTTTCTTTCTTCTGTGGGTTCTTATTATTACTGTTGTTGTTGGTTTTATTCTACTCAGAATAAATAACCAAAAAGAACAAAACAAGGAAGAGAAGAAAGGCACATAAAAATCAAACTGAAGAGTATTTTTTGTGTTGCAAAGTACAGAACAGTGTGGTCTATTGTTTAGAGCTACTATAAGGAGACAGCATTTTCTTCATTATTGAGTAACTGATTTGCTACCTGATGGGCAAAATGACTTAACTTTTTTTTAAACTAATTTCTCCGAATTCAAATGCAAAGTGTTATACTGTTTCCTAATTGTTCTTTATTGATGCGGTCAATAAGTATTCCACATAAATATATTTCCATGACAGAGATTATTCATATTTCACATTGTTATTTGATACTTTCAGAATAGAAATGTAGTTTATTTTATTTACAATGTGGTGAATTTCTTGAGTGTTTTACTGCAGATTCACTTCACATCTCACTCAAAAAATCATCATTCTTCTATCTCTGAAAACTTAATGTTACTTTTTGATCAAAGAAGCGTCAGTGAATTGGCAATATGTATCATGACATCACATTGCACTTTTACAAGGGTAGAAATGAAAAGTATGTGTAGACAGTTCCAAAACTGATTCTGGAACACATGAGCACTTCCAAATTTAATGGAAGTTAAGAGCTATAGATAAACAATATGTAGAGATAATGTTAGGACTAGCATTAGTGAACAAATGTCTTCACATTCACAACTTCTTAAAATCAACAGATTGGGCTTAGCTCCAATGTACACCTACAAAATTCTCAAATTCATCCAAAATTTGAAATTTGACTATTAAAGTTTCTTTTCAGCTACAGGGGAAAAAGCAGTTTAAAAATTTATGCCAGTTTAAACAAGCTAAACAATTGGCATACAAGACAGCTTCTCATCGATCTGTGTGCTTAATAAAGCTAAATGTTAGGAAGACTAATGTACCATACTGATGTTTTAGGAATTTCATTAACGTATTTGAAAGACTGTCATAACTCACTCACCTCTGCTGAGTTTATGAGCCGTGGGTTTTCTCCAGCTCATAAAATCAACTTGCTTAACACAATACAGTGACTGATAGCATCAGAGATGACACTTCATGAAGCAAGGTGACTCTTTTCTTTCCTTCTTTTTTTTATAAGTTTTGTAGGACAATGCAGGGATACTGAAAAGAGAACTGGATAAGAGTCTGAGAAATTACTATTCTGACTTAGTGACAAGTTAATTACAAATATCCCATCTCTGTTGCTCTTTGTAAATGTTAAATGTAAACTGGGACATAATGATAACTTCTGAAATACTGAGAAATTAATTTGGGGTTTTGACTTTTTAAAATGTAGTACACCTGGCACGAAAAATCACTACAGTAAATAGTAATGTGCCTTTCTGTCAGCTGTGTTTATACTGAACCTTCATCTAAAAATTTTGAAATGAGAAACATTTACAATTTTCCTTTACATGGAATAAAAACAAAGACCATATGTACACATTTGTACACATTTTGTCATTATAAGCACCAAACCCATTAATTTTTAAACATTATTCTCACCTTTTTATAGTTATCTACAATGCAGATGTCATCTGAGATGGCACCCAAGTCTCCCTTTATCCATGGATAAAATAGGCACCTACAATATGTGATTTCTGAAGAAATATTTGTCTTTCAATTAATGCAGAAGAAACCTAAAGGGAACGGCCCAGATGTGGTTGTTTAATGCTATAATTACATAAAGTTAGACATAGTTAATCTCATTCCTGGTCTCCAGAGCAGAATCTACATCTTTAGCCATCACCTACAAGGTATGGTAAAACATCTCTCAGACCTGGTTCAAAGCAGTCAACTCCCTGAACAGAAACCAACCTACTGAAGTAAAAGTAAACTTTGAGTTTTGGTTGCTCTTGGCTGGATTCATATAGCTCAGTGCTATGTGAATAGCCCCCTTGGAATTAGACATTGACAGTTTTTCTAAGTTCCATGTCAGACAATTCGCTTATGAATGTGGGCCTAATATAAAGTTTTTGGGGGATGGAGTAGTTATCTCTCAGCCTCAAAGAGACACCTATGCATAATCACAATTCATAGACAAGAGCAAGCCTCTATAGTCAGCCCCATTTTCTCTTTGGAAGATGGACCATATAATCTCTTTCTTTTAAAACAATGCAAAGCAACTTATACTTCCATGTGTGTGCAATTATAAGCCTTGCAATTAGCTCACTTGCTTGGGATGTGATACTCAGTTTGAAAATAGTTTAAAAAACACATCATCTGTCTTGAAAACAGTACATAAAGCAGACTACAAGCAGTCTTTTGTGTACGCTTAGGAAGAAATAACTAGTGGATACTGACTGACTGTGAAATTATATCTGTACAAAAGAAAAAACTTTTTACTGTGAGGGTCCTCAAGTATTTGGACAGGCTGGCCAGAGAGGCCAACTCTCTCTTTCAAGAGGTCCCTTCCAGTCTAAACAATTCTCTGATTCTGTGAATACATGTCACAGAATAGCAGATTCATTGATCTAGGAAGTGACCTCTGGAGATCATCTAGGCCAGCCTCCCTGCTCACAGCAGGGTCAACAAAAGCATGTTGCTCAGGGCCATGTCCAGCCAATTTTTGAATTTCTCCAAGGATGGAGACCACAGAACCTCTCTGACCAACCTGTCCAAATACTTGATCACCCTCACAGTAAAATAGTTTTGTGTGTGTGTGTTTAAATAGAATTTTCTGTATTTTAATTTGTATTCATTGCCTCTTGTCCTGTCACTGGATGCCTCTGAGAAGAGTCTAACTCTTTGTCTTCCCTACTCCCTCCCATCAAGTATTTATACACATTGATAAGTTCCCCCTGAGGCTCTTCTCTAGGCTGAACAGTCCCATCTCTTTCAGCCTCTCCTCATACGACAGATTCTCCAAGTCTTTAATCATCTTCATAGCCCTTCACATGGCTCTTCACTGGACTCACTCCAGTATTTCCATATCTCTTCTGTAGTGGGACCCCAGACCTGGACACAGCACTCCAAAAGTGGCCTCACCAGGGCCTAGTAGAGAGGAAGGATTACATCCCTTTACTGGCTGGCTGTGTTCTTCCTAATACAGCCCTTGCTGCAAGTGTACATTGCTGACTCATGGTCAGCTTGGTGTCCACCAGGATCCACCGGTCCCCTTCTGCCAAGCTACTTTCCAGCCAGTTGCACCACAATGTGTAATGCTGCATGGACTTCTTCCTTCATGAGATTATTGTTGGACCAGTTCTCCAGCTGGTACAGGCTCCTCTGTGTGTCCCCATATCCATGTGGCTTATTAGCCACTGCTCTTAGTTTTATGTAATCTGCAAACTTGCTGAGGATCTGCATGCTGTGCATCCAGGTCATTAATGAAGATGTTTAACAGTATTTTCCCTAGTACCAACCTCTAACACATGCTGTTGGTGACTGACGTCAGCCAGTTTTCAGTCCATCTCACTGTCCAGGTAGTCTGAACTTCATCAGTTTGTCTGTAAAACCTTACTTGGTATAACAGCTTAAAAAAAATTTAAGTGATCATACTACGAGTTTATGTGGGTACAGGGTAAAACAAGCATTTTGAAATACACTTTTGGATTTTAGCACTGCCCACTTTTAGTTCTAGTTCAGATGCTTAAGCTCAGATTTACCTTGTGCATCTATGCAAAGTAAATAGGTTTGTCCAGACTATACGTCACTTCTGAGTGAATGTTGTATTATTTCTGCATCCTGACTCTTCCATCCATTTCAAGATCCCCTATGAAAATCTCTTCTCTTTTACTCTTTTAAACATATTACCTGAAGGACTTTATTTTTGTTTTCAGTTATGCAGTTACCTAACATAGTGCTGTAAAAATGATCACTTTCTCTGAAAGATAATTTAAGAGTAGTGTATTATTTTACAAGTGTGCTTATATGGTATTCTATTCGTAAGTATAGTTGATCTTGTAGTATGTTCTTCACCACTTGACAAGGAGCAAGCAACCTTAGCTCAATTGTCATTCCTGAGGTTGAGAAGTTTATTTAGGTACTTTTTATATTGTTTTTATAATTACATTTTTTCAGCTTATTCTCCCAGTCTTCTCCCTATTGAACATATTCCTGTATTTTCACTGTTGCTTCTAATCAAGGCATCTACAGTTGTGCTATTTTGGGTAAGCCTGCATGTATGGTTACAATTTCAGTTGTAAGATAAATTTAACTTTCCCTTCTTTTCTCTAAGATTGAAAGTAGAAAAGAATTTACTAACATCTGCTAAAAATCCAGATCCTGCTTGCCAAATGAAGTGCTATGCCTCCTCTGCATATGCCATATCATTTCAAATACTAACACCTTTATCAGACCCAAGCTTTCACAATTTGCAAGAACATTTTATTTCGTTGAGAGCTATGTTTCTACAAAGAAAATCTGATTATCCTGTATCACTTGTGGACTGAACTCATATTGCATTCTTTTTTTGCTTGGGTTTAGTTATGAATCTCAGATAAGCATGATTCTGTAGTTTCCATCCTATTTTCCAAGTTATTAATTCTGAATCAGTCTGCTAATAGTGATTAATAATCTCTGAATCTATAAAATACTTGCATGTCAAAAAAATATATATTATACTTAAGGAAATCAGGTTCTATGATAATACTAGGATACACACCAGGTGAATGAGGTTTTCATTTTTATTAATTTGCAAATTTTTGGTTTGAAAAAATCCTGTATATTAGAGTTTTTCCTCCTGGATATTTCTTACTCTTAATACATGTTACTTTTACTTTTCAAAAGCATTCTCCATTAGTCTAAAATGAACTAGGTTCTTCATTCCTCAAACTTACAGAAAATCTCATTCTGTTGGAGGGGTAATTGCATCTTTCTGTAAGGATTTATCTAGCTATAACTATAAAGAACAATGAAGCCTTCATGAAAATCTAGTCTTGGGTAGAGTTTATGTTACTTTTGCTAGAGCTGAATTTGGCCCATTGAATAGTGCTATGTATTAACATTGTAACAGGTGAGTTTTTCTGTATTTTCTGCATCTGTCATGGATGCAAGATAATCTGATGGGTATTACGATTTCCCTTCTGCACAAAGAGCTGCAGGTATAAAGCATGTCTGGAATTGACAGCACTGCAAGGAGGACTTGGCAGCATCTTCGGTATAGAGGCTAGTGCTTCAAGTAAACCAATTGCCTAGAGAAAACTCAGACAAATTACCCGAGGAATGGGGAAGCCAAAGATCAGCAATTTTAAGCTATCACCTGAATCAAGGCTTTTATGTAATGCAGAGAAAATTTGGAAGCACTTTAAGCAGAGAATTTTTCAGTATCTATATTACTAAATGAGTACTAACTGATAGAGAAAGAGACAGCTAGGCACACATTGCATATCACTATGGTAACAGACACCCTAAAACCAGTATAATAGCAATAGATGTAGAGGCATTGAAGAATACAAAAGCAAAATACAATGAACAGTATATGAATAATACTATTGTATACAGTGGCCACAGCAAATTCTCTATTCTGCCTGGAGACAGCATGTAGCTTTCTCATGTAATTTAAGGTTTGCAGCTGCTGAATTACTGCTTCTACACCAAAGATCTTGGAAAGATTTGGAATGATTTGGAAAATTCAGAAATTAAGGGATAATATTGATTAGAAAGTTAAGACCTGTTATTGTAGCATTGGGTTGCATAACAGCTACCTGAAATGCACTTGCAAAAAAAGATAAAGTACTTACAAAAGTATAGTCAAATTTTATACAAGTCCATGGACTATTTGATTGATAATGTAAAAAAACCCCAAAAATCAAAGATGAAAAATCAGTATAGTTTTGGGCTTACATAACTGAATACGAAGATTGGAAAGTATCTGTGATGTTTTGGGCCCATAGTGTTATTTTATAAATTTGTGGGTCACACAAGACAGTCTATGAATTTTAAAAAGAGATTATGTATATTAGCATTTTGAACAAGAATCATAATAAGAAATGTCCATAGAATGTATCAAGATCTTTCTGAAACAAAGGATACAAAGGAAAATGCAGCCTTTCATCTTAGTGTAATGCCAAGGCAGAAACAGAATGAAACTGTCAGACTGCTGTGAAGTTGATCAAACTTGTCAATATAATAATTTTATTAATGTAATTCAAGATATCGAAAACAAAAATATTTTTAATATTTTCATATTCCCTTCCTTCTTCCTCTGTCTTCCTTCTCTTCAATATCCCAACACACTGAAGCCAAATGAATTGTATTTACATCTAAATTCATAACTTATAATTATGAGGAGTTTGCACTGTGAAGGGATCTGATTTTCAAGTTATTACAGCCATGTTCTAGAATTACCTTCTCATATATCCACATACCCACGTATGTATATATATGCACACAATTTCCCAGATCTGCAATAAAAACAGGAAAAGGAAAGCTGATATGTAATGGGAGTTTGGAAAGAACTGGGTGACTGATGTCTCTCTCTTGCTTTTTTTAAATTTTATGAGAATAATCAATAACTAATATACAACATAAATTATTTCTAATTTCTTAAATTTTCTGTTCCTCAGATGAATGAGGTTTTAAAACAATCTTCTAGGAGCCATGAGAACAGTTCATGATCTTGAAGGTCTTTTCCAACCTAAATGATTCTATGATTCTATCTTTTGATAGTTTAAAAATAGAGCTTGTATCTTTATACACAAGTTCAAATGAAATGGAGTTAATGACTTAAGAGGCCTTCTCTTTGCTACAAATTAAAAATTCATATTGTTTTTCTTTGCTCTCTGGAAAATATATCATTCTGAAAATACTGCTTTCAGTATTCTTCCATCTTCATTTAAAACCAAAACAATACTTAGCTAACCAGACTGTATTCTATTTGCAAAGTAGTGTATAGGTGATATGTTGTCTGCATGAAAAACTGCACTGCATGACGTTTTCTAATATGGGGTTGACAAACAGCTAAGATGAAAAGACACTGGGGTTTTCTAACACAAGCGGCCGAGGCACTTTCTATGTTTTATCAGATAACAAAATAATATACCCACAGGACACATTCAACTGTGCAGAATTATTTTTTTAAATCACAGATTGAAGGTGAACTTAATCTCATCTGATTTTAGATTTCTATAATATAAATGTTTACATTTGAGGTAGCTAACCTGGTCAGTGAGTTAGTCAATGAAAAGCTATAGGAAACCTTGGGTGATTCCTCCTATTGTAAGGAAGACATCTAAAATACGTCAGAGGCCCATTCTCGCTACGCTGACCCTTTCCCTTGAATGACTATAAAGGAAATGTAGACTATCCCTCAAATGTGTGTGTCTACAGTAAAGATACCTATGAATGAGACAAACGTCTCCTCAAGTGACTGTTGCTAACTAAGTATGATCTTTTAAGTGTGAAATGAAAGGTGATACTCTCTCACGCTTCCTGAATGTTTGGTTTGGTTTTTTGTGAGCTTGTATTAACTAATGACCTATGCCAGGAGAACTGTATTAGTTACTGACTTTCCTCAGTCATCTTTTTGTTTGTTAGTTTTTGACCTTTGACATTTTTTGTAGTTCTACATTTTTAAATAAATAGGACTGCAGACACTGTGTAACAAATGTCTGTCTCCTGTCAATGAGTTTGTTAGATACCCTTTTGAGGCTCTTTAAAGCTTGTTATGAACTGGCAGGAGTGCCCTAACAGCAGATTAAAATTTTGGACTTAGAAAAATGGTTGGGCCAAGAAGCATGTAATATTAAAAAAAAAAAAGTAGCAAAATTTGAAAAGAAAATCCTTGTTTTGCAGAATAGAAGAAACTTCAGAAGTCCTACTTGCTCTGTGCAATTTATACTTATTGCGTGAAATATCAAGGTCTCCTATATACAAATGCAGTGAAACTCGGAGGCACAAACCACACCTGCTCTTTTCCCGATAAGCCTGGGAAAAATAAGCTCTTGGAGTCTCTAAAGGCAGTCACTAGAGGGAGCCATGTTCATATGCAGTTTGTTACATGCCCCTGCAAAGCTTTCTAAAATAACCCAGCTGATAACAAAAGAGATTGGTTTTTATTTGCTACAGAATCCTTACATAGGAAGAGAATGTAATATGGAAAACACCAGACTCTTTCCTAACTGCATATGCTAGTCAAGTGAAGAATCACAGTAATAGCAACAGTAAAGGTGCTGCTGCAACATCAAGTTTGCTCTGGTCTGTGATTCTTATGTACTAAATCCACCAAGGGACTTAAGCACTTAAAAATTAACCTCCTGGGTATTTCAGTGTGCAGATCCAAAATCACAAGGAGGGAAAAAACCTGCTGTACTGTTGCTTAACCCTGCCAGTAACTTGGCAGTTGCTTTCATGTTCAGCCTCAAAGTTTCTGAGTACTTACACATTAAGAATTGCCCAAATCTGAGTGTTACAGGGATTACCTTCTCAGTAATCAGTGACTGGTGTTTTTCTGACAATATAACTAGAGGACCTGTAGGTGTTCTCACAGCCGAAATATTTAAAACACAGAAAGATTGACTTCCCAGTGAAATGCAGTTGCAGCCATTTTCTTTGAAAACAGCTGGAGCCCTTTCATGGCGATAATGGAGGCGAGTTCTTCACGCTGAGAGGAGCATTGAAATAGAGGGTTGAGATCTCACACAACGGATCAAGAAGGGGGAAGGGAATACAGTTGGTATAGTACATACAATAATAAATACCATTCTTGCATAAACCCTTCTTCATTTTGACACAGAGAAATAAGCCACCGTTCATAAGCTATTACTGTATGAAAGGAATAGGCCCACTACCAAGAACCCCCATCATGCCACTATACTGTGAGGCATACCCTAAGAATTACAGCTTTCAGGTGTTTACAAACCGACTGAGATATGAATTAGTTGCTGAGTTGCTCTTCAACACTAAGAATAAGGAAATTTGGGGTTAAAAAAAGTGATGGAATTACAAAATCTGTTGATGCTTGTCAGTATTATATGTGTATATGGAAAGTGCAATGGAATTTAGGAATTAGCAGAATAAGTGACTTATAAGCAAAAGTTTTCAGAATCACAACTTTGTTCCTAGGGAATTACGGTGAAGTTGTGTTTTAACCACATATGCATACACACATACAGGTACATTTATCTGTGGGAACTATTTCATGTTTTTTTTTCTATTCAGATTTGTGGTGATCAGGCTTTCTCATGTTAAAGCAGTATGGGAATAATAAAAAAAAACCCCAAACAAACAAAAAACCCCCCAAAACACCCGGTACAAACTATGGAAATTATAGCATCAGCAGAAGCAGAAAGTATTAATCTCATGAGAATAAATAATATTAAGTTTTAGGAAGAGAGCGTAACACCGTAAATTAAAACAAAAGTTAAAACTATATGAATGTAAACTACATATCACAATTTATTTCTACTCTTCTTCCAGTATTTTTCTTCTTACAGACATCACTATAAATGTTAAAGTATGTAACTTCACCAAATAAACCTCAGATTTTATCAAAAGGGTCAACCTACCCTATTTTTTTCAGATTCTGGAGAGTAAAGTTCCTTTTGGTTTTGTGGTTTGGTTTTAGAAGTTATCTTGTTTTGACTGTATCTTGTTTAAAGTGTTATGCCAGTATTTCTATGTCATAAACATGAACCTATTCACAGTTCAACAAGAAGGCACTTGTAGTACAAATTTTGAGTGCTTTTTGCATGCTGCTCTTCTTTTGGGAGGGAGCTTACAGATCTAGACAAATAACTTTCTGAAGCTTTTCTCTACAAGTGAGGGAACAAGAAACATGTTTCTTTTGTAATGAAAAATGGGTCTTATGTATTCAGTGTGGATGTAAGCATTGAGGCTTGCAAGGAAAGCAGCGAATTTCCTGTGGCTCATGATGCCATTGCAGGAGTGGACATTGCATCTCTAGCTCAGAACACACGTGTAATTAGCTGCATGAGGTGACTAGTTCCAAAATAAAATATCAAGTTCAAGTTAATGAATTTCTTGCATAAACTGGCTCCTTTTTTTTTTTTTAAGATGAGCTGCAATTGATGAAAGTTTTCTCAAATTAGAATGTCACCTCTTGCAGGAAATAATCTGCCTGTGTATTTGCCAGACTCCATAACACTGGCGATTCATTCTTACTAGGAACCTTGCAGTAACCTTGCATAAATGTTATTTGCCCACTCTCTAATAGTGTTGTGCATTTAAATTTCATTTTAATAAAGCTCCTGTTGACATTTGAAAGGTACAACAATCTTCCTATCTGTGATGCAAACGTAAGGCATATGACTAATAGGAACATAATTTTTTCAGACTAGGCTGGACTGGAATGTTTTGATTATAGACACATTTTATCTTAGACTCGTGTATCATAACTGCAGAATCTTTCCATTTTGAATTCTGGGACTGGAGCAGATGGCAGAGATGTATTTAAAATAATGGTACTTGACATATAATTTCTATAAATAGCTACACAGCTACAAGGTGTTATTTGTAATTTTTCTCTCTTGGAAAGAAACTAGAAATTCTCTGTCACTTTATTATAATTGTTCTTGAAATCCATCACAAATGGATAAATTTTTGAAATTTTTACCTTAAGGTAAAAAGGCAGATATGAAGGCAGATGTTCTTTCACATGTTTACTGAATTCCCAAATGTCTTCATGGCCTAGTCATAGAATCAATTCCTGAGGCATATTGTGCACACATATATAGAAATATACTGATTAAAAAAGGTAATGAAAGACATATTTTTTCCAGTCTTGTAAAACAGTTATCAAATTTTCCTGTCATGATGCAGGGGACTACTGGAAAAAATAAATTGTTTTTCTACCCAGGAAAGACTATATATATGATAAAATGTATCATATATCTGAATTAGAGTGAGTTTGTATGTTAAAAAATTTTCCCTTCAGCCCATTGATGCAATGATTTAGATACTGAAGAGTCAGCTATGGAGGGGAGAGAGCTGTATAGTATACCAAAAATAATGTTTTGGTTTTATGCCACTGGTGGGTGCTCTTTGGGAGAACAGTTAGTTATTGACTCAGGCAGAATTAAAATGAAAAACAATCTTAGACATCCTAGCAGAGCTTATGGTAATATAAAATAAAAGCTAATGCTTGAGAGTCTTAAGCCAATTTCCATATGTTGTTTTCTGTTCCAGTGTTGGTATTGTCATGTTTTCATTTGAGGTTAATGCAAACAAAACAAAAACCTCAGAAAGTCAGGTACAACTAATATAAAAAGTCTTGCTGGAAACAAGTGAGAATGAACAGACTGTGTGATTTAAATGTTCTTTTAAATTTTTGGCAGCTTGAGATTTACTTTATATCCCATTTGTTCCTTATTCTTTTAGTTATAGCAAGCAGGTAATGCTTCCTTTGCTGTGAAAAAATGCTGTTGTTGCCAACTTTGTCAGCTAAGCTTCATTTTTACGGTTCTGGTAGCATCAGTTTGTCAACATAAAAGCTAAAATATTCTGAACTCAATCAAGCTTTCTCAGGCTTGTCTCCGGAGGTGGCACTAAACGGTTTGGATAGCCTTATCTGTTCAATACTAAGGATGTTTGTAGCTTCTGCTAAGTGCTCTCTAGTGATTTCTTTCAAAACTTTTAACAGACTGCAATATGTCTGTCTGATCATATACATAGTCCTTACCACATCATCCTAGCGACCTTTTTTGTAAGGGCCTGCTAATATTGCTACCCTCTCAGCCAGTTCCATATAGACCAATAACAGTAGCATAACAGGGAAAAAACCAGATATTTGGTACCATGCTTTATTTTGGTATAGTTACCATTGAATTTTTTAGGAGATACAGGCAAGTTATGAAGTGGACTGCCTCCAGCAAAAAAGCAACAAGTGCATCGTGCAAGAAAACTTTAAGATTCAGAAAGTTAGACAAATTTGCTTTAGTAAAGAAATATGGTGTAGAACAAGACTCAAATTTGAACATCACTTATCTTGCACAGCTTTGAAGAATACAATTTAATATTTTATGAGATAGTGTAGATTTGCATTGGTGAGGTTATTTGTATTAGAAAATACTTTTTCTATTGTTGGGTGCATATTGAATTATTTCATTGAAGTGGAACAGCTCCGATTGTGTTACAAAAAAAAACCCAACCCCAAAACTACTTTTAAATGCAGATTCCAGTTACAATACACCTTTTTTAGTTCTGCAGACTGTGTGCTTTCCTTTAGGAATTTAAATTAGTGCACAGAGATATTTGAGGTTAAGCTTAATGCAATAATGGTTCCATTTTATGGGTTTTTTTAAAGTAAATTACAAGCTTTTGCCAATGCCATGGTTGTATTTTTTGTGATTGCAGTGGTGGCACTCTCATAGGCACTTAAATTAGAACTCTTTATCATCTATTTCTTCAGCAAAATCGTACTTTCAATTTTGATATATCACCTTTGGAATCAAAAAGGAAGGAAAAACTAACATTCTACCTTTAGCACTGTCTTTTCCTACTAATTTAATTTTATAATGGTGCCCTCTGCATGGAACAGGGATTTTTATTTTCAGTTGAGGTTATAATTTTTTACATGGATGACACAGCAATAGAAGAGTTGCCATGTTGGAATAGAGTTATAGCTACTCTTAGCTGATACAATGCCTCTGGTGGTGGCTTATGCTTGCTCTGTTAAGGAAAATGAAAATGTGTGTAGTAAAGAAGACATAGAGAAATGTGTATTTCTGACATTAGCTTTTTTGTGAGGTTAAAACTTTGGATGGAATTTTATACTCAAGTTAATATAGATACAGAACTTTGTTAGTGGGCAAAAATTAATGTTGATGCATGGAATACTGCATTTGAGCATTGCCCATGGGAATAGCAGTACCTAGTTCACCCTCTGTCAGGAATGAACTCCAAGCATACAGCAAATTACTGCTTTTGATGAGTATAGTGTCATTTGACAGTACTGAACAGCACCTCTGTGAGCAGCCTTTCCTTGGAAGGAAGGAAATTAATTATGGAGAGAAAAGTTGTTTATTTACATAGGCAAAAAAGTACAATGTTTCTGTGCCCAACCACAGAATTAGTTTTATTTTTTTCCCAGGCATTGTCAAATGCAAAAAACTATAAACAATATAAGGAGTAGAGACTCTGTCTTCCTTCCCACTCACTGACTAGAGGAACAAGAAGCACTTTGTCCTTAGTTGAGTCCTTATTAAGTCATACACAGTAGAATTTTTCTCATTTATTTTTCTACTTAAACATGCAAGGACTGTGACAGGAGATTCATGCAGATGTTAGCTTAGAGGCACTTTGTAGAGATAAAACCATTCTATGCCATGAGAACTATGAACAGTGACTTAAGATCTTGAACATGCTGGTCCCACACACAACTCCTCCAAGAAACCAAATGCACTGGCCCATCAAACATTTAATGACTCAAACTGCTATTCAATCAATTCTATGGAAATAGTTGGAAGAGATTATGCTTAGATCTGAGTCAAAGTTCTGTATTGAGATAGGAAGAAAATATCTTAACTAAGCTGGAACAAGGAGTAAAGGCAGCTTTTAAAAAAAGAACAAACACAAACCCAAAATTAAACCCAAAAGTGTTTCTTGAACATGCTCTGAAAAAAAACCCAAAACCCTAAACAACATCCCCCCTCCCTGATTTGTGATAGAATTGTTGTTAAATACAGAATTGGAAAAGACCTTAACATATCTAGACTATCTCTTGCTGAAGGCAGAGTCAAGTAGGCTTAAGTAAGTAAATTTTTTCTTGCAGGTATCTTTCTATCCATATCTTAAAATATTTCTATTGCTACCTTTGTAACATCCACAACTATTAATTTTTTAGTGATTTAATTATGTCTCATTCAAAATTCATTTTTTTTCCTCAACTACTATGTACACTAACAGTTCTGTGCCTCAGTTCAATTACTTATTTTTCTGTTCCGAGTGAAGGGGAAAGCTTACCCCTGTGTGGCAATCTTTTTTCTCATGAAGTTTTTTTGTCCTGTCTACGCCTCAGTTTTTTTTTTTCTAGACAAACCCATATATTCTAAGCTTTTCTTCTTTCAAATACAGACAAGTATAATAAAGCATGGGCCTCACAGTGTCACACTGAACTTCCTAGCCTTTAGCTGTAGTGAAAGCTATTTCAGAGAGAACAGTCCCTGTCTTTCACTGAATGCTGACCCATTGGCACATCTTACCTTCACACTCACTGCACAAAAGGGGTAAGGATAATTTCCTCTTCACTGTACAAATACTGCCTAACAAAACTTATTCCATAATACTAATCTTTTAATCTTTATTAAGTCAAAATGTTATGTGATGTAGAGTCTAACCCATGTTGCTCAGTTATATGAGAACTTAAAAATAGCACTCTAAGTGCTTTTTTTTTTCCATAAAGCTAACTTTACTGTAGACAGAAAAATTACTTGTTCCTGGAGCCAAGTATTATTAAAATCTAAGGAGAGTTCAATACAAACACAGATCAATTATTCATCTTGTCCATGTATGTGCAACTACAAATTCTGCCTTTCCATTCATTTTCTTGGCTTGAATGACTCCAAAACATGTCTTGGTTTCTGCATTAAAACAGTAGGAACATTTGTTCTTTGTGAATCCCTCCTAAGACACATCAGTCATCACAACACTTATTTTTGCTTTTAGACCTAAAGATATTAATTGCAAAACCCCTGGATTTAAAGACTTGGTTCCTGAACACTACATGTTATGGACTGTATTGAAAGATAATCTCCATATTAAAAACCTTAGAGATCTTTCTTTTTCAGAGCATCATGGATGAGAGTGAGGAGCACTTGTATAGGCAAGAACATTGAGGACATGGAAGACAAAACTACAAGAAATTCTTTATGGGGAAAATTTGGGAAAACAAATTGACAATTTATGTCTGAGCTGGTATCTTAATTGACTTCCATTAATTGAAATAGTCATCCATGAACAGGATCACCCAGCTCAGTTATGGTCCTATTTTATAATTCAGGTTTCACATAAAAGCAGGAACATATCTGTGGAGCAAGAATAGAATTACTGTGTAACCAAGCTGCTACAAATATAGGAAAAGCTACAAAGAGAGCTACAAATATAGAGAAAGATGAAGCTGATTACCCACCTTTATTGGCTGAGTAAGTGGTATCTGTATTACTTCCAGGGAGTTTCCTCTATACCCACATTGCAGAAGACCTACTGTGACTACATGGATTTTACTGCAAATAGGAAGAAAATATGAGAATTTTATTTTTCTTTGCTAGTGTAGGAGCATTAAATATGTTTCTCCTGTGACACAGCTTGAGATAAGGGGTTCTATAGAATTAAGGCATCTGTCTGTACTAACATATTGAATGATGCCAAGGGATGGCCGTGACTTTGGAGCATCTCTCTGCTGCTCAGTTGTTATAATGCAATTTCCAAGCAGTGTGTCATAGCCCTGAACACACTCTCTCCCTAGTCCAGGGGTTTGCTGGGCACATCAGCCCAGTGCTGATGTGGTGCAGCTGGGTCACCTGGGATCAGGCTACTGAGAAAGAGCAGGGTGATCAGGGTCTTTCCTCTCTGCTCAGGAACTCAAACACACCCGCCTAGACTCTGCCTGAACTGATTGTCAGCAAGGTCACCTGCCTTGTTGATGCCAGCCTTGACATCCCAGCTTGAACTTGGGCCTGCCTGGTCATTGTGGACTTGCCTGGCCATTGCTGGGCTCCTGGTTGGCATGTCACTGTCCCCATCCTGGACCTGCTCTCCTGGTTGAGTACTGTGGGGACTGTGCCCCTCAGTGAGTTGTTGTCCTGCCAGCCTCCCTCAACCTTGGCTTCTGGCTCTCTGCCCTGCCCAACGTCACTGGTCCCTGACAAAGGTTTTGGGAATTAACATGAGTCAAATACCACTAACAACATGGCGTGTATGTTAGATAACCTTAATCTGGAGTCTAGGGAATGTGATAATACAGATGAGGCCAGTCACGACCAGTGTTAAATTTATTAGTGTACATATATGAAGGGAGTACTAGAGACGTCTGATGATTTCCATCCTACACTGTTTGAAAGCTGGGACGTGCGCGGATCTGAGCGTGTTGTCGGGGCACACAGATTTGGCTGAGAAGGGAGATTTAATTGCTGTGGGTTGTCACAGGGCTCTCCCAGGGGACACGGAGCCAAGGCAGGGAGAACAAACTGGGAAAGGGACATGGCAGGGGCACTTGGTGCTGGACTTGGAGGTGGTGGTATCAGGTTGCCTATGATGAGTTCAGGATGCCAGGCAGGCTCACTGGGGTGGGCAAGGAGTCAGCACTGCGGGGTGAGGCACTCAAAGGCCAGTACCAGGCTAGTCCCTCAGGAGGTGTTAGAGGGGCAAGGCTCTCAACAGCTGTGGGTCACGCTCTGTGGTGCTCCGTGCTCAGGGCTGGATATGGCAGTATCTGGCTGTCAGGGCACATGGTGGTCTGGAGGTGCCCTGGGGGGCCGAGGTTCAGCAGGGCTTCCAGTGGAACAGGCAGGGCATAGCCTGGCAGCCAGGGCCCATCCCATCAACTCAGCCAGCAGCAGGGCAGCCAGCGGGCACTGGGGCAGCCCCAGGCGTCGGGCACTTCCCTGAGGACAGGGACAGGCTGAGGCTGTGGTGGGACATGGGCCTGCAGTGGCTCGACGGGGCCCATGGCCGGGCAGGACAGGGCTGTGGGAGCTGGAGACCGGCCCTGCTGCGGCGTGGCTGGGGCAGGGGCTGGTGGCCTTGGGGGGTGAAATGGGGTCCTGGGCTGTGGGGAGGGTGGGGGGAGCCCTGGAGGGGCTGGATAGGGACAGCCGGGCCTCAGGACCCTGTCACTTACATTTCACATCTACGCTGCTATTGATTTGTGTGATATGTACTAGGTAGTTCTCTAACAGACCATTTTTTAATCCTTTCTCTATTTTTTCTTTTTGTTAGAGAGCCCAGATTTTAGACTAACTTCATATGCGGATTTCTAAATTCTGTATTTGTGGCAGCGATACACTGTTTATCTTTCTTCTGAACTGTAGTCCTAAGCACCCAGTTTCAAAAAATGTTTCTTAGCACTAGTACAAAATGCTGAGCCCCTGTTGGAAAAAGAACGAGCAGAAATTCATCAGGAAGTAAGTGGACGTCATGGTAAGAGGAATGTCATCATAACAGAGAAAAATTGGAATAGACAAGTGACACTGCAGATTAATTCATAACATCATAGAATCAATCACTGAGATGTGAAAAGTACATTGGATGGGGCAGACATCAACACCAGTAGATTAACACTTCTCTTGGTTGTTGACGATTTTCTTTCATAAAATAACATGGCGGCTAGTGCTAAAAAAAGCTTACCTTACTCAGTATCTCAGCTCTTATGTATTCAGATTCCGCTTCCATTTTATAAGCATGTGTGTATGTCTTTATTTAAATTCTGTATTCTAATATATTTTTCCATTTCCTTTCATATTGATGTGTGCTTTATTAAAGATTTCTAGGAAATGGGTACATTTTTGGTAGCTTATTTTCTTCCAATACACCTGTGTTTCTGCTGAAAAAACAAACGGCAAGTTTCTGATCCAGCACAGTTTCATACCTCAGCAAATAATCTGCAATTAAATCATCTGGACAAATGAAATGAGCTCATACTCCCCATGAAAAAGGTGGCTGAACCTCTTGCTAACTTGCAGATCACTTATCATTTGCCTTTTTATTTTCAGGTTTTTTACAAGTAAAGTATTTTCCGCTTTCCGCTTCACAAATATTGTATAATTGTATTAGATATGCTCAAGATCACATATTCTCAGAGAATTAATATGAGACCAACTACAGACACTAATTATTTTCATTTTAAAAATTAGCTTTTCCCCCTTTTCTCTCTTCTTGTAGACAGGCAAAAATGTTGAGGATTTCAAAAAGAAAATCCCAAACTCATTTTATAATTCTGTTCTTTTTAAAAAATGTGTAGGAACCATGAACAACAGAAGTCAAAACACTCCTCTGATATTCAAAGGCAATCTGAAGATTTTGTGTGCGAGAGAGACATTTCTTAGTGAAATATAAATTTCAGCATCTCAAAATTTTTCAGTCCAACTTCTTTTTGCTACTTAGTCAAGAATGTTCTACAACCTCATGTCTTAGTGTATCAATTTTTGTGATTTTCTACAAGGACGCTCTCATTTTTTTTGTTTCCATAGTCCACAATTTCTGTAATGATGGTATTTAGGTAAGTGTTGTGGTTTAACCCCAGCCAGCAACTAAGCACCACGCAGCTGCTCACTCACTTTCCCCCCATCCAGTGGGATGGGGGAGAAAATCAGGAAAAGAAGTAAAACTCCTGGGTTGAGATAAGAACAGTTTAATAGAACAGAAAAGAAGAAACTAATAATGATAATGATAACACTAATAAAATGACAACAGTAGTAATAAAAGGATTGAAATGTACAAATGATGCGCAGGGCAAATTTTCACCACCTGCCAACCGACACCCAGCCAGTCCCCGAGCGGCGAATCCCTGCCCCCCACCTCCCAGTTCCTAAACTAGATGGGACGTCACATGGTATGGAATACACTGTTGGCCAGTTTGGGTCAGGTGCCCTGGCTGGGCATGAGAAGCTGAAAAATCCTTGACTATAGTCTAAACACTACTGAGCAACAACTGAAAACATCAGTGTTATCAACATTCTTCACATACTGAACTCAAAACATAGCACTGTACCAGCTACTAGGAAGACAGTTAACTCCATCCCAGCTGAAACCAGGACAGTATGAATGTTTTTTCACACCAGTCTTCTGGTTTTATGAATTCACCATATCAAAGACAGAAAGAAAGAAGTTAAAATGGTTTTTTGTAAGGTTGAGAGAACAAACAGATTTCCAGGTATTGCTTGAATAATTTGAGGAGGACAGAAGTAATGAAAATTCAAGGAAAGTGTTGGGGATTTTAAAGAAGATTAGCATTTCTTGATTAAGACTGCTGCTGTCATAAAGGCATGTTGTATAGGTTGTGTGTTTATTTTTTCCTCATATGATCTTTTTACTTGTTTTAAAATTTTAAGAGCAATTGGAACAGATACCTTTACAAGGCATATCTCCTTGTTATAACCAGTGAGTTACAAAACTATGGGATAACTCTCTGGATGAGGACTAACCACAATTACATAACACTCTATTCAGAATAGTCTAATTTCTCTTGCTTATACTATATCGACAACAAATTATATTGCACTGATCAAATTTGTCCGTATTGCTTGTGCAGTGCGCAGTATGAATGGGGCTTGACATAATGGAATTCTGTTGGGACAGCCTATTTCTTAAATTATTAATATGTACTACTGAGATAACAAAGGGAGTGAAGAAGGAAGACAGAATTTGTTTGGTTTTCTTTGGATATGAAAAAGAGATTTTTCTCAATACCTATATTTGCTTATTGTCATGTTGAAAAATTTAAGGAAATCCCAACTGTCTTGAAATAACTCCTGGTTGTAGTATATCCACTTGAGGCAGGACTGAAGTGGCTAATGTTTCGTTCATCATTGTTGTGCAGTCCTTCAAACCTGAATGACTCAGTTCTGTAATTTCAGTATTTACTTTTGAGTCATATCTCAATGTTATCATCAGTACAGATGGTTTGCATAAGAATATTGCTCCTACTGTTCTCACTACTTCTGTTTTGATTTGTTTTCCTTTGTTTCTGGTATTTTGTTCTTCAATTATTTTTTTAGGTAATATTTCAACAGTTCTTGTACAATGTGTGAAATCTCTCACCTGCTTGACATCTGTGTCATTTAGTGCATTTATACAGTCCAGAAAAGTAACTGTCTGAGACTACATTCCTCTTGCTCTTGTACATACTTTGGGAAATGATGCAATGGTGATTTTAGTAGCGATTTATGAACGTTATTCTAAGTTTGCTAAAGTGGACCCAAACCTTATACACTGAATATGAAAGATACAACATTTGACCATATATTTCTTCTTAATATATACAGCCTTGAGTGCTATGTTTAGGATGTCAATGATTTTCACTTTTTAACTGGTTTTCTCATTAACCCAATGCAAATGCAATGGGACCTTTCTGCAAATTATGCAGTATTGTCTGAGCACTCCAAACTCTGTCTTCCCCTTCTGCATTTTTACCACTTTTTCCTGCCTTCAGTATACAGCTATTATGTCCAGCTCTGTCACTTTACAAAAGTAGTAGTCTTGAAAGACTCTCATGGATCCTCTGAGTTTTCCTGTGCCTCGTGGGATTAGTTTTATCCATGCTTCTATTCAAACTGTGGCTACATCTGAAATTTTAAAGCCTTTGATTTTGTTTAAAGAGATGTGAACACTGCTTTCTTTTAAATTCATACCTATGCTTTCCACCAAAGGACTAACAATGGCACATCTGTCTTATGCATTTAATAGACAGTGGCAGGTCTGAGGTTTCTTCTTGCCTGCTATAAAATAATAATGCAGAAAACCCACCCAGCCATCCATCAGGACAACATTTTTCTTAATATATTTAAGGGTCCAGAGCTATAATTTCAGAAGCCCACTGGTCATTGTAACCAAAGGTACTGTCCAAACTACTCCAAGATGGCTTTACATTTCACAGGATAACTCACCTGTAAAGTCTTGATCCTGAAATCTGAAGTAAACTCTGGTTTCATTTCCATAAAGCTCATGTCTTGAATGGCACGCTGAAGCATTTTGAGCTATTACATTAAAATACTGTAATTATATTCTAACATTCAGTGTTAAAACTGAAAAAAACCCCCACTTTCGTAAAGGTTCCATAGAAGTTAATGTGCTAAACGCATTGCTTGTAATTTCATGGCATAACATGATAATAATAGGAGTGAAGATTAAAAATAATGGATTTTTTTTTTTTGATTGCTCATTGCAAATTTTTTTGCTTTAATGTCTTACTTGTGAGTTCAAATGATTTTACTTTTCTGTAATTTTATCCATTTAACTGCCTTACTGTGCAGGTCACCTACAGAAGAAATCGAAGATTTCTACTTGTTTTAAATAAATTATCAGGTACCAATAGCCCTTTATCTCACTGAGTGACCCTGGAATTTTCCAGGGTTACTAAATTAATATGTATAAATCTTCACTTCAGTAGATTCTCACTGCATTAGGAAAATATGGGAGAAATTTTAGTTGGTAAAAATCAGAAAGGAGGAAATGTTTCTCACTCAATAAAAAAATATAAACAGTATTTACCTTAATAAAATCAGCCATTTTACTAAATTTTAAAAAAAGGTAGGCAGTTCTTCAGATCTGCCATATTTATGTTGCATTTTACTTTCTCCATTTTTAACAGCAGCCTTTCAAGACTGAGTAGATTATTACATGCTTTGACATAGCCTCCAAGCCCACTGTTGGCTCAGCCAGTCCCTCTTGAATTCTCGTAATCATGTTCACAAAAACTTTGTCCTGACAGAGGGCAAATGTTTCAAAGAGCAGCTCAGTGAAGTACTGTGTAGTTTTTTATGATAGTGCAGTTTCCTCCAGCTCTACATGTTCAGCCTGGTTAACTGGTGCAGGAGAAAAGCAAAATAATTCAGTTTTTTTCCTTTTTATTTTATTCCATCCCATTCAACTGTAGAGACAGTTCCACACAAAGGATTCATTGTCAGACAAAGAGTGACTTTATACCTGCCTGGTTTTTTAGTGTTTGCTTTTCATCTCAAAGCCAAGCTCTTCAGAGTATGCATGAAATTCTGTCTCCCTGCAGGTCAGTGAGAAAGCTCCTACTGACTTTACTGAAGTTACAATTTCACTGAAGGTTTCAGGCTAGCACTTACGAGAAGACCTATAGTAGACTGTAGCCCTAAATGCCCCCCTTGCTTGTGTTAGTACCCCAGAAGATCAGTCTGGCTGCCACAGATGGAGCAGGAAAGGTGTATATAGTCTTTTCAGTAGTAGTAGTAGTTGATGAGCCCATCCCTTATCCACAACAGGAACAGCACAGCTGTCTCTTTGGAGGTCACCCCTTCTACTTCCTACGTGCTCCTTTTCTGTAGCAGAAGAAAGTGACCTCTGCCCCAGTTCTCAGCTTTCCAGTGAAAAAAACCCTATATTTGGCCCAAACGAATATTCAGGGGCACAGATCTTTCTGGAGACTAAACAAAACAAATCAACCCAGCCAAAGAACAAAAAATACCTATTTTCACTGCAGATCTTTGTGTTCAATCTGATTTTTTTTCCACCAAGGTGGGTGAAGGCAAGTGTTCTACCACTATCAGGCTTTTCCATGTACGTTTTATGGAGTGTCATGTCTTGCTGAAGGGTATTTGCAATTTGTTATCAAAATTAGACTTTGACTCTCCTCTTATTTATTTCTTTGGATTTTAAAACATTTTAAAATAAAACAGTTATTTTATGTTTGTACAATGCCTATGCATCAGGCATTGTAAATACTAGTCCCGCTGTCGGTAAAAAGAAAGTTTTCTTACTTAACAGATGTGTTGGTTTCTTCCACAATTGGAATGACACTGAACAGAAACTGTACTTAGACGAGCTTGTCTCAGTCACAGGACTCGTTTGCCACAGCCTGTATTTTAAATGATTCCTTAACCTCTAAAAATTACTCAGTTGAACCCCACACGTAAGCACATTTAAATGTCATAACCTATTCATTAGGGGGAGGAATAGAAAGAGAAGAAAAATCCAAAGAAAGCCTAAGTGCAGATTGATTTTGTATGCATTTGCTGACATGTATCTTAGTTACAATGCCACAGTTAAGAATAATTACTGAGAAGGAAAGAAAAGGACAGAGAGCTGAGCTGAACTCTGTGAAGTTCAACTGTGCAAACCCTCTCAGCTCCAGAAGTGAAGTGACATTCTCTGACTTGGGTGGGAATTTGCATAATGTGCAAAAGCCTGTTTCTTATCTTCGTATAGTTGTGCTTGCTCTGGAATGATCAATTTTCAAGGAGCCTTTCAAAATACATGCAAAAAAGGGCTGCTCTTGAACCTCTGTAATCCCATATGCATTTTGAACGCACATTAAGGGACTGTTAAACATCTGATTCGCCTATAACACTGCTTACATGCCAATGATCAACTTCTTTAATAGCTATCACAGACAAATAATTAAACATAAGTTTAGAAGAAACAGAAATCATTTGAGAAATCATCTCAATGTTTGAGGGCAGGTCATGTTTTGATGCAAGGTCGTACTGTAGAATTATGCATTGCCAATGTCATGTTTGTTGGAAGAACTCTTTCAGAAAGCACAGGAGTGCATCAGTCAAACAAAGCTATTTTAACAGTGTCTATGTTTGTTTTTCTAGTACAACATATTGCTTTTTATGTGTCCATGTGGATTCTGCAAAGAACCAAGAAGATTAAGCTGAAGATATGATCAGTAGCTGTAGGTATCTCAGAGACCTGAAAGAGTCCTATTATTTATATCCGTTGTCTCACATTCTATGATAGCAATGTACATTGTGGGTTTGAAGAATGCCTGCGAATGATGAAATTGTTTTTGTTAACATCAAAGATGAGTAGATTTTACTGAATCCCTGAAAGTTGTGGAAGTCAATACAGATGCAAAATAGCATTAAGAAAAGCTTGGTTTGGTTTTGGTTTTTTTCTTTCTTTTTCTTTTTCTCCTTCCCCCCTTTCAAATGAAAAACTGAATATTCAAAGGGTCTAATTTTCCAAAAGGTAAGTAATCCAATTTCACTCATTCTCTGTAAGTACCACATTAAGAAAAACTTAATCTTGGGCCAAGGAGGCTCTTGCGCATTAAGAGACTTTCCAATATTCTGTTCTACAATGTCTAAGTCATTGTAGGCTTAAGGCTTTGATATTTCTCTAATGCAATTTCCTAGTTGTAAACTTGGGAAAATATTTTACATCTTTCAGTACGGCAACATTATGAGAACAAATACATAAGAAAGGAAAGTTATTCTAATGCTTCAGTAATGAGAAGAATATAATACTGGCACAGGTAAGTCTGAGCCATGAATAATTTTACTAGCGGTAAGCTAAAGGATTTAAAGTTATGTACCAAGTATTGCAAGATGTCTGTATAATGATGCTTGAAAAAATAGTCTCATGCAGATTCATTTATTTATGCTATGATTCAAAAGACTATAAAATAACATGCAACCATTTAACATCTACCTGAATTACTGTACCCTGTGACTAATGTTATTAAATAAAACCAAAACCTTTTAATGAGATTTTTCACACTTTTACAATTCCTACTATTTCTATAGTTAAAAAATTAACTATTATTAAGTTTTATTTTGTTCCCTGAGCATTTTCAGCTGCAGAATTTTGTGAAAAAGATTTAACTTTGAAGCCACCTATGAAATGTAATAGACAAGAAAAGGCACAGACTGCTTTTTTCCCCCCTGTCTTTGTACAATTGTCCTTGGCAAGATGAAATAAGTGAAATGAATCATGTGCTGTCACCATTATTGAGCAAGTCCTGATGGCTTTAGCTTGAGGTTAAGGTTAGAAAATATCTCTGAATATTACAGCTTTCTTTCTGTCTCCATATCTCAGGCTGAAATATAATTCTTTTAAAATCTGTTTCTCCCTCCCTCCAAATCGATGCAATCAGATTTTGCTGAAAAAGTGAAAAATTATTTTCTTCAGCTTTTGTGTGTTTCTCTGAAAACAGACAAAAGCTCTTGACATTTTCTTGAACTCTTGAGGTAAAATTCCATATTATTTATCTGGGGGTTCTGTCTTCACATCTGAAAGCAGACTGTGCCTGATCTTTTCCCTGATGGTAGACTTTTTTACTGATTAATATTATTGTACTACCACCATACTAATACTACTTCTTGTTTCTGCACCCAGTTTCAGTTTTTCATATACAGAAAACTGTTCTGTTAATTTTTCTTTTTTCCAAAGTATGACTGAAGCAGCTCTTTACATTTCACAAAAATGATACTACAGAAATTCAAAGTATTCATAGTGTAACAATATTGGGATCAGATATGGTTGCCATAGGCAGTTCTCAATCCATTTGTTATAAAATGAAGCTGAAAATAAACTCACATGCTGGCAAGTGCTGTGGTAAAATCTCAGGGCAGTCCTTATTCATCAAGGTCAGGAATCTATGTGTACATGTCACACCTCTTAATTCAGTTTGCTTTGACAGGCTTGCTTTACGTAGAAACCTAACTACAGGGTAGGAAGAGTGATGTGGTTTGGGAACATGATGAGAGACACATCTGGACCCGAGAACCCGTAAGCATCTCTGTGCTCAGTAATACAATAATATGCAGCCAGAAGAGATTAAAAAGTAAATCAACTGAGGATAGTTGCATAAACTTTCTTCATGAAGTTAATTGAAAGGGGGCTGAAAATATCCATAATTTTAAAGGCAAGAAAGGAAAATAATCAAAGAACGAAATAAATTGTGAGAAAAGTGATCTGTGGAAGTCATGTTCTCTAGCAAAGATAAGAATAGAAACATTCCTACCTTTAATTTTAAATAAGGTTCTTAGTGACCTGCATTTTGAGGAAGCGAATGATGCAGCCATATGTCAATGAATTGTTTGTTTGTATGTCTGTGAATAATTTAGAAGAGTATGTTAGATGGGATTAAAGATTAGGCCATTTAACTGTAATAGAAATCAGTACATGTGCATTCAGATCAGTTGCCTAAACATAGGTGTCCAGTGCCACCTTCTTTACCTCATATATTCATCTGCCTTTTCAGAGGGGGCAGGTGTCCTGCAGTCTTGTGCCATATCTGCCAGTCTTGTGCAGATCTCAGATGTCACTAAACATACATATATGGACAAGTTAATAAAGCCCCTAATCAGTATAGGTAATGGAGCTTAAGAGCTATTCAGATGACCAAACAAACGTGCCTAATTTAGGGTGACATGAGCAGCTTTCAAGGTAACATTGATCGTACTGACTAAAGGCTTGCTTTAGGTGCACACAAGACCTAAAGACAATTAAAAATGTATTCGTTTTCTATATATGGGCAAGTTAGTACTGAATGCAGTGATCCTTATGGGTCCCTTCCAACTTGAGATATTCTATGAGTCTATGATTTTATGAAATGTAAGTGGCTTGCATACGTATCTACATAGAGAAATGTAGTTTGTGTGTTGTTATTTGACAAACCGAATTCCAATTATTGTGACTAAAGCAAACAGTCAGTAGGAGTGTGGCAAATAGTTTTCATCTTCCATTATACAAATTTTCCATTTAGGTTTCTTTCCCCGTAAATTCTCTTGATGTACATTAGAGTTCATCTTGTTTCCTGATAGTTTTAGTTAGGGCTTGATTCAGTTGCCTACACCTAACTGTTTACAGCATGAAGATATTTGTGGATAAACTCTAGATGCTCCTCCAAAAGCCAAAGGCTCCTGTGTAGTCCTGCCTCACTGTGTGGACATTTCAGGTACCTTAAAAGATCTCAAATGGCAGTGGACCCTTATTAAGGCAAGGAAATTGAACCCTTAATGTTTAACTGTGGAAAAACACTTAAGGGTCCTGATGATGGCCTCACCACACAAAAATAGTGCTAATTATATGTAACACACCCACTCAAATAGAATTCCTTGCGCATGTTGGATATTGCAACCTTTACAGCATCTGTTTTGTTGTCATTGCTGCTGTCTGTTAAGCCACAGCAGGGGTAAAAAGCTTTAGCACAGTCAGTAAGTTTCTTTTTCCACGAACTTTATACATTACAAATGCAAGCAATAGTCTTAACTGATATTCCTGAAGTAAGAAGACACAGTGGGTTAACAAGCCAGTGACCTGATTCTCACTTACATTCAGCTGATACAGAATGCCATTGTACTCGTGTCGGATTCACCTAAAATGAAATGAAACATTTTTAGGGCTACTTCACACTGAAATGATGCAAATGAAAATAAAGCCTTGGATTTTCACCACAGTATGTTCTTGCTGAGTCCTGACTACAGTTAGGTTCACAGAAATTTAGAAGTTACTGAAATTCTACCCAGTGAACCTAAGGGAAGATTTCTACTCACTATTTCAAAACCTATTTTAAGATTTCTGTTTATTTCATGCTGTGTAGGCTAAAACATAGGGCACGATGCAGATTGGGTTTTCAGCATACATAGTTGAATATTTGAAGTTAGAAGTATGCTTAAGAATATTTTTTTCTCTTCTTTTACTGTTTCAGACTGGAAGGGTTTCATTTCTACCTCCTGAGAAGAAAGGCAAACGGAGCTTTGTGGACACTTCAAAACAATACCCTCATAAATGGTGCAAACTGGGTATCTACAAATCCAGAAAAGAAATTAAGGATCAAGCACCATATCAGTGATGTAAGTGGTGTTTGAAAAGCATCATTCCATCTAAGCTTTTATAAAGTTGGAAGAATTATTTTGAACTGTAAGATTTTTTTCTAGAGTTCTGCCAGTTTTTATAGCAGATTACCTTCAAATGGAAGGGAAAAATGTTCTTCTATGTAAAAAAGGTATAAAAATAAATTGTAGAATTCTTCATTCATAGAGAATGCATTTTATCAAAATTAAAAAAAAAACCAAAAACAAAAAAACCCCACAAAACCAACCAGCAACACAAAATCAAAGACACTCTATTGTACAGGAACAATCTGCAGTAAATTTCTGTCATGCTTCAAGTATGTTACTTGTGGACCTGGTTTTTATATCAGTTTGAGTCCTTTCTTGTCTATAGAAATTGTACTGGGTTAAAATGCAGTTTTCCTGAAAATAAAAATAAATTATGTAAGAAATGTTTAGTGATTGTTCTGCACTAGGGAAAGGGGTGGGGAGCTGAGAGAGCTTGCAGGTTTCTTTCTGGCTTTTAGTAAGAAAGGCCCAACAACAAATGGCAAGATAAAAATGTGAGTCTAATAAGCCATAATAAGAAAAGGAATATAGGTAACGAGTAAATCTCACACACCGTCCGATGCTGGGAACCCATTCGTGCAGCGTTTGTGCAGCATCAGATGGACACTGGAAGAATTTTCCCACTTCATGCTGCGCAGATCTGCAGACCCCTCAATGGAGAGAAGTTCCTCCTTTTTGGTCATTTGAGCTATTATATGATTTTCTTACAAGAAATCAACTCTATTAATAGAGGATGTTCTCATGAGAACTTCTTCCTGCACTTTTAGATAAAGGCAAGGCCATGGAGGTGGCGTAATTACCAGTACCAAGTGGGAGCTGCCTGGAGGCTCCTTGTTCTAAGTTTATCCTGTGACCAAGAGATCTGTGCAGCCCAACCCAGCCTGAAGGCCATGCTGGACATGCAGCACAGTGCAGCAGAGGCTTGCACCTACTTGGGTTAACTTTATTGTGGATCGCTAATTCCTCAACGTACAGCAGCCTCCTGGTCAGGATCATTACAGTGACTTAAAGTATTTTGGAAAGTAAGATCATCTAAAAATCTCCAAGATAATTAAGTATTTATCCTCCAGGTATTTTTAACCTTTAGAGAAAAATGTGAAAAAGGTATAAACAGCAGCATGTTTTAGTCAGTGTAACCGAGCCTGAGTATCCCCCAAGGACAACTTAAGCATAAGCAAATAAAATGGACTTAGAACCTTTCTGAAATGTCCCCTCCATAAAAGCAGTTTAATTCACATGAGCTGTGAAAGGAGAACACTTTGATAAGGAAAAATATTATTATAGCCTTATGAAGTTAAATGTAGAAAACTCTGTTCTCTCCACTGCCATTCACCATAATTGTATCGCTGTCTGAATAGTTTGACTGAATACTGCAACATCAGTAAAGATGGCAGGATCTCATCCTAAATTTCAGTAAATCTCCCATAAGACAGGAGACATACATGCAAGATTTAGTTTTATAGTAAAAAAATCCAATAAATAACTTAGGCCTTCATCTACAGGATAAAAGCAATATGAAAAAGGACAGATTTTTAGCCTGGATAAAAGTATCAGTGTAGCAGTCTGAATGTGTACATAACTGTCGCTATGCTCCTTGTTATTTTGCAGAAAACCTCAGTCATACATTAGCCACACAATAGGGGTTGCTGAGAAACTAGGAACCAACTCTTTGACAGTAACGGAAGCTTACTTGTAACCACCAGAGAAGAATGCTTAAGGTTTAGTAAAGAATAAGGGAAGGTAAGGAAAACTTATGGTCTAATTTTTCCTTTTTCATTAGGAAAATACACTTATTTTACATCTCATACTTAGACCTTGCCTTTTAAGTTAATCCTTGTTTTATTTTTTTCCATTGCTAAAATTAGATTTTTTTTATTAAGTGCTGACAAACATGGAGTTGTTGCCATATACTTTTCTCCATTAAAGGCTATTTATTTAAAAGGAGGATTTCTATCCTGTACATACAGATAGCCACCAAAGAATCTATTTAAGAAGTGAAGGCTTATTTTGCATTACATGTCTCTGGATCAAACCTTTTTAGTGTTAGGCTTTTCAGAGACAGAGAAAATCACTGATCAAGCAGGTTTTTTATTACTTTGTGAGGTACACATATGCTTCACAGAAAGTAACTACTTGAACTAACTCCTCTAATCACAATGATGAAGAGTTGTGTTTAAATTATCAGTTTTCTGATATGAAAGGGATTTTGGTTATAGAGTCGATGTTCATTGCTACAATTACACCAGTCTAATGTTTAATGTTAAGATTCAGATATGACTTACTAAGCCGCGGTTAAGCTGGAATAACAGATCTCAGACAATATGTACTAGTTCTTAAAGGAGTACATAGTCTAAAGAGGTAGAAATATTAAATATAAATCAGTTGATGTCATGCATTTTCCTTCACTGAAATTTTTTACTGGAATTTAATAGGCATAAAATCATTAGGGAACAGTTGAATATAGGGTTTTAATGAGATTACTTTGCAACACAGAGAACTATATTAAGAATTATGTCCTTTAAACCCTTTTCTGTATTTTATGATATGGAATTTTTATCTCTTTTATCCGTTTGTTATAGTATTCATTTAACTTTGGGTCTAAAAATTTTATAGAAGTATGGAGATAAAAATAGGTTTTGATTAAGGTATCCCAGCACATCTATACACGCCTCTGCATCCAACAAAAATAATAATAATAAAAAAATTTTTAAACTTTGGTTCAAATGGAACTAAAATATGACAATTATACGTGACTAGTAATGCATTGTGGTTTTATTCCTTAAAGAATGCATAAGCAATTTTTTTAAAAAGAAAAAATCTTAAGTTTATATATTTGCTTATATGCAGTTATTTGTTTTTATTGTCTACAGGGTTGGATAACATTTCTGTTGTACATACACAAGTATGGCAGCTATGTTTTGAAATATTGATAGACATGTCATCCACATACTTCATTGCAGGATGGAGCCCTAAGGAGCTATTAGAGCACTATGCTGTTTGCTCAGTGGGCTGAAAAAATATACTTGACTTATTTTCCCCTATTTTAATATCTTTGTAAACTTCTGGTTACTAAGCTGAGAAGCTCTACAAAGGAAAAGAAAAAAGAATACAAAAAAAAAAGGAAATGAATGAAGAGTTTTCTATTAGGAGCTGTAGAACACTGAATTTCAACATGTATAATGGAACAGTTACAGAATCTCAACATCAGAATGATAAACCTTTCTTTTTCTTTTTTTTCTTAATTTTTCTACCAGCTACAAGAGCTCTATACTCACAGGCTGGTATAACATCATCCATTCATAGAGAGAGCTTGGGTTTATGGATTTGGGCGGGGGCAGGAGGCCAGAAACACCTGTGTTCTTATCTGCCTTTGCCAATGACTTGTTGTGTGGCCCTCAGCCAGTTTATTACTTCATATCTCAATTTCAGCATCTGAAAAATGTGATTAATAATAGCTACCTACTTGACAAGGCTACAGTGGCCTTCATTAGCCAATCTTTAAACACTTCTTTGAACATTAGGTTTAGGAGATGGAGCTGTGTGGTTTCATTTCATGCAAATTCTAGAAGGGCCTTTGTAGAAGGCTGATATATTTGTAAGCAGAATACCATCCCTGAAAGGCTGTGAATGCTGACTCTGTTGGCAGGGTAACCTACTCACTGTGATGTCATGGGGGAATTTTGGTGGGAGATGCAAAAAAACTGTAACACTCGATGACATATAATTTTAAATTTATTTATTAAGCAGGATGGGTAAAGATTCCTATTCCATGGCGCACACATTTCACATTCCCACAGACCAAGGTCCAGCCCCTCCAGTCCACCCTAGGTCCACAGAGTACTTGCACCAACTGCTTGACCTGTTGAAGTATTGCCTGATGGCCTGGCCCCTGCACAGAAGGAGTCACTCTTTGACATGAGTCAGATGTCAGTGGATGGGTTCCCTCCAGGAGGCAATCTATTGCTTTCTGTATTAGATCGCAGCATACACTGCCAATGGCCTCACTAATGTAGCACTGAAAAGAACTAGAATAGAATACACTAGAATACAACACAATACAATACAATACAGTATTTTCAGTTGAAAGTGACATACAACGATCACCTAGTCCAACTGCCTGACCAATTGAGGGCTGACCAAAAGATAAAGTGTATTATTAAGGGCTTTCACCCAGCTTTGTTGCCCTCCTCTGGATACATTCAAGTACCTTAACCTCCTTCTTAAATTGTGGGGCCAAATTTTTTTTTCTTTTCCCATTTTCTTTTACTTTTTTCATCTCTGATGCCACTTTAATGGTTGTCACCATGATTTCAACAGAGGTTGTCACCCTCTGTGTCCTGTCTCAAATTTGTTATAAGAAGTTTGATGTTAGCAACAGTTGCATAAGTTAAATCTTCTGCTGCTTTGTTTTTCAGCTCATATCAGCTTAATCCAGTCAGTTAGAGCTGGGCAGATGTACTCAAGGTCTCATTTATTTGAGCAGTGCTTTTAGGTAGGCTTTACCCTTGGCGAGTTGCTTGTAAGTGTAAATACATGTCCAATGCTTCTTTATTCAAATTACAGAGATGTTTACTTAATTATCTTTTGAGGACATAAGTGAATACCTTTCTCATATCATACTTGTGCCTGAGTGCTCTTCAGCTGCAGATCACGGTCACCTAAATTTACCATTTTATAAGGGAGAAGGCAACCTGCAAGATACATGCTTAAACTCCTATTATAGGCAATGGAAATCCAGAATGGGATGCAGTTGCCTAAATATAGGCATCTCTTTCATTTTAAACCCCTAGATGTCCTCCTCTAGCTGCCATCTAAACAAGTGCTTCCTTAAGGGAGTTTCCGAATGTCTTTCTTAGGTCTGTTATGGGATCTCAAATGTTAGCCTTTTTGTGAGGAAGTGATTACGGTCATAGAATCATAGAATGGTTTGGGTTGGAAGGGACCTTATAAAGATCATCTGGTTCCAACCCCCTTGCTATGGGCAGGGACACCTTCCACTAGACCAGGTTGCTCAAAGCCTCATCCAGCCTGGCCTTGAATGCTTCCAGGGTTGGGGCATCCACAACTTCTCTGGGCAACTTGTTCCAGTGCCTCACCACACTCACAGTGAAGAACTTCCTTATATCTAATCTAAATCTGCCCTCTTTCAGTTTAAAGCCATTACCCCTTGTCCTATCACTACATGCCCTTGTAAAAAGTCCCTCTCTGGCTTTCTTGCAGGCCCCCTTCAGGTACTGGAAGGCTGCTATAGGGTCTCCCCAGAGCCTTCTCTTCTCCAGGCTGAACAACCCCAACTCTCTCAGCCTGTCTTCACAAGAGGGGTGCTCCAGCCCCCTCTGACCATCTTTGTGGCCCTCCTCTGGACCCACTCCAACAGGTCCATGTCCTTCTTACCTTCTGTTGGGGTCCCCAGAGCTGAACACAGTACTCCAGGTGGGGTCTCATGAGAGCGCAGTACAGGGGCAGAATCAACTCCATTCAGTCAGTAGACGCTGAAAAGCTTTTCTGCTTTGCTTAAATTTGGAATCCAGATCTGGCCAGCATAATAGTTCTCCATACTCCACTGACAGTATTAACTCAAATAAATGAAGCAGGATAGTTTAGGGTCATCTCAAATTGTATGGCTTCTATCCTTAGAAAATTGAAATATAGCTTCCTATTTTCAGCTCAATAAGAAAGTAAAGCCTGTATGTTGATTACTTTTCTAGTGATGAAATTATTTTTTTGTAACACGTTAAGTAGATAGTAGAGCCAAATCTCTGTACTTCTGTACTTCCAATAAATACAGTTTTCTGTTTCCAAACTGATCATATTACACAATTAGTAAGTTGGGGGGGAGGGGAAGGTTGGTTTGGGGTTTGGATTTTTTTAGCAATTTAGCAATGTTGCTATTGTCACTGGCCTCTCAATATTCATTTTTTTCTGTCTACTTGTTTGAGGAAATTAACAACTTTTATTTCAGAAGCAGATACATAACATTTATACCAACCTCCTGCCATACTCCAAAAGCACTTAAATATCTGCTTTGCTGTCATGATGTGAATGTTCTTGCTGTAGCATCTGGGATAACTCACATGCATAGTATTAGGTGTTTTTAAGTATACCGTCTAACCAGAAACTATGTCTATTCAAGCTGATTCCAATAAAGATGATGGAGTTTATAAAGGTCAGTTTCAACTTAGCTTAGAACAGATGTTTTAGTTTTGGTAAACTGATCAAACTTTTCTCAGTTATCTTCCCACTTTTGCAGAACTCAGTTTATTTTAGCTCACCCAAAGTCATTGGCAGGACTTTTTATTGCTTAAAATAGTGGAGGATCATCACTGATTTCTAATAATGCAATTCACATGTATCTGCAGAAAGCCAGGAGTGTCCATCCTGGATGTGAGACTTTAAATTGAACTGAGAGGGGGTTAATGTGGTACAAACACTGCTTCACAAAGAAAGAACGTTGAACAGTGGAGTTTTAACTGATGTTGAAAGCTGAAGTGAGATAAACTGTAAAGCCACAATTTACATTGCATTTGCAAGTGATTATATCGCTGGGGGGCCAGCCACTTGAGCTGTTCTTGCAAAGCTCATACAAGAATAACTTCTACTGGAATTGTAAACAATCTGTTATTCTGCTTGAGGAGAGGTAGTAACCAGCATAAAGCCTATCTCACAGTTCTAAATAATCTTGTCTAATATGGAGTTCTGATGCAGAAGTGTTTCCATCCATCTGTGCTATAGTCTTGACTTCATTTAAGATCTTTATTGCTTGGACTAAAATTTTAATCTCAAACCCAAGAAGCTATGTACAAGAATCAGTTTATTAGTTGAAGCAAAGCATGCACTGACAAAACTATTTGGCTTTCTGCAGATAGCTTGCATGCTTTTGCACAGTATTATGCTATTTTCTCACTGCACTGAACTAAAGAAACAAGTTATTGTATTGAGTATTCTGTTCAGCAAACAAAGGCCTTGCCATTTCAGTAGTTAGACTACTGTAGATTATCAGAATAAGAGAACTACAGAATCATCCAGGTTGGAATGGATGTCAGGAGGTTTCTAATCCAACTTCCACTCAAAGAAAGGTCAGCACTGAATTCAGACCAGGTTGCTTAGGGCTTTATCCAGCTGAGTCTTGAAAACCTCCAAGGCCAGCATTGTCACAGTTCTTCATGCACACATGGAACTTCAGATCCTCCTGTTAATTTCCCAGTCTGTGTGCATTTGTGCACCTGCACTACAGGTGGGCCACCTTCTAACCTTCTTTATCCTTCACAAGACCTCACTTACGCCCATCACCCTGCCGCATGTACCCTTCCCTCACTTAACTGCAAGCTCTTATCACCATCTGCTGATATGAGTAGTTTAAACCCTTCATCACCAATCTGGGAAGTCCAGTTGGCAAGAATGCTCATACCACACACTTTGACAAGTAGATCTCATGTCTCACTAGCAGTTCTTATTCCTCAGAAATCCCTGTCACAAAAATCAAAGCACTGCTTGTGACAACAGCCACACATCTACTTGTTATCTCTCAGGATGAATCCACTCCTACCTGAGCCTTTCCCATCATCCATAGGAAGAAGGAGAAAACCACCTTTGCCTTCACTGCTCTGTACTCACTCTTGATTGCTCCAGGCCTCCCTTGGGAGTATTACTGATGCACACATGGATGAGCAAAAGTCTGAAGGCCACATGAGCCTTGTCAGCCTCTATGCAACATTCTGAATCCAAGCTCCAGCCAAGAACAAACCTGTGGCAGCAGTTCTGGTTAGCAGGTGGGTGCTTTCATCTCCTGCAGAAGAACAGTCTCAGAACACTGTTGCCTGCTGCTTCCTCTTGGCACTAATGCTTGGTTCAGGTCCAGCTGGCTCTGAAATCTACTTAGTCTGTTCCCTTTCCTTGTGCAATGTACCAATTCTGTAAATTCAGCTCTGAAGACCGAGGAGCATTTCTCTTGCTGCCAGAGAACAGAAGTTCCTGTCCATCTTGATCTTGGGAGTGCCCATCCACATTCATTCAAGTGTAGTCTTTCATTGTTCCTTCTCCTTTGCATTCTGTAGCTCAGCCTCTTGTCTCTGCAGTCTCCAGGAAGATCACACAAACCTCTTACTACTTATCCTCACTGATGCTACACAGTCTGATTGCCTCCCCTCACAGGTGAGGCCACCATCACTCTCACTCTGTCCTGCCCTAGGTAAAGCAACAGACATGAGCCCTGGGAGGCAGCATCCTCCCTCTGACACTCTGTCTGACCCATGGCCTCTGGTATGCCAGGGTGCTTCCTCCAGGCAAGGCTGGGCACTGTTCCACCCCGCCCGCAGTAGAGTTTTGGGACCCCCTTTGCACCCACTGCCAAGCAAAGTGCCCTGCAAACGGCCAGATCCCCAATAGCTCGCCCTGCTTGCTGGGCACTGTGGTCCCACTCACTAGCTAGGTAAGTGTCCCCACTGCAAGGGAACAGTAGATCACTCGCTCATCAGCAGGCGGTTGTTTAGCAAACAACCATGGAGAATATGAACACAAAGGGATCAGTCTCCTGGGTTTTATGTGTTTTGTAATACAACTAACTTGAGAATTTTCTTGATCGCCTTTTTTTACCAATGCCTTATCTAACTTCAGAAATAGTTGAGTGTATTGTTATTTATAACGAAAATAGCATGATCACAAAAATGTTAATAATGACTAATTAGACAAAAAAAGTCATGGGTCAGATGTGCATTTCCTAAAATCAGAAGTACTGAATATTTTAAAGGACATAGAAAAGAGATTTGAGGGCTTCAAGGGAGCTTTTTTCCTCCATCAGTTTTATAGGATTATTTTGGCGCAGTTTCAAATGATGACTAAAATAAATCTTCCTGCCAGCAAACAATTTCCTGGCAAATTAATTATTGTTCTTGTTAATCATTGGTGAGGTAAGTAGGAATGTATATTTTTAATTTTCCTGGAATCTCAAATTTTATGATCCTGTTTTCCACTGCTTAGAATTTTGCCAAGTCTCAAACATTTGGGATGAAATAATCCATGTATGCTATTTCCTGCTGAATAGTTGAGACAGTTTCAATTAAACTCCTCAAACTCTTCTTCAGAATGTAGTGTGTGTGTGTGGGAAATAGTAGGTTGCCAACACAAAAGACATGAATGTGTTCCTTTTTAATTTCCCAGGGTGGTCACCTTGATATCCTTAACATGTTTTTTATTGCTCAGTTAATACCATCAAAGTATAAGAACTAGGAAAATCTCTATATATATATTCAGGCATTTTTTAGAATTCTACAGCTAAATTCTGAAATTGTCAACTGCATTGGACACCTGCTGGTTTTTTGATAGAACTGTGCATATACCTTTCTCTGAGAGTGGCTTAGCATTTGCTGTCCCAATAATTCAAGCAGTGATGAAAATTTTCCTTAAATCATTCATTCTGACTGGACCATTTAAGTCAGGAAGTTTGGGGTTTTTTTTTTTAGTGGTCTTTCTGCTTCCCCTACTAACGACCAGAGACAAAAAAGGAGAATGAATAAAATTCTTAAATAAATCTCAATAGTATGGAGGAAGTGAGATAGCTGTTACATCATTCAGAAATTTGACTGGAGGACTGGATTTTACATTCATTGAATTTTATTTTCTACTGCATAGTTGGATTCTTCTGTTTTTTAACCTTGATACAGAACAATGCTGAAACATGTTTTAAATCATGTATTTCCAGAAAAGTTGCTAAGAATACTTTATTGCTTTAAACAAAAAAGCGAATAAAAAAACAAACAAAAAGTCCCTATTCAGTGTGGTTTTGGATGGGGTCTTCTATTTCCCTGGGAAGACCCTACATAACATGAAATGATGACTTTATTTATTTATTTATATTTTAATTATTTAATTTAAAAGAATACATGCTGTATATGTTTGATTTGGCATAAACATAGGGTTTATACACTGTACACACAAATACTTTTAACTTCTTCACAGAAGGATGTGTAAAGCACAAAATATAAGTTGTCCTTTATTTAGTGTTTCCAGCAGTGTTAAGGTTTTTTTAGATATGTCAAGTAAAGTGATGTGTAGCTTCTACAACCTTCAGCATAATCTGATCAATGTAATATTAGGAACATTAATCAAGAAGAAATCTTAAAAGAAAAATAAATTTTTTCCTCTTCTATAGTAAATAATGTATGGACTCCTCTCCACATGGTATCAAGCAAAGCACTTTTGGCGATCTTCTAAATTACATAATTCAAAACTCCTATTTTGTGCAGAGCAGGAATTCTGTCCTTGACAGACTATAACTCATGAATTCTTTGCTGTGAAGGAAAACAGAATACTGATAAGGAAACCAATATTCAGTTTGCCTAGGGTATCTCAAAGGGAACCTACAGTTTAACGAAGTTTGAAATGATTGGGCCTTGATAATGGTCATTATGAGACTCGAAGGTTTGTAAGATTAAAAAATATTCTCAGCATTACAGTTTAAAAGTGTTAAGACTGAATGAAAGTTCCTTTCTGAGATTATTAAAAATGGTACAATTAAAGCACTATGTAATATTAGATGCTCGTGTAGTGCCTCAAACTTCTGCATCAGTTGAACCAGAATGATTTTTTCCCTTCTTTATCACACATATGAAAATACACTGTCAACTGCATGTTCTTAAGTGTAGAAATGTACAAAGGATCGACAGCTGGTGAAAAGAACAAGAAGTCTGAATATGAGCATGTATAACTGCCTTTTTTCAGAGCCCTGAGCGTACTCTTGATTCATATTGTGAAATTTAACAAGGGACAATAAATATTAAATTTTTGCTCAACAGACTGAAATTAGTTTTGTGCTTAACCTGCTGTGTTCTGTCTTTGAACAGTAAAAGCTCCTATCTTCCAGGTGAGATGTGACAGCAAAGTTCACCATGTTCAATAGAGATCAAATTGGTACACTTTCAAGAGGCAAAGTTCCAGACTGAAGGGGGTCAAAGTTTGCTGTAAGCCAGTAATATAGATTAGGGTTAATATTCTTTTGGCATCTTTGAGACCCTGCTTGGCTTCTACTGAAATCAATGGAAAAATCCCGATTGACATGATGCAGCCTTAAGCTCTAAGATTCTTGCTGCATTTTGTGAAATAAGCAATAGCATTATAGAAAAGGTCAATCATATACATTTTACTCATGCAGCCAGTGACTTTACAAGTGAATGTAATTATTTGCATAGCAAGGATTTCTCAGAAGAGTAATGCTTTGAAGATCAGATCCTACACTGTAAAAAGTTTCATGGTTTCTAAGGATAAAAAGATAAAAAAATCCATATCAGTGTTTCCTTTTAAAAATGAATGCATTTATAATTCCTAAGTGTAAAAGAAGCCTTTGCAACAGCAACAACTGAGAGTTTGGTGTTATAATTAGTGACAAGTGCCACTCCTTATTCACAATTTTGATAGGGAAAAGATGACAGATTTACCATCTTTGATTTTTAGTTCTAAAAGCCATTATTTAATTAATTATTATTCATTTCTTACAAGTTAACTAGTGAAATAGAGGCTTAAATACCACAATACTGTATATTATACTGTAGATAAACTTATATTGGGAGAAGGTACTGTACATCTGTTTTTTGCAACTTTTTAAATTTTCCTAGTGCTGAGAAAATAGGCATTTTATAGAGATAGGGCTCAGATTCCTAAATCTGAACACCCCTGAGCTTCTGGTTTGTAATACATGTTATTAAAATATTACTGTGATAACCATGACACTGGAACATAAATATAAAGAATAAGGATTTCATATTTTTCCTACCTTTGCCAGATACTGAAAACTCGGAACACAAATTTAGAACTGTAATAAAGTATATGGGAAAATAAGCAGTGGTTAGTGCTTATTTCTGAAGTACAAAGAATTAAGAATGTACAAATTATTATGAAGAGAAACAGATATTAAAAAAGCTCTGGTTCAAATTCAACTTCTTAAACATCTTAAACGTTCCTAATAATTTTTAAACAATATAATCATCATTAATAGGAAATGTCACAGTGAAGACAGGGATGACGTCATCTTCTTGGAGAAATTGTGCAGCCATTCTAGATGCTCAATGTCAATGGCATTCTTTGGATTTCTCCTCTGCAACCTAAGAAGAGAACTTCCTATAAAATCCATATCCTGGGCTGCATCAAAAAAAGTCGAGGGAGGTGATTCTCCTCTTCTACTCTCCTCTCGTGAGACCCTGCCTGGAGTACTGCAGTCAGCTCTGGGGCCCCCAACAGAAGGTAAGAAGGACATGGACCTGTTGGAGTAAGTCTAGAGGAGGGCCACAAAGATTGTCAGGGGGGTTGGAGCACCCCTCCTGTGAAGACAGGCTGAGAGAGTTGGGGTTGAGACGAGAAGGCTCCAGGGACGCCTTATAGAAGCCTTTTGGTACCTAAAGGGGGCCTATGAGAAAGCTGGAGAGGGACTTTTTACAAGGGCATGTAGTGATAGGACAAGGGGTAATGGCTTTAAACTGAGAGGGTAGGTTTAGATTACATGTAAGGCAGAAGTTCTTTGTGAGTGTGGTGAGGCACTGGAACGGGTTGCCCAGAGAAGTTGTGGATGTCCCATCCCTGGCAGTGTTCAAGGACAGGTTGGATGGGGCTTTGAGCACCCTGGTCTAGTGGCAGGGGAGTTGGAACTAGGTCCCTTCCAACCCAAACCATTCTATGATTCTATGATTCCATGATTACTTTATGCTGGATGACTATATTCTATTTATTCTCCTGTCTTTCTAATATAACTTGGGGATAGCATATGGTAAAGAATGAAAACAAATAGCATACAAAGCATCCTTTAGGATACTTGTAAAGATAACCTCAAACACTTTCTTTCTACCTTCACCTTTTTTTTGTAGCGACAAATATATGACAGCAGATTCTAAAAAAACCAAAAAGCGTGTTTCAGATCCTTTCAAAAGCTGAAGACAGCCAGAAATATCAGAATGATTCCTGTGACGCAAAGAGAAGGGCAAAGTGCAGCTGTTCAAACAAATAATACTTTTTCCTTCAAAACTTATTTAAATGCATCAGCTATTTGAATCACTCTAAAGACATGATCTTCAAACAATGAAAAAAGGGAAGGATTTTATTTTGATGGTCATAGTTTATTTGTTGGGTTTTTTTCAGTATTTCCATCATTAAGCTTTTGGGTTGTTTTGCACTATAGGATTTGTCAATTAATTTTTAAAATTAATTATGAACTAATCCACTTTACAGTAAATAAAGTACATACCAGAGCAAATAATTTTTTTTCCCAGGAAACATGATTCATTGTCTCTAGAAATGGTTGACCTTTTTAAATAAGAAAATTTCAAGATAACCAAATTAACGCTTTCAAAGGGCCTAATCATTAAAATTTAAACATATTCTGAACATCATTGTCTACTTAAGTCCAAAAGTGAAAAATATAAAATAGGTATAGTATACTGTTGACTTAACCAAAATTACATGAATGTTTTGAATTTAAGTAAGAAATTCAATAAGCACCCACAAATACTTTAAATAATTTTATTTCTAAAAAAAATGTGAAATTATCATTCATCTCAGTTTTCAGTCCAAAATACGTGTTAACAACACAAAGGTGGTTGTTGTTTTTTTTCTTTATACCTAGGCATAGAATTTGAAAGAATAAAAAGTAGGGGAAAATTATAAATTATTATATGCAAATCTGTATTTTTATTTTAATTTGGGGATCATTTATATATAATGTCTTAGTTTTACCTTTTCCTTGTTATTACACATAAATTTTTATAACGCAAGATAACAAGAACAAGGCAGACATGACATTGATCATAAAAAACTGCACATTAATGTTCAGCATTTTCAGTTACTGCTTTCAAGTCATTGAAATGTGATGGTGAATATTCTATTAAGGCCATATATCCACATATAAAAAAACCCACAACAAAGCAGTATGATTATTTACCTACTGAAAGAACAAATCACATAAAACCAGTGTAAAAAAAAATTTTATGCACATTTTGTAGGAAGGCCTTTAAAACTTACACATGGATATGTTACTAGGGAAAAACAATGGCCTTCAAAAATCAGAGTGGAAAATAAATTCATGATGGAGTTCCATGATAATATATGTTGGATATGTATAGTGTCAGATCACCTATCAGTATAAAATTAACACGAACCATATTTAAACATAGGATGATATTTTTTCTGAAGAAACCAAAGAAAATTATATCAGTGTTGGGTGGAAACACCACTCCTGATCTGGCATAAAATTATGGTGGTGTGGAGTGATAGTAACTGATCTGGCATCTACCAGCCTGTGATGATCCCTTTGAACATGTGGTAACAAATTTGAATGATAAAGGTGAATGGGTACTTGTTCTGTGTATAACACAGACACAGAATTTTTGGTCATGTCCTAAGAAGGGTGTTATTGTGTCATGGAAATTTGACTTAAAAATTTAAAAAGACAGTTAAATATGAGATGGTTAGAATGGCTTAATGAGGTATAGCCTATGAGACACACATATTAATGACAATATTGATGTTCCTTGCCACTCCAAAGAAAAATACATTTGCTTAAATCTCTTTTGTTGAAGTAAACCGAACTGTACACAAATTCAGATATGGAAGCTTTCTGTATTTCATTAAGTAACTATATCTCATTTTTATGACCTGACATGTCTTTATCTTTAGCTAAATCATCGGAACAGGAAAAAAAAAAAAAAAACCATCATGTCAAACCCTCATCTTCAGAAGAATCTTCCTCACTCCTTTTTATGTCAAAGTGCAAGAGAGAGTTTCAGACCTGAAGCATAAAGTCCATGTTGAACTTAGTTCTTTTTATAACTGAGGGAATGTTAATCAGGATATTCTATGGTTTGTAGGTAAAGCAGAAGCCTCCTGCACTCCTAAATTAGAATTGTACCAAGCAAAATCTAATAGAAGCTTCTTGTGATCCTCAAGATAAGCCCGCCAATATAGTATAACTCAAGTAGCATTTTTGTACCCAGTAGCCCCATAAAAAATAGGATTGCCATTGCTAATAAAGGAACACAGGCCTTATACTGACTGTGCCTTAGGCTGACTGTGCCTTAGGCTGACTGTGCAAGGCCCCAGTCCTGGCCAGCTCTTTTCAATTTAATATGGGAACTGGCTGTGTGAGCTTGGTACTGGGTGTCTCTTGCTATAATGGGCAGTTTAAGAGTCAGACAGTGGCAAAGACCTTGAAAATATGACTGTCCTGGTTTTGGCTGGGATAGAGTTAATTTTCTTTCTAGTAGCTAGTACAGTGTTATGTTTTGGATTCAGTATGAGAAGAATGTTGATAACACACTGATGTTTTCAGTTGTTGCCAAGTAGTGTTCAGACTAAGTCAAGGACTTTTCAGCTTCTGATGCCCAACCAGCAAGAAGGCTGGAGGGGCACAAGAAGTTGGGAGGGGGCACAGCCAGGACAGCTGACCCAAACTGGCATTCCATACCATGTGCTGTCGTGCCCAGTACATAAACTGGGGAGAGTTGGCTGGGGGTAGGCAGATTGCTTCTCGGGAACTAACTGGGCATCAGTTGGTGACTGATGAGCAATTCATTGTGCAACACTTATTTTGTATATTGCAATTCTTTTATTATTATTATTGTAATATTATTATGATCATTAGTATTTTCTTCCTTTTTGTCCTGTTAAACTGTTCTTATCTCAACCCACGAGTTTTACTTTTTTTTCCTAATTGTCTCCCTCATCCCACTGGGTTGGGGGGATGTGAGTGAGCGGCTGCGTGATGCTTAGTTGCTGGCTGGGGTTAAACCACAACAATGACACAGGTTAAAAGCAGAGGCTCCAGAACCATAAACAGATCAGTTATGGTCAAGTGCTGGTCATTGAAGAAGCTTAATTTAAAGATATGGGAAAAAACCAGCTTTTGCTTTAAGGAAAGGAGCAGCAGCTCAGTAAAGGAAAAAAAAGAAAATAAATAAAAAAAACAACAAGTGGAGGAACAGGACAGGGCACCTGCTGGGACTGGCAAAGCAACCTCCATCTCACCCCACCAAGCATCAATGAATTACAATAATCTCTAGTTCTCTGACATACATATACGCACACTCAATTGCAACAGTTAAATCTATAATTGATCATGTTTCTAATTAATTTCTCTTTGATACATTTTGGGTCAACATCTAAGTCATAGTTTTGCATATTATTTTACATTTAGGATCTTGTTACTTGTAAAAAGAGGACAGTTGTAAATTGTCTTTGCAGTCTGTGATTTCTATTATCACCCTGTGTCTTACCCTACCACACCACATCTCAATCTGAGACCACAGACAGTTCATGCCACATTTGGCATTGCCATAAACTAGTGCTAAGCCAAAAGAAATTTAGGATATATTCCCTTCACTGTTAGGCAATTGCTATTATTTCTAAACCAAGCCAAAATCATCTCAGGCCAAGACAAGATAGGACAAGTCCTAATGCCTTTTTCAGTAAGTTAATGAAAACTGTATGGCCTTTCATTAGTAATGGCAAAATTCAAATTTATTTACCAAAATCATACATTTCAGTTTCACCTACAGTTCCTACACTGCATTTGACAAAACAGTTCTAGATTTAAGAATGTGCACCACGATACATTAGTGCCAGAGGAGGGAGATATCTACCTTATGCTTAAATTCGCATGGGTACCTAACCCCACTAAATCATTTTAGAATATGATTTTCCCACCATTTTCTGTAATTTGAAAAAGATGAGTATTTATTTTTACACTTGGAAATTACTATGCATACAGGAATTTAAAATAAACATATCAATCATCTTATTGTGGTAGAGCATATGGCAGGATCCAATGAAAAGCTGCTTGAAGTGAGTATACCCCTAGGTTGATTTTTTCCCATATTGAATTGTTTTCCAAGATTTTTTCCTCATTCTCAAGAGTCCTTTTCTTAATTTTCTTCTCTGTATTAACATGATGTGAATTTTTCTTTATAGATAACTTCAGTGTTGGTTCCATAATTTCTACTTATATATATAAATATATGTGCTGAAGTAATTTTCTCTAGCATTTTCTTAAATCCTCTAAATATGTTGTCATTTTGCTTTTGTGTCATCCTCTCAATCACTAACTTGTTAAATTATGCCATGTGGGTGCTTTAACCTTAGCTCATCAATCCTTCCTTCTAGTATCTTAATAATTTTTGTTGGTTGGCAGTCTGAATTTTACTTTTCTGTAACATGAGGTGGGATTCCAGATTGCACAAATCTATATTTAATGATGGGATACAGCTCCAGATTGTAGACAACTAAATTTAGGTATTTACAATCTGGAGCTGAATCCTGTTTCAGATTTGGGTGAGTATGCTGGAGATCAAAATATAATCGTGTATGATTTCTGAGGCTGTGTTTAGCTTCTAAGACCTGCTTTCTTATTAGGGAAAGGAGCAGGAAGGAATACATCTAGTTTCTTGAACTATACCCTTCTCACATCAAAATCAGTAGATCCTTAAGGTATGATTACAGTTCATTAATGCCAAGTATCAATGTATCAAAGAGCTAGAGCTAATAGCAGAAACCAATTAGTTGAGTTCTGCATGGATTAATTTACTTGGTTTACCTTGTTATTTTGAGTAAGATGCAATGACAGCATGCATAAATTCACACAGTATTTCTGTATTCTTCTTTGTGGTACCTATGGTACCTACGATAGGAGTGTGTTCACAGATACAGAAGACAAAATCTGGGGAAGAATTTCCTCTGTAAAATCAGTTCTCTTCCACAGACCTGCCTGTCTATCGTTCTTTTGGGGGATTTAGCCAGTGGGCTTAATGGAGCAGACCTTCAGCACACGTTCAGGTAGCCTTGTGTGAAGCATAAAGTGGTACAATCACAGCCATTTTCATAAAAAAGCCCAGATGCGGGAAATGAATTATCCTATTGATTGGACCTTTTACCTTCAAAGTAGAGTGTCAGGTTCAGTGATTTTTCAGCCAAAACAATCTTTTCACTTCTAGTACTATATCTGGCCTTAGAAGATTCTGGGTGGAGTCCTTTTTCTCCACTTTTACTGCTGAGTAGTCAGATGACTGGCTGCAGCTAAGAATCCTGGAGTGGCAGGAGCTGAAGTAAAACAAGTGAAAATCAGCATGACTCTGCTATCTAGTAGCTCCATCAGCTGGGAGAAGACAGAGTAAGGATCTTTTCTCTGGTTTATCCCAATTTTGCTTTTGTTTTTAAAGTAACATGCATAAACATGGCTATGAGCAGGACTCAGACCCTTTAATCTTCTTGCCAAGTGACCTAAGCACCTAGAATATGTCCTACAGTTATTCGTCTTCCCTAAATATCTTTTACTAGATACTTTTACCAGAGGCAATGTTTTTGGAAAAATGAACTCTTAAAAACCTCTGTGAGAGTCCTATGAATAAGTATATTATTATTATTATCATTATTATTATTATAAAACAATACATTCTTATTTAATATAATAAAAATAATTGTTATTATTATTATGGCTCAAATTTCCCCCCTACTTTTTCCACTACATAATACACTAAATCTATTGTCTCCCCCTGTTATCCACTAAATCTATTAAATGGCTACCATCATGAAAAAATACAAAGGCCAGAGAAGGGGAAAAGTCCACTACTGTACTGACCATTTTAAGAGGGTCTCTGAAAAGAAAATACATGAGCTCAGGCAAATGGAATAATCTTTGAGTCAATGACTATGGACAGTTTGTAGAAATAAGAAAAATCCTTAACTTTTTGCAGATTCAGTGTCTCTGCTTCAGGAAATCTGACTGAAACCTATTGGAATTCTAAATAGTATCTTTTTCTTTACTGCATACGGGGGAGACAAAATCTGCTGCATTCTGGTTCAGCCAGCTGTGTTGACAGGGATTTTCTTCAAACCAATCTTTTTATGAGCCTTAATGAAATTATAACAACACAAAATTGAAGTCCCACAGAAGGAAAAATATTCACTCAGTAATAAGCATAAATTAATAATAAAGTGAAACTCTTTCTCAGGAAGGTATAGATATGGTGATTTTTTGTAGAACGTCTTTCCTTCAGAAAATGGTGTTTCTTCTATTCTTGAATGTTCGGTGGAAACATATCACTATCATCATTTTCATGACTCCTTTTATGACTAAAATACTATGAATGCAATGGTGTTATTTCTATAAAAACATTTAAAAGTATATTTTAACTGTTGATGGTGGCAAAATGAAATAGTTTGTGGATATTTCACCTTAAATAAATAATTAAGATTTAACTTCTTGGCATACTATAAGACTGAATCAAATTTTGACATCTCACATTTTGCCACAGGAAGATATTTCTGAATTGCAGATCAACTCTAATGCAATACCTCTTATTTTCTTTTCAGACAGCTAAATGTAGCCAGAAGCTTTTCATGACATTTCATACTGATTGTATAAATTAGCAAATTTCCAATAGTAATTAAATTTTTGATAAAGTGATCTTATATCTTGTTCCTACCGATTATATTTCTCATTGTCAGTAAATTCTATACAAGATTAACTTCCAGATTTTTAAGTTTCTAAGGTTCTAAGGTTTTAAACATGAGAATAATAAAATATAACAAAATGATATTAATTCTAAAGTTCAAATGCTATACCCTGTACTTAATGGGACTGATTTTATTATTGGTATTACAAGATTTTCAGTGGTCTATTAGATCTAGTCTTTCACAGACTCTGGCTTTCAACAGACTAATACAATGATAACTTCAAAATTTGTTTCAAATCTGCTCCTAAATATAAGTCCCATAGATGCAAAGCTTCTTACATTTTGTGTGATGCCAAAAGCAAAAATAAACTTGGGTATGTACTGGAGTTGTATGTCTTTTCAACTCCAAGCAATGGAATTTCAAGGAGAACATGTCTTAAAAATATACCTCTAAAAAGGTGACACAGTCCATAGCCCAGCTGAAGTGCCTCTGTACCACTGCACACAGCATGGGTCACAAACAGGAGGAGCTGGAAGCCACTGTGCTGCTAGAAAGCTACGATCTAATCGCTATTGCTGAAACGTGGTGGGATGAATCACACAACTGGAGCACTGCATCGATGGTTGTAAACTCTTCAGAAAGGACAGGCAAGGAGGGAGGTGTGGCGGGGTTGCCCTCTACGTAAAAAAATGGATTGACTGCACAGAACTCTCTTTGAAAAACAGTGATGAACAAGCTGAGACCTTTGGGTAAAAATTAGGGGCCAAGTCAAGAAAGGAAACCTCATGGCTGGCGTTTACTACAGGCCACCCAACCAAGGGGAGCCTGTAGATGAAGCGTTCTTACTTCAGCTGCAGGAAGCGTCGTGCTCACAGGCTGTGGTCCTTCTGGGGGACTTCAGTCACCCTGTCATCTGCTGGAAGAGCAGCACAGCAAGCTGTAAGCGATCCAGGGGGCTCTTGGAGTGCATTAAGGATAACTTCTTAATCCAGGTGATAGACAGCCTGACCAGAGGAGAAGCATTACTGGACCTGTTGCTCACCAACATGGAACAGCTAACTAAAGAGGTCAAGACTGGTGGCAGCCTGGGCTGCAGTGATCATGGCCTGGTGGAATTCACAACCTTCAGGGATATAGTCCAGGTAAAGTCAGCAGCCTGAATTTTAGGAAAGCAAACTTTTGGTTGTTTAAGGAATTAGTGGATGGGACTCCCTGGAAAACCCCCTTCAGCAGCAAAGGAGCTGAACGGAGCTGGCAGCTCTTTAAGGACATTTTTCTTAGAGCACAAGAGTTCTCAATTCCCACGTATAAGAAATTGGGCAAGGAAGCCAGGAGACCAGCATGACTGAGTGAGGACCTCTTGGTCACACTAAGGTGTAAGAAGGAAATGCCCAGGCAGTGGAATCAGGGGCAAGTATCCTGGAAAGAATGTGTTGGGATGGCATGCCCAGATATGTAGGGATGGGATGAGGAAAGCTAAGGCACAACTGGAGATGAATTTGGGAAGGGATGCAAAGAATAATAAGGGCTTCTAGTTACATTGGTCGGAAAAGGAAGAGTATAGAAAATGCATTCCTCCAATAAATAAGACAGGAGAACTGGTGACAACCGACATGCAGAAGGCTGAGGTACTCAATAATTTTTTTGCCTTAGTTTCCAATGCCAATCTCTCTTCCCACATCTCTTAAGCCTCTTTTTTAAAAAGGCTAAAAAGGAGGACCTTGAGAACTAGCAACCAGTCATTCTCACCTCTGTGCCCAGTAAGATCATGGAACAGATCCTCCTGGAAGCTATGTCAACACATATGGAAGACAGGGAGGTTATTGGAGATGGCCAACATGGCTTCACCAAGAGCAAATCATGCCTGACTAATCTGGTGGCCTTCTATGATGGCATGACTTTGTTGGTGGATAAAGGAAGAGTTACTGATGTCATCCTCGCTGAGGTCTGTAAGGCCTTTGACACCATCCCACACAACATCTCTCTAAATTGGAGATATGCATTTCATAGGTGGACTGTTAGATGGCTAAGGAATTGACTGGATGACTGTATCTAAAGAATTTCAGTCAACATCTCGATGTCCAAATGGAAACCAGTAACAAGTGATGTCTCTCAGGGGTCCATACTGGGACCAGTACTGTTTGATATCTTTATTAATGACATAGACAGTAGGAATGAGTGCACCCTCAGCAAGTTTGTGGATGACACCAAGATGAATGGTGCAGCTGATTTGTTAGAGGAATGAGATGCCATCCAGAGGGACCTTGATAGACCTGAGGAATGGACCCATGTGAACATCATGAACTTCAATAAGGCCAAGTGCAAGGTCCTGCACCTGGGTCACAGCAATCCCCATTATCAGTACAGACTGGGGGATGAATGGGTTGAGAGCAGCCCTGTGGAGAAGGATGTGGGGATACTGGTGCATGAAAAATTGGACTTCAGGGGGCAATGTGTGCTTGCAACCCAGAAAGCCAACTGTATCCTGGGATGCATCAAAAGAAGCGTGACCAGCAGGTTGAAGGAGGTAATTCTCCCCCTCTACTCTACTGTACTCTCATGAGACCCCACCTGGAGTACTGTATCCAGTTCAGGGCCCCCATTAGAAGAAAGACATGAACCTGTTAGTGCAGGTCCAGAGGACAGGCACAAATATGGTCAGAGGGCTGGAAAATCTCTCCTATTATGAAAGGTTGAGAGAGTTGAGGCTCTGGGGAGACTGTATTGTAGCCTTTCAATACTTAAAGGGGACTATAAGAAAGATGGAGAGAGACTTTTTACAAGGGCCTATAATGACAAGGAAAGGGCAATGGTTTTCCAGTGAAAGAGGCCAGATTTAGATTGGATATAAGGAAGAAATTTTTTACATTGACGATGGTGAGGCACTGGAACAGGATGCCCAGAGAAGTTGTGGATGCCCCATCCCTGGCAGTGTTCAAGGCCAGGCTAGATGGGGCTTTGAGCAACCTGGTCTAGTGGAAGGTGTCCCTGACCACGGCTGGGGGGTTGGAACTAGATGATCTTTGAAGGTCCCTTCCAACCCAAACCATTTCATGACTGTATGATTTTCCGGTTCACTTTTAATGTTGCTAAGTTCCCTAAATATAATGCTTTTGGGGTTTTGAGTGTGTCTGTTTTGAACTCTTTAATGTAAATCATTGCAAAATGTAAAGGCAATGGTCATAATATATTGAAGAGAAATTATTATGCATGCAAAATTTTCATTGCACTGTGAAACTAGTTGTGCCCTAGATAAAATGTGTTAAATCCTGTTTGAAATATTGATGACGAGTAATAGGTAGAGTGCAAAGATCAGGGCTACTATGAATTTTTGCTTTCTCTGCAACATTTTCATTAAACCCATGAAAATAAGCTGATGAGTTCCATTATTGTTTGGATGTTTTCATGCTTATATTCAATACTCTTTTTTGGAATTTAATGCAACAGCTGTTTCTTATTTTGGTTTCTTTTAATTATTTTTATTATTGTCATTATCATTAAATATTTAAGTGTGAATATCATTCTCATTATTAATGATTTAAAATCTTGTGCTAGCTTACATCTCAGTCGATTTCAGTCAGATGAATCAGATTAGAAGAGGCTAAATCCTTCAATTTGTCCTGCTAAAATAGTGCAATAAGGCAGATATTGGTTGTTATCACTGTTCACTTTTTTTTTTACAGTTCTTTGAGATATATTATTTTTTAAACAACAGTTGATTGAATTAAAGAAATAACCTTAAGAGCAGTGTTTCCTCCCAAGTAAAATCCTTAACGAGGAAAAACCAGCATCACAGTTTCTGCATGGTTTCTATGTATGTAAATGAACAATACACTTTCTCCAACATACACAAAAGCCACAACATGAAGTAGCGGTTATTCCAAGAAAGTGTACAGGCCAAATCCCACCCACCTACCTTAAAAGATTAACTTTTAGGGATTCCATATTTTTGCAAATGCTTTAGATGCAATGGTTTCTTTCGTAATTTGCCTGTTGAAAAAAAGACAATCTGTAAAGGGCTTACTCATCTCTTTCTAAAGTTTGCTGTGAGGATGCTTATTGGATTACCCCCATCAATAAGTTTAGGTAGAAGGGTCCTGGTCTAGGCAAGGTATGAGCAAAGAACAACTTAGGTCTATCCATTTGAGGAGTCTCTCAAACATTCTCAGCTGTAACAGGTTGATTTCATTCCCTAAATATAAATGTCTAGCCTTTTAAAAGTCATAAGGTATCCATCTGGTTTCCAGCTGCCAGGCTGGAAAGGCACAGTTCTCTTGGTTGTCTTCAGACATATCTGCTTCCCTTGTGCAGATGTCCAGATTCTACATGTCTCAAATGGCAGTGGAAACTGAAGTTAAAGCAACTGAATAAACCCCAAAGGTCTGAGAGACACTAAGCCTCAGTTAAAGCTCTCCAGAGCTGAGTAGCAGCTGGTGGTAGACTTGTAGAATTGCATATTTTTATTTAGTCATTTGTATGTTCTAAGTTAGCATTGTCCTTCTCTCACGGAATTACTGAACGCACACAAAGGACAAGCCTTTGATTTCTCTCCTGATTTCTCTTCTGTTGCCTGGTTTCAGATTCACCCGTTATGGCCACTAGAGAAAAAGTAATGGATTTGCACCTGTAATGCTTGGCCAGATGTCAAGTGGCACCTTAGACATTTCTAATAGCTGTAGGAGGCCTTAGAGTACTTACTGAAACTTACGGAGGTTTTAACACTTAACCTCTCGCAAGTGTCTACAAAGAATATGCAAACTACAGTGTTTCTTTATCTTATAACTAGGTCAAACAAGGACAGATTTTTCACAAGAATGGCAAAAGAAAAATCCATTATGCAAAAGTCAGTTCTCTGCCAAATTTTAAGTCCCTATCCTGTGGCTTGGTGCTATAACAGCATTCCAAAGAACAGATTGCCAGAATTCCTATTAGCATCAAAAAAAAAATAAAAAAAATCCTTAGGTTCATGCAGTAGCTGAAGTATTTTTTGCTAGAAGTTAAAAATAGCCCCATCATCATCAAAATTTCAGCTTGAAGTAACTCTTAATTTAATTGATTAAAGTCTGAATAAATCATAAGCATCTAAAATCCGGTCATAAAATCAAGTTTCAGGGAACCTTGAAAACAGTGGTTAATTGACCTGCTTGTAACAGAACAGAAAACAAAAGACAAGCCAGAGCAGCATGTTTCCTTCAAGGCAAGCACCTTTGAACTGATAAACTCTGTGTATAAATTCCGCATTAAACTCAGCATGGAGTTAGAAGCAGAGTTGTATTTATGTCAGTCAAGTTAATGCGATAACTACTAGACTAAAATTATTAGGATTTGACCTGAAAGCTAAAATAGCAGGGAAACCTTTAAGTGAACAAAATTCAATCTATTAGCAAAATTTTTAATACAAAAAAGAAATTTGCAGCTGTCTTATCGGTGAACTCTACATATTTTGTTCATTCCCACTAGTTTGTTTTTCCCCAATTTCAAGTTAATTTTCAGATTTATACACTACTTTTTGATAATACAATGACAATTTACAGATTAAAGAAATCAGAGGAAGGCTTTCTGTTGGCTTGAGGGAGAACTAGAACCTGGTCATGTACCAGATCATGACACGTTTCATCACTCATTCAGAGTGACGGTTCCTGAATCATAGGTCTGTAATATTTTTACAGGTAAATATTTCCTACATATGATGATTCATAAAAATAGGTCGCAAGCTCACAAGCATTACCTAACTGCACAAATGTTTTCATCTCTTTAATTGGAACTGTAGCTGCTGTTATTATTATTATCATCATCATCATTATCATTATTATCATTATCATTAATTATTTTGAGGAAAAAATCCCTCCTCCTTCTTTTATATATATGTTTTATGTTTTCAGTGTAGGATGAATATTAAAACTTTATGAGATAAAAATGTCATGGCTTGTTCCAATTCAGATCTGAGCCTTAAAACTGGCAGAAATGGTACTAACTTAAAGCCAACAGGTTGGCAGAAGAATATATTAAAAGATGAAATGATCTTGGCAAACTAGGATTGTAAATCACTTCCATATCCACTTACAACAATAAATGGCTACTATTTTCTCAGAGACACTGAAATGAATAGGAATTATTTCATGTCACCAAAAAAAAAATTAAAATAGCTCTATTTATTTTTGAATTGTCTGATTGCACAACTCATTACCTGATGTTCATTTTTCTGAAACATGTAGATAGGGATGAAAAAACAGCTAATCTGGACAAGATTTAGAGCTAGAATTGAAGAAGTTTAGGTTGTGTCCTGGTTTTGTCTGGGAGAGAGTTAATTTTCTTCCTAGTAGCTGGTATAATGTTGTGGTTTGGATTTAATGTGAGAAGAATGTTGATAACACACTGATGGTTTCAGTTGTTGCTAAGTAGTGTTTAGACTAAGTCAAGGATTTTTCAGCTTCTCCTGCCCAGCCAGCGAGAAGGCTGGAGGGGCACAAGAAGTCAGGAGGGGACACAGCCAGGGCAGCTGACCCAAACTGGCCAACGGGGTATTCCATACCATGTGATGTCATGCCCAGTATATGAACTGGGGGGAGTTCTCTGGGAGAGGCAGATTGCTGTTTGGGAACTGGCTGAGCACTGGTCAGCAGGTGGTGAACAATTGCGTTGTGCATCACTTGTCTTTCTGGGGTTATATTTCACTCTCTGTTATCTTCCTATTCATTTTTAATTTCAGTTATTAAACTGTTCTTATCTCAACCCACGAATTTTACTTGTTTTCGATTCTCCTTCCCATCCCACTGGGGTGGGGGAGGAGTGAGTGAGTGGTGCTTAGTTGCTGGCTGGGGTCAAACCATGATGGGTTGTTAAAATATATCAAGTATAACAGTGCTCAGCAGAAGAATGAGGGAAAGGGAATTGAATGTATAGCTATGGCTACTTTTTTTGCTGGTACAACTGGGATAAAGACATTCCCACTTCATTGCATTATATAGCATATTTTGTGCGCTGGCAGTGATCCCAGATCTTTAATTTCTGAACAAAAATAATTATATTTGCTGCCTGCAATCATCCTGGTTTTAGGTACTATGTCTTAGGGTGGTTGTTTTGGTTTTGGGGATCTGTGTGTGTGTGTGTTTTGTACCATAGTAGCTGTAGCTTTATTTTGTTTCTTTTCATAAATGTTTGTATTTGGCTATAGCCAAGCCATAATCAATCACAGGTGTGACAGACTGATGTAAATATTAGTTGACATCAGGATTACTGTGGAGTTGATCAATAATATTTGATGTAAAGTCAGCCACCTGCTTTGCACATTCTGTTCTTGCGAGTCTTCTGGCAGTCAGTCTTTGTGAGCAGGATCCAAACAATACATTTCATTAAAATGAGGTAAAAGGTGTGTGGGTGTGGGTGTGTTTGTTTGTTTGTGTGTTGTTGGGTTTGGGTTTTTTTGTTAAGTTTTTTTTCCAGAAAACAGCAATGTGTACGGGAGACAGAATAGCGAAAAAGAACATCCAACTCTTGAAAAGCTGTTGAAGTGGAAAATTCTGCAAGAAATTTAACTCACAGTCCTCTAGTATTCATGCAAAAAAGTTGAGACAGCCACTCACACCAAAAATACCAAAATATCCATAAGAAAGCTATGTATTTATTTATTCAGTCAGTGAGTGAATTTTGTCTACACTATTTATAAACTTTAAAAGAGTCCTGTCAAAGTGAATGTCAGTTTGTCATTGTGGGAAAAAAAACCCACAAAACCAAAAAAACTGTCAAAAAACCAAAACACCTATTCACTTCATTCCAAGCTAGCCTGAAAATGTTGGGGTTTTTTTTTTCTGCCATACTGATCCTATTTCTTGAGAAGAAACTAGAGCTGAGTCCAATGAACCAATATTCCTGAGTCCTGGATATGCATCTGTGCACAATGGTATCAAGATGCGATAAACAGCCATTTTTATTCAGTACTTCAATCCAAATAGATTGATGTCAGTGACATCCAGTAAAGTTAATGGAATTTGCCAATCTGACTGAGAAGAGGCAAATGCTGATAATAGTTATGGATTTTTTTTAATCACAGCATTGAAGAAAAAGACATTGAAAGCTAGTTTACAGCTTTCTCTTTCAATAAGATCAATGTGAAGGAGGGATCACTTGAAGGGCTCACTTAATTTGGAAGGGTAACATCAGTGGCAAGGTGAAAACTGTCACAAGAGTATTATGCTTAACAACTACCCAAGAGTTTAGATCGATCATATGGCACACAATTGTCAGTAAACTACAAATTTTTGGCACCTGGTGTTAAACCAGCAGTCGTGACAATGTGCAACTGCTATTAAAGTGCATATCCAAGAGCAAGAACAGGATTTCCATGAGTTTTCCCTATTTTGCTGTAATGTTCTGGAACAGAATTTAATATAAAACATTAGTTGGTGGATACAGGTATTTGCTGCTGGACACATCTCCCAGTTTTACAGCAGTCTGCAACATTTTTTCATGTCTTTAATATTCTTCAATTCTCAGGGAAAATATCCTGCAACTCTTCAGAAAACTTTGCGGTGGTTTCCTCATAGTCAGCCTATAGTTGTCAGTAATCACAGTCTAGAATAAGAAAATTGTAAAGAGGACTTCCAATGTTTTAGTAACTAATTTACAGAACCAAGATAAGAGAGACTCATCAGGCTTTCAGGGACCAGAAAGATGAGAAGAATTTAACTAGCAATATGTAGGCACTGGAAATTTTATTGATGACATGGATGTCATGGATAATTCAGCTGATGGGATTGAAAGCAGCCTCACCATGTTTGCAGACAAAATTAAACTGGGTGGTACGGTGGAGATGTCAGAAGGGAGAGTCATCTTACTGAGAGACCTGGACAGGCTGGAAGAGTGGGCAAGCAAGAACAGCGTGAAGTTTAACAAAGACAAGTGTAAGGTTTGATACCTGGGATAATGTAACCAAAGAGCCCAGTACAGACTAGGATCTGTGCAGCTGAGGAGCAGCCTTGCTGAAAGGGACCTGGCGGTCCTGGTGGACAACAAGTTGAATATGAGCCAGCAGTGCACTGCTGCAGCAACAAAGGCAAATTAAGTCCCGGGCTGCATCCATGGGGCCATTACTAGCAGAGAGAGAGACATGATCATCCCATTCAGAACTTGTCAGGCCACACCCAGAATACTGTGTCCAGTTCTGGTCCCCACAATTCAACCAAGATGCAGACAAACTGGAGAGGGTCCAAAGAAAAGCCATCAGAATGATCAAAGGGCTGGAGAACTTGCCCTGTGAGGAAAGACTGAAGGAGTTAGGTCTTTTGACCCTGTAAATGAGAAGGGTCAGGAGGACATCATCACAGTTTTCCAGTACTTAGAGGTGGCTACAGAGAGGAGGGAGGTTCTTTCTTCCCAAGGAACCACATGACAAGCATAAGAGGCATTGGGTGCCAGTTGCATAAGGAGAGGTTTCATCCTGACATAAGAAAGGAATTTTTCACAGTGAGAACAATCAGTCACTGGAACCTTTCCAGGGATATGGTGGAGTCCCCATCACTGGAGGTTTTAAAGAAGCAACTTCACAGGGTGCTAGATAATCTCATCTAGGTTCCCTTTCCCAGAAAATGTTGAATCAGATGGTCTTTCAACGTCCCTTCCAACCTGGGCTGTTCTATGATTCTATGTTGTTTATACTACTGTTTTGGAGAAACAAACTTACTGAAAGTGTATGAAATACCCTATTGTGTCCTCCTAAAGCAAATTTCAGAATAGTAGTATTTGGAGATTTTTTTCTCCATTTTCAGTTTTTGAACCTTGTTGGCATTACTCTACTGTGCAAATTTTCATATGATATGACCTATGCTAATCCTTCCAAAGCTGAACAGCAATAAGATTCAGTGACTGATGAAGGCTAACTTTTGAAGGCCCTCTTTCTACTGCTTTTAAATGACAAAAATTCCTATAAGAATATTTTACCTGTAGTATCTCTACATTATAAGTGGTATTAAAGTCTTTACTTTTTTTTTAGTTCATTTTCTTTCTACGTTATTACAATCCCCAAGTTTTAGCTTCCAAAAGTTGACAGCCTTACCAAAAAGAATTTGACAGTCATGTAAGACAGCATATTCGTGTTTCACGTTGCCTACCACTGGCTGAGAAACCTCATCAGCTTTTAACTGATAGTAAGTTATGGACATCTTTTAAAAACAGGAAGATGGTGGAGATACCTGGACATAAAACTTTTAATGGGAACTCATTATATCAATGAAGGGGAAAAAAATGTGTCTAAAAACATTAGTCAGGAGACAGATTTATAGAAGACATAAGTACAGGACCTTACAAGGGTATACAGTTGTGAAGGGCTGGTAGGGAGCAAATACTGAGGTAGAGAAAGATGAGGAAAGCAGGAAAAAAATAATACATCAATGTGTATTGATTTATATCAGACCAGACTCCAGGAAGGAGTTCTCCTGATTACTTTGACTTTATATGAATTCCTAGGGAGATGAATTAAGAAAACTGAGAAGCTGACATTCCTCACTGTTGCTTTGTGGAGCAGAGATAATATGATAGAAAGTACCTTCACACCACAGATATAGTCCTATGAGATTCCTGATGACTCCAACTTGCAATGTTTTTCATATACGTTTTAACTTCTGCATTGTGTTAGTATAAAGTACTGCTTACCACCTTTTATGCTAGCTTTTGGCTTAACAGTTAAAACTGCTAAATAAGATGGGCAAAAATTAGGCTGCAAATTAAAGGAATGATATAGTAAAAATAAATTCCTATGATCTGTACTTTGATATCAATGGAAAATGCAGGTATTCTGCACCTTTAGAATTCATCCCTGAGGTCTGGTTGTCAGTGAGAGATGAAAGAAAGAAAAAATTATAAAAAAGCCTATGTTAATCAAAGTTTCAAGGCAGGTCAGAATGACTTAGATATTATTAATGTGGAGGTTAAAAACATGGAAAGTTGATGTGTTTCTAGGTATTCTGTTCTTTTTACAATATTGACAGAAGCGTGCACCATAGCAGATGATGGCGTTTTCTTACAATATGATTGTCTCTTTGTATTCCCTAAATGTTTGATAGTTAGAGAAAATAATGACAGTGCCTGTGAGGCACTGTGTCGAAACTTCAAAAAAAAGAAGCCATTAGGAAAGGAACAACAAAAATGTAGTGAGTTTGTGTATTGACACATTTTGCTGGAATCTGGGAGAAAATCATATCTATAACTTTATGAACACAAGTGATCTGTGAGGCAGAAAAATAAACTAAGGCACGTGAAGGCATGTCATAAAAGTTTGCAAATGTCAGGTAACAGATCATTTAGGAATGCAAAACAATGGCAGGACATACAATACATTTGTACTGTATGTTTTTAATTTCTTTTCCAGGTAAAATTCACAAGTGAAAAAAATTATTTTATTTTATTTTATTATTTTATTTTATTTTATTTTATTTTATCTCTAAGTGGAGTTACCTGTTGAAAACAAAACAAGCAGACCAATGAGTCCTAATCTCAGAAAGATAACATGTGGCCTGCAACATGCAAAGTCACCACAATACTTTTCAATAGTCAAATTCCACCAGTTGTAACACTTTTTAAAAAATAAAGGAACAGTGAATTGGATATTTTGGTGCATGTGTTACAAAAATTATTTGGAACCAAGAGAAACAAAATTTCAGGTATGCTTTAGTGTAGATCACTTACTGAGAAAAAGAATATTTCTGGATGCAAAGTAAAGATAATCAGAAATTTTCTGTTAGAGTAATTTGCCAATGGACAGCATTTCTTTTAAAAAATCAATTTTTTATTTTCTGTGGGGGGGAATAAAAAATAAAAATATATTTTTAATTCTGAAATATTTCACATGCCAGAAAACCTATTTTTCTAATCAGCCTAGGCTGAACACTACCAAAAGTTTGTTCCTTGTTATCCAAAATAAAAGCAAGCAAATCTATTTAAACATTACAGTTGGAAGATGCAGAAATTCCAAGAACTTAAAAACAAAAATATTTTTCAAACACTTACAAACTACCTACAAAAATATAGTACTATGTGTATATAGTACTGCACTTTGAAGTGCATTAGAAGTGTGCTGTCTAGTGGCAGACTCAATTTTTTGGTATGCATATTTTTTTCTTAGCAAGAAGCTGAATATTATATTCTGGGAAAAGAAAACAAAGCATGAAGTTCTTACCAAGAAATACTTTTCAACCTACCTGGAAATATTTAACCAAATAAAGTTCACTTAGAAACTGAAATATGTTTGGCAAATCAAGAAATCAGGATGAAGAAAGTGTGACACTTAAATCCAAAGTAATAAATTACACTTAAGAGATAAACACCCAGGGAGTGAACACAGAATGTATAAACCCATAAGAATAAAATTACAGAAGAAAAGCTGAACTTATGCTGAGCATCACTGGATATTAAAAATTAAAGGTGGTAAGAAACCTTATAGAAATTCAAGAAGGATCAATTTACTTAATAACATCTCCACAGGGAGAAAGTTTATTCCTAAGCATCTTCAGTCTGTAAAGCCCACTAAAATGTATTTCAGGTAGGCATATCTGACAAAACACCATGCTCTGCCTTGGAACATGTAAGCACTGCAAGAAGCAGCATACGTTCGTCACACTTACTAGAAGTCATCAAATAATTAAAACCTATTAGGAAAAGAAATGTGTGTTCTAATCTGAATAAAAGTATCTATTAAAGGAAATTACACTAGACATTCTTGTCACAAAGAAGCTAAAAGATATTACTTGCTTTGTGAGCCAAAATACTGTTTGAGCATTACATCTAAACTGGTCTACTGTTTTCTATGCCTAGAATATAATGGCTTCATCAAAATGCGGTATAAATTTTTCCTGAACCACCACAGAGCTCTATGGATGGAAGGTCTAGCACACTATTTTCCTAAAAACAAAGATCAATTGAGCTCAGCCATCCTTTCATAAATTTTAGTAGCTGCAGTATATACATTGGGATGTATAGAGTGAGCTTTGCAAAGTTACCTCTGAATTGTGGCAAAGAAGTTGTGCTTGAATCTTAATACAGGGTAATATGTTCTATAAAATTTCCGCCTGAAGTTAGATGTTTAGTTTCATATTCTTACTTTATCATGTGAGCTGCTTATCTTGGTGGCAGGGTGAAAGTGAAAATAAGCCAAGAACTGTCAGATTGTGAAAAACTGTGTCTATTTCTAAAAAAGTTTTGCAATCCTGCATTTCGTCCTTTGAGTTGCCTCTTTAAAATGTACAAGAACTGTTAGAGTAATTTGATTAAATTTACATGATTCTTTTTTAAGAGTAGTTGTGGTTAATTTAAAAAGTTATGGCAGAAACTGAATGAATAGCTATTAAGGCACAAAGTAGCTGTGCCTTGAATTGGAAATCAAGAGAGCTATGTGTTATTCCTGTTCTGTCTCTTGTTCCCAAGGTGCTTCACATCTCTATACCTTGTTTTCTGTAGAATGGGGATAATGATATTGTAGTCTTTTTGTAAACTGCTTTGCAGTCTGTTTTGCACATGAAAAGTGTTATATAAGCGGTATTATTCTAACTTCTATTATTAATGTTACCTACACTGCAGCTGTTGTAGTTATGATATTTATACTTGTACTACTGACTAATTAAATGCTTTTCCTCTTCAGCTGTATTTTGAAAAGGCAACTTTACTGATTCTTTTGTCATTACCATAGTTGTTTATACCATGTAGACCATCTTATCTGATCCCTATTTTGTAGTGTATATACATATATACATGCATATGCATGTATATAAGTTTCTCTGTATGCATGTACACACATATATACACACACAAATATATTATGTATACTTGCATGAAAGCCATGTACCATCTTTTGAGGATAATGTGTAGGAGCGCTACTTTTTCTTCACTTATTTTCCATTTTAAGGCCATATTACTATACTCTTATTCATATTTAGTACTACTTCACCATTAGTCTTATCAGACACCCACATACCATTTTGCAAATGTTCTACACTTTTATCAAGGGTAAAGCCATCTAAGTGACACTTTCAGCTATTAGCAAAATGCTGTGTTAACACATTATTTCTACTGCTTTCTGGAAATTAAACTTAAGAATAGGCAAATGGGATCATCACTTAAAAATAGTTGAGCAATCATGTAGTTCTGTTTTTTTTCTAACTTGTTGTGATTGTGTAGTTCAACTAAAATTAGCCAAACAAAGTGGTAAGCAAGAATCTGTCAGTTGCATTATGTGCCCCCAGAGTTTTCTTCAAAGCAAGAACAAAGTGCTTCATCGCTTCTTTCCAAACTGCATAATAGGAAACAAACTTATAGTGGTTCATTGCACTTAACTTCAGAAAAATGTCAGATCTTCAGAAGTGAACCTCAGATTAGTTCCATTACAGAGTGTTTAGGCAGACAGAGAACACCACAGCTATGTTTTGAGGGTTTTTTGCTGTTCTTATTTTCATTTCTCAGTTCTAAATTGTTTTAGCTAGTGAGAAGTGACATATATTTTGAGTAATCAGTTGACTTAGTCGAATGATTGTGGTGAATTTTACTTTTGTCCCAATTTTAACAAATGGCTGAGTGAATGAAGCAGCCACTTTTTTCTCATAAATGGAGAAATGCTGCTAAAGTTTCTCTTTAATCTGTTTACCAAAAGATAGGTGATCTAAGGTCACAATGCCTCCAGTTCTATGGTGACTTTCTATTACAAAATTGATTATGTTGCTAAGTGTCCTCCAACATTCATCATCACATTTGCACATAGATGCTTCAGAAGCCACATGGTCATCTGTTTACTTGCTGGGAAATTGATGTAGTACTAATAAAATTCCTGTTGATTTCAGAAAGAAATATGTCTAGAGATTTGTACAAAGGCTCTCCACTGAATTTTGATATTTTCCTTCTATACCCAGACAAGGCTTCTCTACAGACTTTGGAGAGACACTTCAAAGAGAAGATTATTCCACTCAAAAATTTCATACCACCAGTACTGAAAAAAGTATCACAATACTATCAAGTTTCACAACTTCAAAAATATCATATTCCTGTTATTATGTTTTTCATTCCCTCTCAATTGCCTTAAGCCTTCTACTTTGTCTAATTTCTATGAGGGGTTAAAACCTTTGCCTCCTCAGCAAACTGCCGCTTTCCAGAGATACAGGGTGCCCACCGCTATAAAGTTCCTTCTTGGGACTCACAGACTCTCACTGCCACATAGGAATGCTCTTTTTTTACAATGCTTCACAAAGAAGATTCTTACCCCTGAATCAGAGAGATATGGGTTTGCTTGGTGGACTGTTAGATGAGTAAGGAGATTGGCTGGAAGGCTGCATCCAAATAACCATTATGGTCAATGGCTCAATGTCCAAAGGGAGATCAGCAATGAGTGATGTTGTGTGATGTTTTTTGTAGCTTTGGTGTGTTTGCCTCAGACCATTCTCATGGAAGTCTGTAAGGAAAGATATCTGGAGCATAGAAAATACACAGTTGTTATCCATTCTGCCTCATGTCACATTAATAATCACAGAGGAGAAAGTATTGGTATGTGCAACAACTTCTTACTACTCATATTAGTCCAGTTTTCTTTGTCTTTTAAAACTTTTGTCCATTGTGTCTCAGTACATTTTTGTGTTACCAATGGACAAATTGTTAGTACACATTCATGGCGTGCCTATTACTGAATTGCCAAACCCACCATTACTGTAGCAAATTGTTGCATAATTTGCAGATTTTTTCTCAAAGCAAAATTTATTGTATTTACTGCACATGAGAACATCAGCTTCTTATTAAAAAAAAAAAAAGGTGATCCATCCTAAAAATGTGCAACCAGGACCCAAATTATTTCAATTAATTGTTATTATTATTATATAATTGTCAGCATTTTTATCAAGTAGTTTTATAGGCCATTTTATCGGGGTTTTGTGGCAAGGTTTTGATAGCAGGGAGGCTGCAGGGGTGGCTTCTGCAAGAAGGCACTAGAAGCTGCCCCCATGTAGGACAGAGCCAGTTTCAGCTGGCTCCAAGATGAATCCACTGCTGACCAAAGCTGACCCAATCAGTGATGTTGGTAGTGCCTCTGTAATAACGTATTTAAGAAAGGGTAAAAAATGCTGTGCAGCAGCTGTGGGAGAGATGATTGAGAAAATTTGAGAGAAAAACCTGTGCAGACCCCAAGGTCAATGAAGAAGGAGGGGGAGGAGGTGCTCCAGGCACCGGAGCAGAGATTCGCCTGAAGCTCATGGTGAAGACCATAGTGACACAGGTTGTTCCCCTACAGCCCATGGAGAACCACGGTGGAGCGGATATCTACACTGCAGCCTGTGGAGGACCCCACACCAGAGCAGGTGGGTATGCCCTGAAGGAAACTACAGCCCGTGGAGAGCTCATGTGGGAGCCGGCTCCTGTCAGGAGCTACAGCCTTTGGAGAAGAATCCACGCAGGAGCAGGTTATCTGAGAGGAACTGTGGGCCCTGTGGAGATTCATGCTGTAGCAGTTCATTCCTGAAGGACTGCACCCCATGGAAAGGACCCATGCTGTCACAGTTCTTGAAGAACTGCAGCCTGTGGGAAGGACCCAGGTTAGAGAAGTTCATGAAGGACTGTATCCCATGGGTGGCACCCCACGCTGGAACAGGGGAGGAGCGTGAGTAGGAAGGAGCAGCAGAGACAAAGTGTTCTGGACTGTCCACAACCCCCATCCCTCATTCCCGTGTGGTGCTTGGGGGAAGAAGACAGAAGAGTTAGGCATGAAGTTGAGCCTGGGAAAAGGGAGAGGTGGAGGGAAGGTGTTTTTAGCTTTGTGTTATTTCTCGCTATCCTACTCTGTTACAATTAATTGGCAATAAATTAAATTAATTTCCCCAAGTAGAGTCTGTTTTGCCTGTGGCAGTAACTGGTAAGTGATCTCCCTGTTATTATCTCAACCCATGAGCTTTTCATCATATTTTCTTCCACTGTCCTGCTGAGAAGAGGGAGAGAGAGCAGCCTGCTGAGCACCTGGTGGTCAGCCAAGGTCAATGCACCACAGCTACAGTGGATTAAGTGCTTTAGGACTACAAAGCAAACCATAAATCCAATAAACAATAGCATTTTCCATTGCCTAGACATTGCATTGTATTTTCATGATGTACCTATCTTCTGAGCCCCAAACTGGATTTTAAATAGTTAGCTTTCCTTCCGTTGAAAACATGGGAAATCTTACGCTTCTGTTTTCTTTGGAGAAGGTTTTACTTGCCTACACATAGATGTCAGTGCCATTTGAGACAACTTGGTATCTGACACCAACTGCATGAGGCTAAATTGTGATTTTTGTCGTTCCAGCTGTTGTTCTCAATAATCACAGCAAAGAGAATTTCTCTCTTCAGGTACTGCAATAAATCTAGGAAACTTCAGAAGTCACCATATAGTTTGTCACTTGAAATGTAATCAAAGGAGAAGCAAGAGGGAATGAGACGGGAAAGGACTTTTTTTCAGTGCAATTCAACTTTGAACATGAATTTAAACAGTGCTTACAATTACAAAAAATGTTAAGGTACAGGAAAGGCTAATAATAAATCGCAGTTGGATCACATTACCAGTTATAGATTGCAGTGTGTCATGACTGAATTAATTAAAAAGATGAAGTCACCTCTTTAATGAACTTTAAAAACCTGCAATCACCTTTCATCTCCCAGGCTAATTGAAACCAGATGTATTTATGGTACTGTGTTGTAAGCTGTTAATTAAAAAATGTAAAGCAGAGTTGTAAATATCTTATTTTAACACTGTACTACCACCAGTGTAACCAGCAATAATTGTTTGTGGGAAATTGTTATGTCTTCTAGGTCTTCTACTGCTTGGAAAACAATTTAATCCACATGTATTTTTTTTATATATATATATATATATATATATATATTACAATAAAGACTCTGTAGAGTCTTATATGTTAAGGAATTTAAATTAGGGACATTTTTCAGTAAGAAACCAGACTGGAGATTACCCAGGAACAGAAAATGTCTAAGTGATGAATAATGAGTAAGTTATGCCTACATTAATCTGATCCTTTCTATCCTTACATACATTATAGAAAAGCACTGTGTAAGAAAACACAGAAATAAACCCAGTGCAAAACATGATTCTTGGAAAGGTCAGTGATGTTTAAAAATGGATCAGCATTTTCTTAATAACTTTGTCCTCATTTTACCTAAGTGCAAAACTGAGTTTAACATTGTGCTAGTTAAGGTTTTTCTTAATTCATACAAATTCTCTATAGCAAGCTCTATTCCACAATTTTTATTACATGGTCCCCTTAACTAGCTTTCTAATACATACATGTTTCTCATTACTTCCCGAGGTCTTAGGGGAAAAAAAAAAAAGGAAAAAAAAAAATTAAAATCATCTCCTAGAGGAAGCATTGCTTACTTATACTCCCTGCACAACCCTCTCTTCTTAAACAGATTGGGTATGTTAAATCATAATTCCAGTGGCAGAGTGAAGGAAATCGTATAGCAGACCCAAAACTCTCAAGGGAAATTAATACATGGCAGGAGTGTTTCAGAAAAGACGTAGAGAACTTAATGCATAAAAAACTAGGGTTAAAAGATCCAGAGCAGTGTAAATGCTAGCCCATAAACCCAAAATATTCTTAGAAATGAGACTGAGCATCTAGAATAGCTGGACATTGAAGCAATGATAATCTTAGGACCCAGAAAGAGTCAGTTGCCCAGAACAGTCAGAAGAAAAAAATTCTGTAAAAGTTTGGGGATTCATGCAGACAAAGTAGCTGAGGAGAGAACATCAGATAGGGTTGCTGAAAGAAGATCAGAGATTCCCTGTACTAGTGCAAATGCAGTGGGAGACAACTGTGCTGGTGAGAGTTGTCATGGTTATATATTCTTAGAATGTATTAATAAAATGGTTTTTAAGGTACATTTCCAGATATAGACTAATAATCCATTTGCAAACCAGCCAGTGGGTCTATTCCTACTTTCTTGGGGCATGGTGATGCACAGGTAGTAACTCTGCCCTAAACAGATTGTTGGGGATTTGTCCAGCAACAGCTGGTCAGAAGTTTTTTATCACCTTTTTCTTTCCTCTCTCTCATGTGCTTGACTGGGAGGGCACTCTATTTTAATCAACCAATATAATGCTTCCTAGATATTGTTGCAACCCAGCCTTATTAACAGCACCACTATAGCTACTTTAAATTATGTCAAGAATCAAGGCAGCTTTTAGAAACCCAAGAGTCAGGAAGTACAGTGATAGCTTTACATTTATTACTGTTAAAATTTGAAATTTTACAGGATTTGCAGAAATTAAGAAAGGAAGATTATGGCAGGTATGGCAGAAGTGGTTTGAAAAAGACTGCTCTAAGCATAAAAAAATCACAAAGTAAAATATTGACCTGAATGCATAGGTGGCACAGACTTAGTTGAAGAGGAGACAGAGGGTAAGATAACAAAACAGAAAATTGGTAGTGATTGTAGAGTAAATATTGACTTGATGTTGCCAGTTACGACAATGCTAGTATCACTCTTTCAAACATTTCTGTGGCTGACTATAGACCTCAGATTTGAGAGAGAAAAATCTGTGTTTTCTACATAATCCTTCCACTAGTACTTCATTGCCTTTAAAAGATGAAACAAAAGAAGTATTTTTTTTAAATACTGCCTGACACTTTTTTCATATTTCTGTGGGTACTCTTAGCTGAGTAACTATATTCCTTATGTGACAATGTCTTTGATATATTGAATGGAATTCTGAGATTAAAAAAATAGATGCAGGCCCCGAAACTGCTTGAACAATTTCATGAAACTTTAAACAGTTCTAAGCCAAGTTATCTGTAAAAAGTAGTTTAAAGAGGAACATTGCTTATGGACAGCTTATATTATTCTGAGTGGGATTGGACTTTATTTACAAACACTTATATACTGATGTGTAACATAGGTGTCCCCAGCTAACCTCAGTGTCTAAGCTGCAAGACAATGGAAATCTGGGGGATTTGATTGCCTAAACATAGGCATGTAGTGTTACCTGAGATGCTCTGGGTTTTACCAAGGTGTCTGTACAGAGCTGGACATTTTATGTCCAAGAGATACACCTCCTTCTGAAGTAACATGGAAGGCAATACTCCAGAGGGCCCAAAATGGTGTTAGATGCCTCTGTCTAGGCAACTGAATCCTACACATTGTCAACACAGTCAGTCAAGAGCCTAGAGAGATATTTAGCAGAACAAATATAGGAGTTCATACCACTTGAGAGTGAGTTGAACAGCTCTCCTGACCTCACGGAATATAATTCAGTCATCTAAAAATGGACAGTTAGTGCTGTTTGAGTTGCTATAGGGAAAATTTCCTGGCTGCTGATCCAGAATGATATGTATTTCTGTGTTTTATGCACCAGTCCCGATAGGTTGTCTCAGATAACCAAGGATTTCCCATGCAATGATGTCAAGCCTTAAATGTCTATAGTCAAGAAAGAAGGCTTTATTAGTTAAAACAAATTAAAAATCAAGTTATTTTAAAGAATGATGGAAACAGAACTGAAGGACTTATTTTTGGAAGGCAATGGTATAATAAATTCCCTGCCTGGAATCAGAAATTAGACAAAGTGAAGCTAAAGTTATTTACCCATTTTCTGGCATGAGTGACCACAAGTAACAGTGGAATAATATGCCAATACTTAATCTTGATTCACTACTGCTAGAAGGAGTTTCTCTGACATTTGCTATACTTTGATATATAGTAAAATACGTTATAATTCAAGTCCACTTAATGGACTTCAAGAACAAATTAATTCATTAGCTTTCATTAGATAATGAAATTATTATACAAGCAATCAGATTCGGTCATAGGATACATATTTGGATGGTGACCCTGGGGTCTATAGTGCATTTCAGAGTTCAAGGCTTTTTCGGGTGGTGTTAAAAGAGCTAGAGGATGGCTGAGAGCAAAGGCACAAGAGGGAATACAATGTCAGCTTTGAAGTGAGATCAAGAATTGCATGTTCCCAGAGAATAAAACAGTACTTTTTGTTGGATTATCAATTTAAGAAGAGAAGGAGAGGAATCTGTATGTACTCACTTTCATTGACATCTAATTAGATGCTGCCACTTTCACTACTTTGTGTATCACTGTTCCTATTTTTACGATGAATGTCCCTAGAGTAAAGGTGATAATTCAGCAATAACAGGGTATTTCTTTTGCAAAATATACCACATGAACTACTCACTAAGTATCATTTCTGAAATACTTCAGAAAAAGGCTGTTTCCTTTTTATACAGGGTGGCACTGACAGGAAACAACCAAAAGATTTCGTGAAACTTTGAAAACTCTTTCTCTCCAGTGGAGGTGTGGAAATGACAAGATTGGAGGCCATGTTGACCATTTGTGTCTGTCCCAGGTACTTATTATTTCTGATAAGAAAAATTGGGTATATGCCTTACAGGACGGTTTGTGCAAATGCCATCTTTTGTTTACTCTTTGACTTCGACAGTCTGTGGTTTCCTAGGCAGACAATAGGAATGTAAGAGGAAAGTTAGCTATTACTCACAGTCTGCTGTCAGTTTAAGCATTCACAACCTGTCACATCTTGTGAGAACTGAAGATGCAAATCAGTCTGTCTCTGCAGCAGCTCAAAGAAATGTGCCAGGTAGAATGCATTCCTTTATATGCTTGAATTGCTTGAAAAGCAACATAAATCTATTAATAAATGTACATTACTGACACTAATGAGCTCCTCTGTACCATTGGGAAAATATAGAATACACAATCTGCATTCACCTTAAAGGAGACCTTTAAAACTGCTGAACTAGTCAACAAAACCTAATTAAATCATAGGACTTTCTTACAAATTTACATTTTTCTAAGTCAAGATTACATGGACTTTACCTTTTTCATTTCATTTTCTCACCCACTGATTTTGCTCATTTCTACTTCAGCATTGTTACAAAGATGACTTAAATGATTTACATTTGGCTTTATATTTCAAGGACCTTTCCAAGCCAGACTTTTATAAATAAATTGTCATTAAAAGGTGTAAAAAGATATCTGTATCTTTCTCTATCTGTTGATCTATCCACACTTATTCATACAAATGTTCATGTTTCTTTAGACAAGACCTTTTCGAACTTTCCTTTGTGTGCAAAGCATCTAACACAAGTGCTCCCATTGATATGAGAATAGTCTTTTAGCAAAATAGAATCTCTAAGTAAACTTCCTATTTTAAAGCATTAAATAAATAGAGTACATACACTTTTATGTTATTGTCTTTAACACAAAAGACATTGGTTTATGCGTATTAAAGTTTTATGGGTTTTTTTGTTGTGTAGCTTTGCAAGGTACTGTTTGACTTTATGGGGTGTTAATCCATTTACAGTGGCCACAACAATGCCCCAAGACTTTAAGTCTGAAGAATTTTTTTTTTTTTTTTGCCATCTAGCATCTCTATGACCATGTGTCATTCCATTTATAAATTATTAATGCTGCAGGAAATAAGAGATGTTTTAAAAGGTCTATGACAATAGGGCAACATTTTGTTTTCTCTGAAGGATGTCTGCCATACCACTTACTCAATCCAGACTAATGACTCTGTCCTTTTATATTTCACTCTCTCTGTCTTCCAGATGCATTTTTTGTAACTTGAGTTTAGCTGGTTCCATTTGCTCCTCTGATCACCAGTCTTCCTCACTGGTTTTGTGAAGCTTAACTTTGAACTTTATCAACGCACTTACATTCTTTAGTGTGACTTGTACTTTTTTGCTAACAAGGTTGTTACACATTCATTTTATAGCAAAAAAAAGTATGATTTAGACATTATGATGATTAGAATTTAACATAAGACCAGAAAAATGTTTCAGCCCCATCTGTTTTTAAAGAATTTAAATTGTCACTTAAAAAAAAGTTGTAATCCTTATACTTGCCATGATGCTCTGAAATACCATAGTGAAGTGCATAGGATATGGACAAGAAAACACTAAATGTGAGCAGAACTAGCTCTAAATGTAAGCAGAATTAGCACAGAAATATGACAGCTAAACAAAATTATGAGATTTTTTGCCAGTATTAATAAGAGTTCATTTTCTTCATGAGCTTTCCACACAAAAGTTTAGATTTTCAATAGAAACTAAGGAAATGAGAATATGGCTTTTTGAATATAAAAAAGACATCTATCTTTTTAAACATCTTTAGATAATGTAATTCTCATCGCACCAAATGCGAGTAGGACTAAATTTCAATTGATTAATTAAAATATTTTTAGTTAAATGAGATCCAAATGACATATTATTTTTACTATCTAATTTTATTTTATAATGTTGAGAACTGCCAAGTACTTTTTGAAAGCATTTTGCAAACATATGGTGCAGTGTGCTTGTACCATTGAATGCCATCTGCTGTCTAGGCTTAAATTCACACTGATTTTACTTTTAATTCATAATGAACATGAAGAATGAATGTGACCCATGTACTGCAATTTGGCTCAGTCATCGGCAGGTGCACATTTAAGGCATAAAACATATTTGTAATTATAAAATGGCTATTTACAAGTTCCCAGGTGGGTAAGTAGCCATTAGTAACAAATAATTGCATGCCAGCCCATTATGCTCCCAACCACTGTACTGGGAAAAAAACCTAGAAAGATGAAAGGACAAAGCATTCCGTTACTAATAACCATATAACAGTTATATAATTTATACTGACAAATTTAAATCTAATAAAGACTTTAAAACTTTGTTTAACCTGTAAATAAAGACCTCCAAACACAGAGTCAGGAACATTAAGGATGTCTGAGTAAAGTTACAAAATACCCTATGATACTTTTATTATATTTGCCATGTGGTTTTCTATTGACATTAAAGTTCCTCTGTTGAAATGCACTTGCCTCAGCCTTCAGATACCTGCTCAACAGAAAAAGAAATGCCTGCACATGCTCTGATTTATCACCCTCTACACCAAAAGATGACAAATTTTCCAGAACAAGCCAGTATGAGTGCTGATAACTTTGACCCTCATCCAGAAAAAAGAATTAATGTTGTAATAAATGCATGAGCTCTGAATTATTCCTCAAAAATTTCATGTAGAATCTCAATGCTGAATTGTGTTCAGATGTACAGTCTTGTCTTCGCTGAAGACAGTGACAGAACAAGTCTTATGAGGAGCAGCTGAGGGAGCTGGGGCTGTTTAGCCTGGAGAAAAGGAGGCTGAGGGGAGACCTTATCGCTCTCTACAACTACCTGACAGGAGGTTGTAGTGAGGTGGGGGTCATTCTCTTTTCCCAAGTAACAAGCAATAGGACGAGAGGAAATAGTTGCACCAGGGGAGGTTTAGACTGGGTATTAGGAAAAAATTCTTCACTGAAAGAGTTTTTAAGCACTGGAATCGGCTGTCCAGGGAAGTGGTTGAGTCACCATCCCTGGAGGTATTTAAAAGACATGTAGATGTGGCACTTAGGGACATGGTTTAGTTAATGGTTGGACTCAGTCTTAAAGGTCTTTTCCAACCTAAATTATTCTATTAAAAAAAAAAAAAAAGAAATTTCCCAAATTCAGTTGGACAAAATTCTTCTTATAATGTTTAACATCACAGCCATGATTTGCTAGATTGTAATGGATTTAACAAGAAAGAATTACTGCTTTACTGCTGTTCAGGTAACTAATGGAACTGTGCATAAAATAGAGGTTTTCTTTCTTTAATGCCTTGCCTGAACATTGTTTTTATTCCTCTTTCCCTTGAAAATTAGACTAACTTAGTCATACTGTCTGTGTTGTGTGTCTGTCTGGCTTTGTGTTTTTCCCTAGCAATTTATTCAGTCATTGGTGGCTGTGAAATTTAAAATTCTGAGGCTATGCCTATACTGCTTTTCTTGGGAGAAATTTCTGTCTCTTGGAAATGATTCATTTTAGGGCCATTTCTGCATTGTGGGCTCATGACTTGTTAGATAGTTCACTTGTAGCATCCCCTTGTGTCAGAAGCAGAGTAGAGAGAAGAGAGAAAAGACTGGGCAGTGTACTGGCATCCTGATTTTTAACTGCTTTTGAGCAGCATTTTTTACCCTTTCTTAAATATGTTATCATAGAGGCACTATCAACGTCACAAACGGGCTCAGCTTTGGCCAGCAGCGGGTCTGTCTTGGAGCTGGCTGGAACTGTCTCTCTTGGACATGGGGGAAGCTTCTGGCATCTTCTCACAGAAGCCACCCCTGCAGCCCTGCTGCTACCAAAACCTTGCCATGTAAACCCAATCCATCTATATTGTTACCCTACATGCTAATGCACTGCAGATTTACACATCTGGTCCAGGCAAGGGTGTCCGTAGTCTGTGTCTGCTCTACAGAGCTATGCTCTTGACAGAGGGGCTGCATCTGTCCTGCTCTTAAAATAAAATATTGCCATTATATGCACAAACTTCATTTTCAGTAGTGCAAATATATGAGCCATTTTATCATCTGGATCTCTTCTCTACTCCAACTTCTTGCAACAAGTATGTATTATACTTCTCATATATGATTCACAGTGAATAGATCTCACATTTACAATACCTTACTACTGAGAAATTATCATCCATTTCTGATGGAAAACAATAATAATAATAAAAAAGACTGATTAAACTGTATTCCTGTATAAACAGTAATACCATTCCTCAGATGAACATATGCCTGAGTTTCACCAGACCTGGATATCTTTTATTTCAGTGTTCTGTGAGAATAAAGCTGTGGACTAGACCAACGTATGAGCCAGCCCTTTGGGACATCTGTAGGTGAGGTTTTTGTTTGTTTGGTTTTTTTCTCTTATGACTGGAAAGTAAAAAGGATCTGGAAGATGTAATCATAGGAAAAAAAAGTAGAATATTTTGAATGGTATATGAAAATGTTTGTCCAAGTGTGTTGGATGGGTGTGAGGGCAGTGCAGGGCTGTCCTTCCTCACTCCGGCTCAGGGGTGCATGAGTAAATCCACCAGCCAGAGCAGCAGGGCACCTGCAATGAGAGAGTCAGAAAGTGCTGATTAAACCATAGAAGCAGGAACAGGCATGACTTTGTCCCCCTTTCTTTGGGAAGTACAATGTAAAAAGAGTTGTTCCGGCACAGAAGAGTGAACCTGTACTGGCAGCGACTACTGTATTGCTTTGGCGCCTTTTCTCAACAGAATTATATGTGGGCAAATTCAGAAGACTCAAAAAGTGCACTTCTGATTCAAACTAAAACAATCCTACAGATTTCTACAGAGTCCTACAGCAGTTTGTCTTACTTTTTTCCGTTGTAAGGGTAGTTGTTTAGTGTAAATACTTGTGTAGATTCCTGGTACAGTAAACAACTGGGGGTACGAGTAGAGAGTTGTTCACTGATTCCATTCTGCTCATAGGTAAATTGGGTGACATGAATCTCCACCTAGGTTAAATAACCACCAAAAAGCATACATGACTTCTATGATCAAGGCAGTTACATTCCTTAAAGTTGATATATTTTCTCAGCAAATGTGTACTGAAGTCTTAATCCTGAGCTGAGTTCTGCCTTTGCCAGAATAAAAGTGCTCCAGAAGCACAAATGTGAGCTGGTTTTAACTAAAAATTATAACAAAAATATTAACTGAAGTGTTTATTAAAAATAGATATAACTCATTTTTCAAGAAATGAAGTAGCTAAATTTGTATGTATTCAAATCTTCTAATTTATTATTTCTGTACATTGTAGGTTTCTAAGCAACATCTATATAAACATGATTTTTTTGCACTTAAAGTTATGTCTTTAAATTGAGAAGCCTGTTAGATGAATAGTACTCCACACTTACTTTACAGTCAGTAGAAAGAAATAAAAAATCTCATGAGGGACACTCCATTTAAGACCCATATTGGTTTCTGAAGATACTTCTCCCTCTTTATTGATTACATAAAGAGCCTTGACACTTGTCTAATGCTGGGAAGGATGAATCTGATTCACAGTAACTAGTGGTGTTCTATTAACTGAATTAGCTATGCTTCCTGTTTTTTCTAAATTTCCTGTCTTACCTTTTTTGATTACTATTTTTTCCTTTCTCGTTGTACAGTTACTATGCATGTATGTTACCAATGGCTACTATCTTTTATTGACTAGGAAGATTCACTAGAAATCTCTTTATATAAATCAAGCAAATAAGTAAATACAGAAAAGTAAGTTCTGTGATTATCTGAAAGACTTTTCTCTATTCTTTGACTACCAATAATATACTTGTCCTTCCTGTAGTCTTTTCATTCTAAAATCTTTCTTGGAGCACACTGTCAAAGAAGTAGATTTTTCCCTGTTTGCTTAGTTTGTGGAAAGATATGGAACATCTTTTCCCAAATATTTTCTTTTGCATTTTATTATTTTATAGTTCTACTAAGGGTTAATGATCTCTTAACACCTTTTTTTAGAGAAACTCACCCTTTATATAATAGTATGGGTAAAATTTTATAATGGGCTAGGCCATCTACTTATTTAGAACACATTCAGTCTTTGAAAGCATTAAGAGATTCAATCCTCATGGGCTTTGAAATTTGACTTTGTTGATCATAGACTTCTGCTACTATGTTAGCACTTTGTCTTAATCTTTACTGCCAGCCTTTCTAGTCAGCATCAAATATTGCAAGAGATACCTACACAATTTAGTGTTTTAGGCACTTTTAAGTGCTTCATTTACATAGCATCTGAGCAATTCATTATCTTTAATGTTTTTATTCTTAAATGTCCCATGGGGAATAAAGTACTCATCTCCTTTTTCAAACAGGCTAGTGAGAGACATATATTCATTGACAATTTAAAAGCTAAATTCATCTACCTAAACACAGTGAGAGTTAAGGTCCTCTAAAACATTCAACTCCATTTTCCTCTGCCATTCCAGAAAAGTTCAAGTCTCTTGTAAGTCCTGTGTCATATCTGACAGTTCTGTGAAAATGTCTTAGATATCCTAGAGCATCTTAAATTGCACTAAACACCTACATTTAGGCCAATGAGTCAAACCCTAAAAGCTTGAAGGATGTTTTAAGATCAGGTGAGAGATCCAGGAAAACCTACCTGATCTGATGACAAGTTTGAAACATGCCAGAGTTCTAATGTCTATTGAATTTTCCAGGCAGACATCTTTGCTTGCTTAACTGAATAGTTAAATTACATATTTTAGAGTCAAGAAACAGTCTCAAGATTAGGTTATTCTGATCCAGTTTAAGAAAAAGCATATCATGACAGTCTGTGTCTGAATAATTAGCTATGGTTAGAGTACTTGGATAGTAGGCATCCCTAAATCTGCAATGGTTTGGACTCACATCTCAAAAGAGTGGATGAACCCCTGGGCTAAAAGGTATTCTAATATAGTTCTCCTGTTGAATTTAAATCACTATGCAGTGCAAAAGCAAAAATCTTGGCTTCAGGAAGCCTGTGTCCCTGTCTTACTGATTTTACTTAATCTTACTGAAGACCTCCAATGCCTACTCCATTATCTGTTGAACTGCCTTATATTAATTTATTTTGTTATTTTATATTAGAAAACCCATTACATTACTCTTTTTATTATGCTATGGTATAGTATCATAAGTATATACCATATATATGATATACATATCATATATGACCTGCAGGATAGTGTTTAAGTAGCACAGACCCAGCAACAGCTGCAGGTGACATGGAATATCCAAGGTATAAAGTTTTGGAGAGCAGAGAAAAATAAGAAAGCCCAAAAGAGAGGACTGTTGGATAGGATTCAGACAAAATTTTGCAGCAGTGCAAATGTGGAAGAGAATGAAATATGAGAATCAGAAAGTAGTTTGGAGAGCAGAGTAAGAGGAAATTAGTGAGAATATGGAGCATGACGACTGTGAAGTAAGAAAAGAAGGGGAAAGGAAATGAATGAAAAAGCAGTGATGCTTCTAGAATGGAGTAAATTGATAAGGAAAAAATCCCACTGTTAAAAACTGAGAAGTTCTTTACACCATATACATTTTCTTTGCCTCTGATATCTGACAATGGCACTACATATTTGGCAAGAAATCATTTAAAGATAGGGGTGGTCACAGAATCACAATCATTGAGGTTGGAAGCGACCTCTGGAGGTCATCTTGTCTGACTCCATGCTCAAGCAGGTTCACCTAGAGCAAGCAGGTTGTCCATCATCAATTATGTATCATATGCAAACTTTCTGAGGGTATACTCTGCCTCATCATTCAGATCATTAATGAAGCTGTTAAACAGGACTGGGGCCAACCTTCACTCCTGGGGTACATGGCTAGTTACTGACCTCTAGCTAGACTTCGTTCTACTAATCACCACCCTCTTGTCCCTGCCTTTCAGCCAGTTTACAACCCACCTCCCTGTCTGTTCATCCAGCCCATACATGAACAGTTTGTCTCTGAGAATCTTATGAGAAACAGTTGACACTGAGGCCTTACTGAAGTCCAAGTAGACAATATCAACTACTCTACCCTCATCTACCAAGCCAGTCATTTCATCATAGAAGATTATCAAGTTGGTCGAGCATGTTTTCCCCTTTGTGAAGCCATGCTGACTATTCTTGATGATTTTCTTTTTCTTAATATTTCTTTCCTATCATTCAGTGTCCATCCTGCTTTCATTACCTTTGGGGCATTGTACAAGATGACATTTCTTTTAGCGTTTGAATTGTTGTTACCTTCATGACATTTAAGTCTTTGCTATATGCTATATTATCAGTAGTCATGAGATATTATGAAGTGATTATGAAGATTAATCAATAAGTACTTAATTTTGAAAAGTTTAGCAAGTCCAGTACTTCTTATGTTTATCACTTCCGTTTCCTTTCTCAGAAGCCTAAAGTATCTTGTGGGGACATCCCTGCTTATGTGTGAAACTGTACAGATTTTATGGCATAGTATTTTTTACAGTGGATGGAAGCAGATGTCTAACTCTTTCAGTCAAAGTTTTTCTAAACTTAACAATGGCAAGCATTCTGCAAGGTGACTTCATAGTTTTGTTTGTGATTGCAGAAAAATATTGATTCCACTTATCTCCTTGGCTCCTATACCTGTATCTTGGTTTGATTAAGTGTAGGAATTCCACTTGAAATAATCACTTTAACAAATATTAACTGGAATAAATTGGATCATGGAATGTCCTGAGTTGGAAGAGACCTACGAGGATCAGTGAGTCCAACTCCTGAGTCCACACAGAGCAACCTAAAAGTTAAGTCAAGTCATGTATCCAGAGGAGGGCCATGAAGATGATCATAGGGCTGGAGCAATAACTCCCAGAATAATCTTCTCCATAATTTCACAAGGCACCAAAATGAGTCTGACAGGCTTATAATTACCAGGGTCTTCCTTCTTGTCCTTCTTGAAAATTGGAATAATATTTGTTAGCTTCCAGTGGACTGGGACCTCTCCAGATTCCCAAGACAATTCTTCCAATTCCAGAGCCTCTTATCTGTTGTGTAAGGACACCTGGGAAGGCAAGGTAGATGTCCAGTGGCAGCAAAGTGTGGTTCCACCAGTCAATCACCTTCTCGAACTCCCAGATGCTCCTCAACCTGTCCACTTCCCTCCAACGCTCTGCCACCAAGCAGAGCAGTCCTACCTGGGCACACCTCTCACAGGCGTTCTCGCTGCTGCCCTCGGATACCAGTGGAAACCTCAGGCACACTCTTCAGCCAGAGACCAGGATGGCTGCATGTTCCCTTGGGATCTCTCTCTGGGTAGCTGCATCGGTCTCAGTGGGTGCTAATACCACTGGGGATGCAGAGGACATAGCTCTCTGTTGGGTGGTCACCACTGCTTGAGCTGCCTGCAGGAAGATTATGAGTGGGGGCAGGTGGTCTGGTTGGTGAGGCCGCAGTCCCCCAGAGTCTTGGTGTCCTTCAGCAGATGATCATCCTTGCTGCTGCCTGGTCCCTCCCCACACACAGCCCAAGGATGTCAGGGGCTCAGAAAACCCCTCAGACCCTCCCCATTGGGTACCTCATAAGACTCACATGTCTCTCAGTACATGGCAACTGCTGCTGCTAGCCTTGGCTTCTCATGGTTTGAACATGCACAACACATGCATGATGCTTGATTTCTTAAAGAGCCTATCATCAGGGTTTGGTTATCTGTTAATGTAGAGGATGCACCAGAGAACAGTGTTAGTATACAATGGGAGAAATAAAAAAAAACCACCCCAAAAAACCCCAAACCATAATCTATTTCAGTCTTTTCAAATATTTTGCAAACATTCTGATGACATAACTATGGATATGTGCATAAACCGAATCTTCAAATTATTATAAATTATAAGAACCAAGTCCCAGCCTTTGTCAACTATTCAAGAGGTCCCTTTATTTTGATAAAACTCCTTAATAATGCAGTAAGACTATCTGACACAATGGGGGCTTGGACCATTCTTCTAACTTTGTGTTTTACCTTTTTGGTAAATTTAATTCAAGGACTATTGAAGACCAAGGTTTTTCAGTGATTTAATACTTGAAGCTTCCACTGTCAACTTTGTGATATGTTGTCATTATGAACAGGAAGAAAAGAGTAGGAAAACATCAAAGCACTGTTGGTCCTTCATCAAGACATTATCAGTCTACATTTTATTATGCTTATTGATTTTTCTTTTAAGTTTGAAAAATTGTAAGCCTTTCTTTTCCCCTCTCCTCTCCTCTCCTCTCCTCTCCTCTCCTCTCCTCTCGCCTCCCTTATGCCTGCCTGCTCTTCTTCAGGTTCTTGGCTTTGTAATGGTCCAGCTTCAAGCAGCTGAGGCAGACAGATTGTTTTTCATGGTCTGGTAGCTAAGACACCTTTTTAACATGTAGAAGCAGTAGGTTCATCCTTCCTCAAGATAAGAAAAGTCTAGGATTCAATTCTTTCACTTCCATGAATCTATTATCTGAAAAGTAGTCACAAGCTTGGCTGTAGCCCTAACCACATCAAATGTTTTGGTCAGCTCCAACTGAAATATTGGCATCTGTCTCTCCAGAACAGTCATGTGTGACTACAGTTAGATGTTCAGTGAGCTTTCAGGCTAAATAAGAAAATGTCCAATGAAATTAGAGGCCTGTAGATCTAGGAAGTCTTGAAAAGAAGACAGATTAGATGATTGTTATTTTGGACTCAGTCATCTAAAACCACCCTAAAATGGATTTGGTTTAAGCAGACTGCAACATCAAATTATTAAATGATTGAATTACTTTATGTCAAAAACACTGGCAGCTAGCCAAGTTGAAAAAACTGGTGATAACTAGCTTTGTTCCACCTTTAACAGCTCATTACAGCATGAGAAATGAAACTGCTGTATTATTCCCTGCCACAGATGGTATTCACAGGTTGCAATTAGTATTTATTAAAGTAATATCATCCCTTTTATCCATACTTTCCTTTTACTATAAGGAAAGAGGCAGATGATTGATACGTTTTAAAGAATATAGACTAAGTCTCCTCCCCCTCCCCAAATGGCTATATTGTTAAAAGAAAGTTCATACCTTTAAGGTACATTTAAAAAATTTTTCTTAGAACAAAGCAATGAAAAAAGTTTTTTATTTTTAGGTAATTCCAGTTTGAAAATAATTGAAAGTGGCTCTCATATTACACAAAGCATAGGAATGCTGCTGAATACTTAGAGAGCAACCATGTAATTTCCAGAAAATAGTCCTTAAAGGATGTGCTGTCAATAAATGTCTGATTTCTTTATTTTACAAAAATTCAGAATATGAGTCATACTTTTTCTCCTAATCTGCTATGTTTTCTGTTCCAAGGAGGAGCAAGTTTGTACCACATCCCTCATTCCTCCTACCCTCGAAAGGATATGGAGTATATTTTGTAAAAAGAGAGTACGGGATGTTTGTTAATCAGGGAAATTTATATATCCTTATCAACTCCTTTCCTCAGTCAGTCCCTCTCTTTCTCTTATTTTCTCAGCTGTTATTGCATAATCTCAGTCTAATTTAATAGGAGTTTAGCCCAACTGTAGATTGAAAATTTGTCTTATAGAGACCAGCATCACAGGCAAGTGCAGTGAAAGTTATTTTCCAATTCCTTTGCTCAAGCAGCAGTACTTCATTCCACAGGTTGTTCTCTTGGGTTGGATTCTTGTCACCTAGCTTTGGCTATAGACTGACTAGTTTAACATCTATTCTATCCTTTTTACCTAAACTTAGGGGAGAAAGAACAATTGGTGGAATGAAGGACTTCTAGAGACTGAATTGCTCTATCTTAAGATAGACCAAATCCTAGAGGGGAGGATTCATCGGCACCAATTCTGAACCTCTGAAAGCTGGATGTGTAATCTGACTTAGCACGTCGGACCTTCTTCATTATTGCTATTGGTGAGAAAATGTGGAACTGAAGTGCATAAATATAGGTGCCTATTTTTAGGCACCTCACTTGTGGTACTTTAGTACCTCACTTGAGGTACTGTAGCATATATTGACCTCCAAGTTTCTGCTTCACACAGGTGCAGATTTCATTTAAGTGCTATGCCATACAGCTTGGTCCCATTCAGGCGTATTGTATAGCCTAGAGTATCACAAACTACATTAGGCACTTATGTGTAAGAAGCTGAATCCCATCTGAGCAGACCGGTATGGTGGCTGGTTTACACTCAGGGTCTAATTTTGATCTAGTATCAAAGGTTCCTACCTGTAGATGCATTTTGAGATATAACATATATATATATTTATTTATAAAAATATATAAAATCTTATACCTGTAGTCTGTGGATAGTATTACACATTATAGCTTTTATGTAGAACATTACGTTACACTTAAAACATATTGTAGACAGAAAAAATAAATATATAATACTATAGACAAAATAGGTAGTTTTTAAAAATACATCCATTGAACGTTGTGATTAAGATATTATATTGGCTTTATGTGGCAATATTGTGGTAGCAGGGGGCTGCAGGGGTTGGTTTGTGAGAAGAGGTCAGGACCTGTCCCCATGTTGGACACAGCCACTTCCTTTAGGCTCCAAAACAGACTGGCCGCTGGCCAAAGCTGAGCCTATCAGTGACACTGGTGGTGCCTCGTAATAACATATTTAGGAAAGGGTAAAAACCACTGTGCAGCAGCTGGGGGAAAGATGAGTGAGTACAATGTGAGAGAAACAGCCCTGCAGACCCCCAGGTCAGTGAAGAAGGAGAGGAGGAGGTGCTCCAGGTGCCGGAGCAGAGATTCCCCTGCAGCCCGTGGGGAAGACCATGGTGAGGCAGGCTGTCCCCCTGCAGCCCAGGGAGGACCCCATGCTGGGGCAGGGGGACGTGCCCTGAAGGAGACTGCAGCCTGTGGAGAGCCCATGCAGGAGCAGGCTCCTGGGAGGAGCTGTGGCCCTTGGAGAGGAGCCCATGCAGGAGCAGGTTTTCCAGCAGGACCTGTGACCCTGTGGGGTACCAATGCTGGATAAGTCCATTGCCAAAGAATTGTACCCCATGGAAAGGACCCATGCTTAAGCAGTTTTTTAAGAACCCTGTTGGATGGACCCACATTGGAGAAGTCTATGAAGGACTGTCTCCCATGGGTGGGATCCCATGCTGGAACAGGGGAAGAGAATGAGGAGGGAGGAGCAGCAGAGACAAAGTGTTCTGGACTGACCACAACACCCATTCCTCATCCCCCTCTGCTGCTCAGGGAAGAAGATAGAAGAGTTAGGTGTGAAGTTGAGCCTGGGAAGAAGGGAGGGGTGGGGAGGGAAGGTGTTTTTAGCTTTGTTTTATTTCTCACTATCCTACTCTGTTACAATCAATGGCAATAAATTAAATTAATTTCCCCAAGTGGAGTCTGTTATGCCCATGACAGTAATTGATAAGTGATCTCCCTGTTATTACTGGGACCCACAAGCTTTTATCATATTTTTTTCACCCTCTCTTGTTGAGGAGAGGGAGCGATAAATAGGCTTGGTGGGTACCTGGCAGCCAGCAAAGGTCAATCCCCCCATTTTTTTTTCAAATAACAAATTTGTTTTACCTGAGATGAAGCTCAAATCTGACTTACTATTATATGGACTAATATGTGAAATCAAATCTAAATTCCTCCATCTTTCTTAACATGTTATATAACAAACATTCTGTAATAACTTCTTTGTTAATGGAAAAAAAACCAAAATAAAGTAAAATAAATGTTCCTCCTTTAATAATTCAGCTTTTTTTCAGGGTTGGAAGACAGTAGTGAACATTTTCCTCCAAGTTTTAGAAATTATATGTATGCAACATGAGATTAATATCTGAGTTACACTTAAAGCCATGAGTTAGATGGTATCCTTCCTCATGAATTAATACAAACTCCTCTTGTTATAAACAGGATGGAAAAAATCAGCATTGCTGAAGCATTAAGCTGGTGGTTTTGAAGATAATAATAGTTTACAGTTGTATAGTTCTTTTATTCATGAAGATTGGTCCTATTTATATGGTATTGTTATCTTAAATTGCAGAGGAGCTTTTAGTCTACTGTATTTTCAGATTGTTTTGTTTTTGAGACTTTGATGTTTTCTCTGCTCAAAGAAAGGTGTCAGGATCAGTCGATCTCCAGACTGGCCCCAGCGATGCTGCAGGGGTGCCCGTGCCCAGTCCCATCTCTGGCCCTGCCTCTGGCCAGGCCTGCGCCCAGTGCCATGAAGAGTTTGTCTCCTGAACGAGCCCCTTGGGCCTGCACCACAACTTGTCTCTGGCCCCATCTCTATCCCACTCCTGACAGGCTGCTCCCAGCCTGACTTGGTGTGAGAGACTGAATTGTAATCTCCAGCTATCTGTCTCAAAGATTGGTTGCTGTGGGAGACTGAACTGTGCACCGTTTATCTCCAGCCACTTATCCCAGAGATGGCCTGTTTAAGCAGGGCACTCATCTGTCCAAAAGGATGATTTCCAGGCCACTGAGGCATCCAGGGGAGGAGACAGGCCAGAGCCAGCGAAGAACATGGACACTAACATTCTCATGGAAACTGTAGTCTTTGAGATAAGATACTGGTTTCTGGTGTTGATCATGCAAAGGTCGTGTGATAGACAAGACCTGCAGCGCGTGAACAGTGCATGAACAGTACGTATGTGCATGCATCATTGGACTATGCCCTATAAAAGACCATGGAGACAAGCTGTGGTGTGCACCCATCACTGAAGAATCAAAGACTGAGGACCAATGGGACGCTGCTGGATCCATGGTGGTGACTATTCTTGCAACTCCAATCCCGACTCCTTGCTTGATTTCTGCCTTTTCTTCCATTCTATCCTATCGCTACTATTTTCTACTTTTGATGCTTTTGATAATAAAAACTCCTTTGGGTGTACAGCATTTGACCTCGTTTGTGTCTTAATCTTGCTCTTGGGATCATATCGAAACCTTCCCCGACATTGGATCGGGACACTTGGACCCTGATTCATCCCTTGCTGTGGGACTTCACCCTGGTCAGTGAAGGCATTGCCTGTGCTGGGGTCACCATCAACTCCCATCTTACTCCCCCTCCTGGTGCAGCCCTGCTTTGCACACCCTGACAAAAGGTTAAAAATTTAATTGTATGATGTTCCTACATAGTAGTTAAAAAAAATTGTCTTCAGTCTCGCTATGTATAAAATACAATAAAAAGCATATTCTTACCCTAAGAATTATAAACAAGGTAAAAGAAAAATACATATTTCTTCTGTAACTGTTATTATGAAAACTTGGAAAGAAAAGTCACAAGAAAGAAATATGACTACTTGTGATGACAACTTCCTCAGGAAGGACCCAGTCAAAGAGGGCAATAGGGTGACACTTCATGTCAAAGAGCTTTTGGTTTTTACAGAGCTATATACATCTTTGCTGAAGAACGACACAAGAAAGTAAAAAGGAGGTTAAAATAATAAATGTGGTTAATATTCCAAGTAGGTGTTAAATCTTAGGTGAAATGCTTCCAGCTTACTGTATGAGTGTTATTCTCTCTGCAGGAAAATAAGATGAACCCAGGTAACTAGCTTATGTCTTCTGAAACAAGGAACTAACTCTTGAGACCAGGGTGGCTGATCAAGAGGAGCTCAAGAAGTTATAGAGGTAGATCAGCAATGCCTCAAAAGATGCATTTGAGCAGACCAAAGTCTAGAACAATATCAGTGCTCCTGAGGAAGGAGCAAGGGAGATGCAGAAACTCATCAAGGAAATGTTCAATGAATGGAACAGTCTTGACTCCAAGCTAACATACCCAACTTCATGTGAAAAGAACTTCAAGGAGATTTGAAGTGTCAGGGTCAATGTTCTCTGTTGGAAAGTGGCAACATATCCCTTTGCACTGGCAGTATCTGCCAAAAGGCAGGAACATTTTTTGTTTGGTTATCAAGCTTATACATATTTAGGTTTGAAACACCAGCAAGTTACATCAGCCACATCCAAAAGTGAATGGCTTTTTGAAACACCTGAACACACTGCCAGTAAATAACAGAAGTACATTTTGTGATGCCTAGTTTTAAGATGATGACTTCATAATATAACAGAAACTTTGTTGAAGAATGATATATAGAACACTATCTGTAGGACACTAGGTGCAAAGTATATGCCGGAAAGAGCTTCCTTTGGATGGTGAAAGAATATTTCTATTTGTAAAAATAAGCTCAAGGGTATTCCATGTCAACAACATTTAAATTCCTGTCCTAATTAGGAAAAAAGTAATACTAGTACTATTTTATGAGCTAGTCAATGAGAATTGTAACAGAAACTGTGACACACTGAATCTGAATGAGATCATCCATGCTGTGGAGGAAGGAAACACAGTGTCAGATGTTGATGACCATCATGGTGAAACTAAGAAAGGACAATTTGACTGAATTTTTAGACAGTCCATGAATGGAGCAGATAGATACCTGAAAATGCAAATGTTTGTGTGTGTGTGTGTGTGTGTGTGTATCTGTTCCTGCTCCTGGGCAATGCCATAGATTTATAATATTACTGTCCAAATCTCATCTGTAACAGTGACTACAATGCACTTAGAGTCAATGACTTTCCAGGATTACCAAAAGACAGAAACCCCTATGTCTGTTGTGTTTAATTTCAAGGAAAAAATTGTGCACTACATGAAAATTGGGAAGCTCATAAAGAAGACAATAAAGTAAATGTAGGAAAGAGTAAAACGTTTTCAAATGTCAGGAGCTTTGAGAAGATACTGTACTGGAGGTTCAAAAGCAATTTATACTACTTCAGGATAAGGTCTGAAAAATGTGTCAAGGAAAGTGTCACAACTAAATAGCAGGGAAAGAAAGTTATTAAATTCAAGTTTAAAAAAATCATAAAAGATTTTAAAAGCTGACAGGTTAAATTTAAAAACACAATAAGTCAGGACAAAAAAGCATTGAGGAAATGCTAGAAGAGTGCATAAAAAATAACAGTAAGTCATTCTTCAAGCAGATCAGGTGAACAAAGCTTGATGGGAACTTTATAAGGTCAGTAGATGATCAAAACCTGAGAGGAGTGTTCAGAGAAGATAATGTCAGAGCAAAAAAGTATAAGTATTTCTTTTCCATCCTTACTCACAATGAACAAGACTTAGAAAGTTTTATCACTTCAGCAACTTTCTTTTCTTTTTCTTTTTTTGGGGCAGGGAGATTTTTCTGGTCAGTAAATTATCAAGAAAAAAAAAAGTTAAAAGAAACATCTTTCTGTAGCCATATGGTATTTACCCCAAATCCTATAGGAAGTGAAGGATTAAATCCCTCAATAATTAATTGGATTTTACATTAGATTATGTGATAAAAACTCATCTGCACACCCATAAAAGAAGCACAGAGAAACAATGGCAGATGGAAGAGCCCAAATAATATCCCACTCTGGCTACTCCTAAACTAATTATGGGAGCCATCAGCCTATTGAAGGCCAATCTCCAGAAGCCCAGAGAAGTACAGGGGAAAAAAGGCAGGTGGGAACCCAAATTGCCCAGACTGGGGGAGGAAAGGATTGAGAGCAGCCCTGCAGAGAAGCATTTGGGGATACTGGTGAATGAAAAATAGGACATGAGCTGGCAGTGTGCACCTGCAGCCCAGAAAAACAATCATATCCTGGGCTGCATCAAAAGCAGTATGACCAACAGGGTGAGGGAGGTGATTATTTTCTGCTCTGCTCTTGTGAGACCCTTCCTGGAGTACTGCATCCAGCTTTGGCCCCCAGTACAAAAAAGACATGGATCTGTTAGAGCGGGTCCAGAGGAGGGACGTGAAAATGGTCAGAGGGCTGGAACACCTCTCTTATGAAGACAAGCTGAGAAAGCTGGGGTTGTTCAGCCTGGAGAAGAGAAGGCTCTGGGGTGATCCAATTGTGGTCTTTCAATACTTAAAGGAGGCTTATAACAAAGGAGGAGAAAGACTTCTTACCAGGGCCTGTAGTGACAGAACAAGGGGCAATGGTTTTAAACTGAAAAGCTTAGGTTTAAAGTGGACGTAAGGAAGAATTTTTTTACAGTGAGGGTGGTGAGGCACTGGAACAGGTTGCCCAGAGAGGTTGTGGATGCCCCATCATTGGAAGCGTTCAAGGTCAGGTTGGATGGGGCTTTGAGCAACCTGACCCAGTGCAAGATGTTGCTCCCTACGGCTGGGGGTTGGAACTAGATGATCTTTAAAGGTCCTTTCCAACCCAAACAATGACTCTATGATTCTATTCTTGTGCCTGGCTGTTCAGTATAACTGCAAAAGTTACAAAAAGTGGTGAATACTGAAGTGACAAAATCTGCTGCTATTAAAAAGGCAGAGATGAAGCCAACTATGAAGAACTGCAGAATATCTTCAGAATACCAACTGGGTACTTAAAAAAATGGCAGATGAAAGTAAATGAAGGTAAGTGTAAAGTGATGTGAAAAATCCCATCTTTATACACACAGTAACCGGTTCTGAGTCAATGATTACCATATTAAATTATGTCTTGAGGTTATAATTGTTAGTTGTTATATATATATATATATATATATATATATACACACACACACACTTATATATATATAATTGAGGTTATATATTGTTTACAAAAATATCAGCGCAGTAGTGCTTAAAAGATCAGATGTTAGGAATTGTTAGGGAAGTAATTCAGAACAGAAAAAGTATTTTTATGCTATTTTAAAGTCTACAGCAGGACTGAAGAAGACACTTGTATGCAGAAGTATGAAAAGGGTGATGATGCAAAACAGCTTCCGTATGAAAAATGAATAATTTCATTTTTAAATATAAAAGTATACTTCACTTGGAAAAGAGCTGAAGGAAGTGCATAGAGGGGGGAGGCATTGCAGTAATGTCAGAAAATGGGTGGCATGGATAATGTGGTTTACAGAATGATGGTTTATTAAGTTTTCTGTTACAAGAAGTGAGAGTTTTCCAATGAAACTAGAAAATGGTAAAATCAAAATAACTTAAAGAAAATACTTCTCTTAATGTGTAGCTATGTGGACCTTTCTGAAAAATGAAAACCAATCTAATTTGTTTTATTTTCTAAAAAGTAAAATGTTTGTGGAATCAGGTTCTGTTCAACAATGGGACAGCATTATACAGACATTCCTAACCACCCTATCTCACTAAAATAGGACCAAGTTGTTCACTGGCCTTCTGTTATCTGTCATGTAGAAGGGAAAAACATTTATATTGTGGTCTCTAAAACATGGGAAAACTTTCTGGAAAACTCATGTTGACAAGAACAATATATACTTGATACAATACAAAGAAAGAAAAAGTTTCCTAACTCAAATTCTGGCATTGTAAACAAAGTAAATCAAAGAACTTCTCTCATCTGACATAAAAACCAGCATTAATTTCTGGCTGAGATGGAGTTAATTCTCCCCATAGCAGCCCTTATAGCGCTGTGCTCTGCATTGGTAGCTAGACAGGTGCTGATAACACACCAGTGTTTTGGCTGCTGCTGAACAGGGCTCGCACAGCATCAAGGCTGTCTCTCCAGCATTTCCCCCTCACCGGCAGGCTGGGGCTGGGCAAGATCCTGGGAGGGGACATAACCAGGACAGCTGACCCAAACTGACCAAAGGGATATTCCATACCATATGATGTCAGCTCAGCAATGAAAGCTAAACAAAGGGAGGAGGAAGTGAGGGGCATTTGTTATTTTACATTTGACTTTCAGAGCAACTGCTATGTGTACTGAAGCCCTGCTTCCTGGGAAGTGGCCAGACATCGCCTGCCAATGGGAAGTAGAGAATAAAATCTTTTGTTTTCCTTTACTTTCACACAAGACCTTTGCTTTTGCTTTATTAAACTGTCCTTATCTCAACCTACAAGCCTTTCGTCATATTTTCTCTCCCTTGTCCAGTTGAGAAGGGGGAGTGATGGAGCAGCTTTGGTGGGCATCTAGCATCCAGCCAGGGTCAACCCACCACGTCATTACTTAGTTTTAAGTAATCGTAGCCTGGTTTAATTTATTTTTTAAAATTCAAGAATGATGTCAGCATAGCATGAGACCATATATTATAAGATAAAAAGTAGTAATAAAAGTTGGAAATAGTGAAAGACATTCCAATAAACCCAATGATTCCACAGATCTTCCATTCAAAGACAGAAAAAACATCTCTTCCTCTGTTCCCTGCCCCCAAAACCATACAAACAAAAAATAATCTCCCCCTATAGTGAGGAAAACAGCTATTTTGGTTATGTAGACATACAAAACAATCTCAGAAAACATTTCTATAAAGGCATACATTTGTGTTCCAAGTTTAGGAATGTAGGTGACTAAGAAGAGATGTTAAAAATTTAAAAATGTTCCAGAGTCCATTAAATATAAAAATTTTGCTTAAGTTACAAAAATCTTATTTAATGTTAAATGCTAGGAATTTATAAACACAGAAAATCAATATAAAACCAGCATCATTCTATGGTCAGGATAATATGTAGGTGGTTTTGATGTTGAATGAAAAATAAATTAAATGGATGTTATAAATATATCATATAACACCCTTTTTGTTTAGAATACAGGATGGCATATCATATGTTATTCAAATAGGATAGAAAATGTTTGCAACAAATGAAAAGGCTTTAAAAGTCTGCTAAAATTAAATATTTTCAAATCAATAGATGCGACATCTTGGATGCAAGAATCGCAAAAGAAATTACAGAAAAACTACACTGAACCACTATTTTTATTTCTGCAAATATTATAAAATATTTTAAAGCATGGGGATCTGCCATAGTGTGTAGGTTTGTAATGGTAAGTAGAGTGATTCATCCTGTAGAATGTTAAGAGGCTACAGTAGGATGACTTCATTTTTTAAATTAAAAATTTCTGTGCCCTTGGCCAGTAAAAGGATGACTTCATTTGTAAATAAAAATTTCTGGGCCTTTGTTTGTCAATTAGTAGTTATTGGAAGATATTGATGGGTCTGAAAACCAATACATAGAAAAACTCTAAATTGGGTGTTCTGAATGACTCTCAGGACTAGAAGACTTCTGCAGGAGGTTCATTCCCCATAGATTACTAAGAAAATTTAAAAGTGGGACTCATAACATCTAAGTACCTAATTCTACATATTACAAGTGAGATTCATCTGACTAAATGTAGATATCTACATCAGAGGTAGTCACTCCAGGCTTCATTTTTACTCAGTGCATATAAATAGGCATTGTTAGGGCATTTAGCTTCTAAAATGAATTGAACAGTGAGGAAGCTTATTTTACTTCATCAGTTCTAAAGGGAGGATGTGATGAATAGCTCAGATGCAGTAGGCATGTGTATACTGGATAGATAGATTATGCTTGTATACTGGGGCTTTGGAGAGCTTCATACCTCCTGAACCACCTACACATATATAATGTCTGTATTCCAAATTAACATCAGAACAAATTTGCTTATTCATCAGTCCTTCAACTTTCTTTTGATCTCCATGGAAAGAAAAGCAGTCTCCCTCAGCATGCTGGGAGCTGCAACAGACTCCAGTAGGATTCTTCTTTTGTCATCAAGTCTCTCGGATGTGCCACAGAATGTATTTGCCAGGAAATGACTAAGTTTTGAAATATAAACAATTACAAGGAACAATTCACTCAGATAGATTCTTTGTTCTTCAGAAGGATTTCATCAACTGTGCAGGAAGTCTAAAAGTCTAGGCTTTTATAGGACTAAAGTTAGATGAAAGTTATGCTTCTACTAGAACTGGATGTCTGATGCAAATGGTAAGATCAACCATCACAACTCTAATACTTAAAAATGCTAAACAGAAACATAAACTAGGAAGATGGAATTGAAAAAAAAAATAAATCAGGAGGTCATCTATCTCCACCAATTAAGAATTGGAGGTAAAAATAAAAATTAGTGCCTCTCAGAAGGACTATGTAGATGCTAAAAAGGATTTTTTTTTTAAATCAGGTACATTGAACACTGATTAAAAATAGCTAATGAGTTCAACATAATTCATTGTTCTTTATCAAAACTACAGGTTATCACTGATGACAAAATTTGCTGCTGATGTTAAGCAGATAGCTCAGAAGGAAGTTTATCCCCCAGAAGCCTAGGCATTCTAGATAAAAATCTGTCCTTAGGGGAAAGAAAGAGAGAGAAGAGAGACAATTCTAATGGATTACTCCTCATCTAAGAAAGATACTCAACACAGGTGAGTTAGACCCTGTCTCAGATGAATAACCCAATGATGGCTAAAGATGACCTAAATAAATATGTGTCTAAGTAGCTGAAAGTTATTGAAAACTCCAATTTCTTTTAATAATAAGATGTAAACTATTAAGTGACTTTTATGTTTTGAAAATATTACCTACTTTTAATTTTATACGATATGAAGCATTTCAATGGAAAAATCATAGGTGTCAGAAAAAAATAGTTTGGTTAATGAATTGTCCTATGGAACTGAAAAACATAAAACCTCTGGAATATTACTTGAGTTTCTTTCACAAGATGACAAATGAGTGTAAAGTAATTGCAGAGCTCAGCAATTCCTATTGAGAAAATAATAAAAATTGTCATTGTATGGTCATTTTTTAAATTTATTAAAAAGGTAACAACATGGACTGGGGCCTTTATGCAGTCCTGAAATATAATTCTGTTCAGACTTTGAAACTGATGTTTTCACTGAATTTGGGCTCTTAATTACCAGCTTGTTAGTTACTACCTTGAGGCAGATGCCAGCTATTAAGTAGACAGTGAAGGAAGCAGAAATTTGTTAGTTATTACTTAACCTGAGCAGTACTTAAAGGGCTGGAAAAAAATAACAATGACCTAAGTCGAATTAATTGGAACATGTTATTTCTCTTGGGCTCATATTAATGCCACCAAGCAACTTTTAAGTTAATGAAGAGGGATCCTTCTATTCAAAACACAATATAAGTGCCTATTCTTACTTCAGTAAATTTATAATATAAATTCATATATTAATATGTATGCCAATATGTCAGCATATCTCTGTGTGTGTGTATATGTGACTGTACAGGAATGAAAAGTATTTACTGGTTGACTTGTGTTTCTTATGTCTGCTTTTCAGGATAATTGTGAGGAATAGAGATGAACTGCCAGTAATATTAACATCAAAATCAGGCAATTGGAAAGATTTCCTCTTCCTTGTAATGTCAATGTGACTGGACTGATATTCTTGTCTTCTATTTTTTCTTTCATTACAGCCAACAAATACATTTGCCTTAATGTCCTATACAGGTGAGAATAACAAAGATGTCACATATGCCAAAGACTGGAAAAAAAATCTAAACACCTAACTTCTAGATTTATCAAAAAGTTGTCTTCAAAAAAATGTAGCTATTTTATAAATGTCCTTCATTGGAAAAAGTCTGAGGTCTCAATATGTTTGGAGAATAAGGCAGCAGCCTTGTAAACCACTTCTAGATGTTTTGTTGACTTCTGCCATATATTCTTTTCCACCAAGAATAAGATACTCTCGTTCATTTTTGAGGCTGTCTTTGTATTTTGAAGTTTCTTGGCTTAGGACAGCCCAATTAACTATTAACTCACACCGTGCAGATTGTCAGGTCTGGTATTTTGGGATCAGTTTTGCAGGAACAACAGGGAGTTTTTAAATTCTCTTTCTTATTTCTGTTTTATCCCCTTTTTTGAAAGAAAGAAAGAAAGAAAGAAAGAAAGAAAGAAAGAAAATCTTACTCTAAGATGCAAAAAGCCTGATCAGTTCAGGGGTAAAAGAAAGGGCTATCAGTTAGCAGAATAGATTTTGTTGCTACCATAAGTAAGTTCCCTGTATATATTTGTATGTGTTCAGTATTAGCAATCCACATTTGGAAGTTGTTGTGGTTTAACCTCGGTTGGCAGCTCGGCCCCACAGAGTCCCTCATTCACTCTCCTGCAGTGGGACAGAGAAGGGAATCAGAAGGGTAAAAGTGGGAAAACTCATGGATTGAGATAAAGACAGTTTAATAGATAAAGCAAAAACTGTGCGCACAAGCAAAGCAAAATAAGGAATTCATTCACTACTGCCCATTGGCAGGCAGGTGTTCAGCCATCTCCAGGAAAGAAGGGCTTCATCATGTGTAGCGGTTACTTGGGAAGACAAATGCCATCACTCTGAATGTTACCGCCTTCCTCTTTTCTTTCCCCAGCTTTTATTGCTGAGCATGACATCATATGGTCTGGACTATCCCTTTGGTCAGTTGGGGTCAGCTGTCCCAGCTGTGTCCCCTTCCAACTCTTTGTGCCCCCCCAGCCTCCTCGCTGGTGGGGTGGGGTGAGAAGCAGAAAAGGCCTTGGTTCTGTGTAAGCCCTGCTCAGCAGTAATGAAAACATCCCTGTGTTATCAACACTGTTTTGGTCACAAATCCTAAACATAACACCATATAAGCCTCTATGAAGAAAATTAACTCTACCTTAGCCAAGCCAAAACCAGTACAGAAGTGAGAGGATGTCTATGATGATCCCAGATCAACTTTGGCTGCATCTAAACTTTTCAAACCCTAAGTGTTTTCCAGCTGTCTGTTCATCTCTTCCTTTATACATGATGAGGTACATTAGGGGTCTCCTGCTTTCACACATCCTTATTCTTCCTTAGAGGAAGAAGTGATTATGCTGCACTTAAACAGATATGGGTTGGAGAACCAGGAATGCAATATGTACTTCATGCAATCTTTCAGTCACTGCTAAGATAGTCTCAATGTCTGCAGTTTCATACTGCACTCTTAGTTCAATAGATAATTAGTTATTAGCTGGATTACATTCATTATATGCTGATTATTCGGTATATAATGGTGGCTTTTTTCAGCGTTGTTGATAGTAATCCCCATGCACCGAGTGTGAACTATTTTACTTAATTTTAGCCCTGATGAAACTGACTTCTGTGTTTAACTGGCCATCTAGTCTCCTGTTTGATCAGTAGGGAGAGCTAAGAATTTTCATAGGGTGATTCATCCTATCACAAAATGGTTGTCCAACATAGCATGGTGACTTCACAGAATCAAAGAATCAGAGAATGGTTGAGGTTGGAAGGGACCTCTGGAAGTCACCTTGTCCAGCCCCTTTGCTCAAGGAAGGTCACCTAGAGCTGGTTGCCCAGGATCATGTCCAGATGGCTTCTGAATATCTCCAAGGATTGAGACTCCACAACCACTCAGACTTCTGCTTTGGAGTGTCTGTCAGTAACTAAAAAGAGAGAATTAATGATTGTCATTTTTGAGGTCCTCCAAAATGAGAACCATTTCACTTAAATTAGATGCATACACTATTAGAAGTCAGCAGCAAGATGTCTACAGAAAAATTAAACTCACTAGCTTTAGTTTTCTAAAGTTAATACCTATGGAAGATTCAGGCAATGAATTGCAACCTGGAGTTGTCTAATTCTCTCTGTTGGCAATAAAATCAGGTTTGAATACCAGACTAGACATCAAATGTTCAACATGCTTAATTTATGCTAGAAACTCTCCCTCCCCCATAGTTCTGAAAATTTTACTATGTATCAATTATTTTGTTCTATTTAAATATAAATAGTAATTTTTACCAAATTAATATTTTCTACTGGACTGGCATTTTAAAACATAAGTTGATAAATGTGCTGCTAACTCTTTATGACTATCAACAGAATTCCAAATGTTCCAAATGGAGAATTGGTGTCTAATTTTTTTTAACTCGGAAAAGGAATTTCACCTTGACTCATGGGAAATCAGGAGTGTTCGGGAGGCCTAGGAGGAAGAGAAATACATTTTGCATAAAATAAACAAAAATATTTATGAAAAAAACATATTGTAAGGACGATGTAAGACTAGATAACTTGTTCCTGTTTTTTATTTACATGAACAATGACAAGCTGAGTAATGAAGGAGAAGATGGTTTACACGAATACATCCATTTGGTATTTTGGAGGGAGAGGATGTTTTCCATTTAGAAATTATGAAACTAATGACTATTTTTATCACTGAAAACTAATTGGATTCAGTTTGGAAGTAATTTATCTTTCTCAAGCAACAGGAGCAATAAGAGCCAAAGAGTTGAAATGATCAGCTGGTTTATCTATAGAGCCCATCTGTACAACTTCCTCCTGATGCTGAAGATAATCATAATGGAGTATTTCAATTCCCTTGCAATCAGTTCCAAACATATGGAAGAAAGTCTTAATCTGAGATTTTTTTGTTTGTTTGTTTAACTTATAGGTCACTTTTTATCATTTTTTACTTAAAAAATAAATAAATACCAAATGATCAATCACCTATTGAGCCCCAACAGGCAGTCTGCTTGGAGACAGGATTTTCCACCAGGATAAATTGTTCACAAGTGCAGGAAGGAAAGTGGTAGAGAAATGTTATGAAACAGATTCAGTGATGCATTGCATCTGTCTTTAAAATTCTTCTGGTGGGATTCCTATAGCACCTAGTTTACAGTCTTCCTTAACCACTCACTTTTTACATTAAGTAAATAGTGTCATGTGATCAAGTCTGAAGTGCATATTCCTAACAGTAAGGCGGCAGTGCTGGACAAGTCTATTTACTCCATAAGAGATTCCAGATAAACATGTGATGTTCTAAGCTGGAGATATCATTCATAACTGTACAATAAAGAAAATTTCTGTCAAGATATTTTCTTATTGGTGATCTAAAATATTCTTCCAGTAAAAACTTCATTTTCCTTGAAAATTATTCATGGTTTCCTTATTTTCTTGGAGTAAACTATTGGGTTAAATGTCGAATGTATGGAGAACATACCCATAATTCTTTCGTATCTTTTTAACTTGAGGTATTTTTAACAAAAACTGCACATGTTGGTGAGCTGTGATGAGGAATGGAAGGAAAGTAGAAGGGTGAGAAGTTCATAAAGTGAAACTGCTGCTCTAAGGACTACAGACAGATCTGTTGAGCATGGTATTTAGCTGCAGCTGTGTAAAGCAGGATTTTATATATAAAAGCTCTAGTTCTTCATTCAGTGCTTTTTTGAGGTGTCTTATTAAAAATGGAATGTCAACAGGAAAGAATGACAGCTGTTTAGCTCATAGAATATTTGGTATTTCCAGAGGACATGAGAGACAGCCAAAACTTCACTGTTAGGGTAGGAGGATATTTTCAAACACATTATTCCTTTAGGTTGGAGCTTTTCTGGTAAAAGGGAAGGACTAATATTTTGATGTCTATTTTTTTAGATTTTGTGACTGACCTTACAGAAAAATGTTTCTTTTCTGAATCCTGGATTCTGCTATAGCTTTTGACTACCAAACTTTAAAACAAACAAGCAAGCAAGCAAACAAACAAACAAAATAATGTAAACAATCCTACTGATATATTTGAGTCAAAGACTTGAGGATTTCTTATGTTTTTTTATCAACATGAGATATGGATTTTCCAAGAAATCTACTTTGTTGACCAAGAAATTCTATCATCAGACACACCAAATAAGAGAAATTGATAGTTTCAATGCCTTTCACTGATACTGGGAGAAAAAAACCAAACTCAACATAACAGCAACTGTGTTCCACAACAGAAAAAAAAGTTAATACAATCTGATATAGGTGATCAATGAAGAAAAACCAAATATGAGACCATAATGAATTCATATGAAGTGGTTTTTGCATACTGGCAAGGAAATATTTGAATTCCATATGTTGTGCTGTCAGATATTTTGAAGTGTAACCACAGTGGCATATTAGAGATTTTCCAGACAAAATTTTGCAGCCTTTTTAAGAGCCAGTATATAATAGTTTTAAAAATTATTTCCTATAATGTACTATGTTAAGCATATGCATACTTAATTTTTATTTTTATGGGCTTTAAGATCTTGATGACATAAATTGTTTTAAAAGAAGTATATGTTCACCTTAAATTTGGCTACTTTTTTACATTTCTATTAAGCACTAGATGGCACTCTGAATTTAAACTGTAATACATTTTTTCTTCCCTCCTTAGAATACAGGGAACATGTTACCTTTGTTCTATAATTAAAATCCGTCATACAGATTAATCAAATAATTTCACTTTTTCCCGATTGCAGTAGTAGGATGTCTCCTAAGGCCTATTACTATGCTATCAAATAATAAAGAACATAAAAGAAAGAATTAGTCAACTTATAATATACTGAGATACTCCCACTGAAATTCAAAAGCTTCTTTAATCTAAAAAAGCAAAGCATTTGATGCTATTTAAATGCTTGTTACAATGTTTTAGGTTGCTTAATGTACAAAATTAAAAATCTTTAGGACTTAAATTTAAATGTAACCACTAACCTGTGTTATAAAATAGTGGGAACTTTGTAGACTTGTCAGTACTGTATATCTGTAACTCATATTCAACATACCAAATCATCTTCGGTAGTTAGTTTTAAACCAAGCTACTCTATTAAAAATGAGCTTTGGATGCATAATTTACATAAATTTAAAGAAATGGTTATAATAATTAAAAAAAAAATAGAATAAACAAAGATACCATAAACCTCTTAAACTTACTACATTTTATAAAAGATCATCTCTCTTTGTGTTCTATTATTTAGCAGAAAATTTTTTTTTTTCCAGGATGTGCTACTGGATGTCTAAGCTTTATGTTGACTGTTGCTAATTTTGTAAGACAATGTTTATTTTTAGATGCTCAGTTTTTGGAATATCCATTTATCTCTGTGTATTGCAGTGGGACTTTCAAAAAAATAAAATATTTTTTTTAAGTAGAAACGTCCTGTAGTAAACACCAGCCATGAGGTTTCCTTTGTTGACTTGGCCCCTAATTTTTACCCTTAAGCTCTCAACTTGTTCATCACTGTTTTGCAAAGAGAGTTCTGTGCAGTCAATCCATTTTTTTACGTAGAGGGCAACCCCGCCACACCTCCCTCCTTGCCTGTCCTTTCTGAAGAGTTTACAACCATCGATGCAGTGCTCCAGTTGTGTGATTCATCCCACCACGTTTCAGCAATAGCGATTAGATCGTAGCTTTCTAGCAGCACAGTGGCTTCCAGCTCCTCCTGTTTGTTACTGGGTAACATGCATTGACATGGAGGCACTTCAGCTGGGCTATCCACCTTGACACCTTTTTAAAGGAACATGCCCTGATTCCTTTGAGACATTTCACAGGTGATATTAATTCATCTACAGGCAAGAATACCAGACTTGTTTGTTTAAAAAAGCAGCTGCTCTAAACACCATTATCACTGTCATCCTTGTCATACTTTCAGTATTAAGCCTGGTCTTCTACATCTGAATGAGTTTTAGAAAGTGGTGGAAATGGTTGATAGGCAAGATATCTGCAGAAATACAATTTCTTTTTAATTTAAAAAGATAATTTCAAGAAATGTCAGAATTACAACAGCGAATAGTGTTCAGCTCCTCTCCATAACCTGTTGTCCAGTGGACTGTGATCTGTGGAAAAAACTTAAAGAGAGTGATTAATGGCTGAGGAACTTTGAAGTGTCAAACTACATTGCATCATAGAAGTACAATCTTTTGCACTGAGTGACTTCTTGTTGTCAGAGTGCCATTTTTTGAACCTGTCTTTTAGTAAACTTCCTAGCAATTTTGTCTTTCTGAATAAAAACTCTGATGTTATTGTTTACACTGAGAACAGTCAACATTCTTTATTAATTATTACTAACAAAAAATCTAAAGAAATATCTATAAGGCTATAACACACTGAACATGTGTTCAGTACAGTGTAATAAAACTTGAGAGACTCTTTGTACCAAAGAATTTACTTTTACAGAATTATTACCTTTAAATATAAAAACTATTGTTGTCAATATGTAAAATTTATATAGACATTCTCAAAACCTAAAAAGATCGTACTCTTTTTTTTTTTTTTTTTTTTTTTTTAAACGCTCTAACTCCTGGCCTACCTGTATTCTGTTGTCAGTCAAGTTTCTGCCAATATTATAATCTATGGTCTATGCTCTATGTGGAAAGCATCTATAGGAGCCTAAGTTATATAAAAACCATATACCAGTCAGTCAAGTGATTCATACTACTTACTGCTGGCAGTTCAATGCTGCAAGACATATCTGTAATATTTAAATGTGCTACTGTGCTATCCTGTTGCTGGAAGATTATCTCCCCTATAGAAAAACAAGCAGCAGGGGATCTGCCTATTTTTCTGTATGTTTCTACTCTTCTGCTGCCCCAGGGAACAGTTCAGCTCTACATCTAATTTGATAGAATACCGAGTCAGGGCCTTGGCTCCCTCTGCAGTTACAGGGAGTAGTGAAAAAAATCTGAAGAATACTATCGCTAAAGTGAGGTATTTCCTTTTCTGCATTTACTGCAGAACAGGTTTAGGTGCTTTTGTAAAACTCTTCAGTGCTCACCAAAAAAGGCAATTCTTTGGTAAGACAGTCAGAAACAGAAGGTGCCAAGGTGTGTCAGATTATTAGGCTGGTCGCTTCCTGACAATTGACAAAATGAAGTGCCTGGAGGACTGGAGAGTGGCTCACCCCACTGAGTTAGGAGAACCAAACCCCAAATCTGATTTAAGCATTCTAACAACTACAATATATCACACATCTTATAAGTTGTGGTGAAGCTCTACTTTTTGTGCCTCTGGCTATGTTTTGAGCTGAAGTTACTACTGTCTGAGTGAATTAAGTGTTTTTAGACCATGCCTATCATGTCAAGACCCACAAGTGAATTATAGAGATTTTTTCATACTTCTGTACTTATCTCTGAATCATATTAAAGTGTAGGCAGTAAGCATCTAGCATGAGCTGTGATGCTTCTAAACAGAAGAGTGTGTATATGAGTAAGTGTTCAGGAAACAAAAGCAAAGTGCCAATTAAATGTGAGTATCTCCAGAACCTGGCAGTCTTGCTTAGTAGGTGGGCTGAATCATGTTCTTAAGCCTGTAGGTAAATTCTTCCCTACTTCATCTTAAGATCACTAACAGCCAGTCTGAACAAACACAGGGTGTTTAAAGATTTGCCTTTAGTGATGTCAGAATTACCTAAGGATTCAGAAATTGACATCATATAATCTATGAGGTCTAATTTAGCAGGTATACTGTTAGGTTGCCTATCAGCTCAAGCCTTGATTAGTTTCTGTGATTAATTAAAGTAAATACAAGCATGCTGTCGTTTTGAAGGACAAGAAGGACTTTTTTTTATGTAGCATTTATCCATATTTTCTACTGTAACCCTAAAAATATGACCCTAAAGGATATTTTTGCTTAGGATGATCCCTATTCTTTTCTATTCAGAGCTTACTGTGCTTCTCAGCATGTCTATTTACTCCAGACGACACATGCAGATGCAGCTGTACCAGTTTTGATACTCAAATAAGCTCTTCATTATGACGTACAGCCAAATCTCAAAAAAAATAGTTTAAGGACCACTTTAATACATAGAAAAAGTGGAAGCTTCAAAATAATGTTTTCCTCTTCTATTTATAGCCTAATGGATCCACAATAATTTATCTGTACATTTTTACCATTCTAAGAAACTGTCTAGTTATGTGATTTTTCATCATCATTGGTTTTATAAATTTGACTGTTATTTACATTGAGTTAGCTAAGAGTTTCCAATAAAATGTCTTTTTATAATTTGTCACATGGCCAACACTTTAAATTAATGTCAATGGACACATTAAAAAAAAGTGCAATGAAAAACCATGCAAAACTTCTCACAAAAAATGAGCAATGTCATGATAAGGCATAAGAAAACAAATTACTTTTTCAGTCTAACTGATACAGACCAAATTATTGCAAAACTAGACTATCTGTTCCAAAGTTGTAGTCCATTTATGAAGGAGTGACAAATGCTGTATTATACAGACAATTTATTTGAAAGTTACAGAAAAACGAGAAGCTGACTCACTGAATATCAATGTATACAAAAGATAACACTTATATAAATGAAGTTTTAATTACATCTCCAGTAACCTGTTCCAAGCAATATTACAAGACAAGACACAAAGTCCAACAAGTTTCTGGAACATGATGGAAGAAACTTGTTCCTTGGTTTGTAAAATATGAGTTCACAAAGATGTAGCTGTTTTAGAATTTATGCCAGTTACAAGAGAAGAACTAACTGAAAAATCTAAAGTTGAAAGGTAATTTTGGTGAAAGTAATCACAAAGAAAGACCTCACTATTCTGAGAGAAGGAAGGAATGAAAGCCATTAAATAAAGATAATGGAATTCAAAAACCAGTCGCCAACAAACTCAGAGGGAAAAAAAAAGGTCGTTCTGGTAAAATGTAGCCCAATCAACTTTAATGTCTATACAGAAATTGAGCAAACTGTACAATTTAATTATACATATTTAAAAGGATGAAGAAGATACAAAATGGATTTATCAAGGCAAAGATGAGACAAAGAAGAGCCTCTCGAGTGATGTAAAGATGAAAGTCCTACTTCTTTAAAAAGAGCCATAAAAGTTACTCATCGATGTCTTGTCATCAGACTGGTAGAGTATTTCAGCTGACATCCTACAGAGTATGTCTTTTGAGATGTTTTTTTAAAATATTTTCTCTAACAAGCTGAATGATGGAATAGAGAAAAGGCTTATAAAATTTGTGGATGACATCAGGCTGGCAGAAATGAAAGCAAATCAGAAGGCAGGTTCAAAATTCAGAACGATAAATTGGGGATACGGTTGATAGCAATAATAAATGAAATAAATTTTAAAATAAAAAAAAAAAGTGAAAATTACTGCACTAAGGAGAAGAAAAAAAATACAGTTTAAATGGGTGATAACCCAAAGCCAAAGTATCAGTGTTTGTGAAAAATATCAAGGTGTTATCAAATATCAAAACCTGATTGTGAATCAGAAGTCTAAATCAATTGCAAAACCAATAAAACTTCTGGGATTTGTTAGGAAGAATGTTGTATGTATGGCATAAAAGGCAATTTTCTTTCCTCTTTTTTGAAGCTGATGATACATTAACTGTTATACTACATTTGATTCTGGGCACTAAAATAATAATTTTAAAAGTCTCAAATAATAATAAGAATTAAAACAATGTGGACAAGTTGGAAAAAATCCAGAGGAGGGCACTAACAGTGCACAAAAATTAAAAATGAGCCCTCAGCTATGGATAAAGGTAGGATTTAATCTAGGAACTAGAAGACTAAAGGGGGGTGGGGGGGAAGGAAAAGGAAATGGGGTTTGATAACATAATCTCAGCATGTAACAGGTAGTTAGAAAACAGCCCACTGATTTATTGTGCTTCATAACCGATGGGGTAGGGCTAGAAGAAAACATTTGATTTACACTCTTCCCTTTATCTCTTTAAAGCAAGCTCGTGACTTTGCTTAAGTAATAGCATGAGGGAAAGATACTTGCTCATATCTTTCCATCGTTCATATTAAAGATCTCCACACAGTTTCTTATCAACTTCTTCAGTTACAGTGACAGAATATCCAGCTCTTCATCCATCCTTCATTAAAGGATAGAAATGATTTACTAGAATGACTAACAATTTTTAAAGCAAATTAATTACTTTGTGTAGCTGTCTAGCTCCTAACATTAGAAACATCCTATATACCTAATACATGTCCTCTTTTAATCTGAAAGCTTCTTTAAAAAAGGCAAATGAATGACAGAGCCTTGTTTTTCTAGGTAGAGGAAAATATGTACATGCTGCAATGCCTGATTTGCACTTAGGCACAAATTGCACTCTCAAGACTGTTCTCTCACACCTTCTACATATATCTCTTTCCCTATTTCTGCTTGCTTTGAGGAAAGATTTTGGTATCATTGACACCCTTTGCATCATCCACTGTCCTCAGTGCAGTGCTAAAAGGCATAACCCTAGCCCACTCATTCTGTAAGAAAAAAAGCAGCCATGGCACGGTCTGCACCTCATTGTGCCAAACTTTGTCCATAGTAACTTGTATAGGATGTACTGTAAATCATAGTGTACATTAGTTTTCTTTCCTGTCTAGTGCACATGATTAGTGAGCTCTAAGCCCTGAAAAGAAAGTTAGTACAAAACTGAAGTGCTAGTTCCCAGACACATTTTTCCTAGATTTTTCAACTTTCTCACTATAATGGCTAATTGTTACTTTTTCTTCTCTGTCAGAGGTCAAGCACCTAGTCTGAGAATAGGTTATTTATATCTATGTATTTGCTGAGGAATAATTCTCTTAGTGTTCAATGCTAAAATTGGTAAATAAATAATCATATGGAAGAAAAATAATTATATGTATGTGTACTTTTCAACAACTATCAGCATTAATTCTGTCAAAAGTTGCTAACACTGAAATTATTTGAATAACTAAAATATAATTCTTTTATACCAGAAAAAAAATTAATTATTTTATTTTCTCCATAACAGTTTTTTAAGGCACACTATTTCCCATTTTCTAATTTAAATGAAAAGCCAGGAATTGTTAGGTTGGGATATGTTGTAGTCCATCAGATAATTGATTTGAATAAATAGTATAAATTGGAGGTTTGTAAAATATTTTTAATTAATAACAATTTATTAATAAATGATTACATAGTTTTGAATAACTTAACAGAATCGACAACAAAAGATTTACTAATGATAGTAATATGTGTCAGTAATAAAGTAGGCCTACTACAGGTGCAAGACATAAGTATTTTGACTATAGTCACATAAGAGTTTAATATATATATATACTACCAGCACAAGAAAGGTACCAAAGCTGAAATTTAATATTTCTCCAGCCAGTCAAATCAGGAAAAACCTGACTTAAAACAAAATACTTGCAGTATATTGCGGGAGCATAATAATGGACTCAACGACAGATCAATATGATCATAGTTGAAGACCTTTTACTAGAGCATCAGACATCATTTTTATACATTGGTTACATCCGTACATGCGTTTAGCTATTTTACTATTGGTTACACACATTATTCACGCGCTGTCCATGTGCCTAGTTACACTTAATGATTGGTTATATCAACACTGTACATGTGCATAAACATAAGATATAATTGGTTATACTAACTAAAACACGCGAAACTTGTCTCAGTCTAATTGGTCAAGATAAACTGCCGAATTGAGGTTCCTTGTGCCAAGTTCCCTTTATCATGGAATGGGCACCTGTGTTCTTCTAATTGGCATCTTTTTTTGTCTTCTTGTTTATTTTGTTCAGTATAACACTGTACTAAAAATAATGAAATCTTGAGAAGGTTGTCTGCTATCAGTTTCTCTACTGAAAAATGCAGAATGGCTTATTCATTAAAGAGAAAGTTTTGATTAAGATGACATAAATTAGAATAGGCTTTGTATGAACTCCTGGGGTGGAGTGGGGAAGTTGCAGTTCCAACAGATGATTACAGCACTCAAAACATATGAAAAGATAAAACATTTAATAAACAGCTCAGCAATCACTGGTAAATTGATTCATTCTTTCTTGTCTATTAACTTCACTAAAATACTAAAAAAGACAAATTCTATGCTTAGCTGTATTGGTATATCTTTAAAGTAAGGCCAGAGATTTCAGTCATTTTCATCAAAAATTATGTCCAAACCCTCCTGTCAGTTCTGGTATAATTCTAATGCCATGACTAATTTGCATTGAAATCCATGTTACATTAATAACTGAATCCAGATTCTGCTCTGTCTGAAGCTAATCAAAGCTGAGTCTATTTATAGTAAATCAAAACCCAGTCAATTATTATATTTTTGCAATATTAATTACTGATATTATTATTACTATATATGATAAAGTAATTTACCTGTTGAAAGAACATTTATTTAATAGATGAAAATTCAATAAAGATAAAACATCTTACTGTATGGATGCATACAAAACAAAGAAAACTGTCTTGCAGGCTTACACTGAAAGAATTTCCATAATTCCTAGTTACATAACTTGCTGGAATAAAGTTCATTGCTTTTAAAAACTGTTACATACATATGGAATCCAAACCAAAGGACTTTTTATTTAGCTGTTGTTTTCAGAATGGTCTTTTAGTTCCTATTTGTTTTGAAGTCAAATAACGGTAGTGCGGAAGAAACAGAACAAGAACTGTTTGTGGATTCAATGAGTTTTTCAAACAGTTGTTTTCTATAATCTGTGTACTGTATTAGAGTTACATTTTTTAGGAAAAGTGGAAAACTGAGCACTGAAGAAAAATAAAGTTTGTCATCCCCAATGTTTTAGTCTAATCAAAATTCATGTCAACCAAATTTGCTATATTAAAGTTATATCATAAAAATATACTCTACTTTTCATCCTGAGCCATATGGCAGTAAACAGAGGTCATCTTATGCTTTTGACCCACTGAAGTGACAATTGCAGTCAGCATTAGCATTGAGTGAAAAAGTTCTTCTGAGAGTTCAAAAGTCATATTTAACTGAACTCTTCTTGAATTACCATGTTGAACCAGCTACTTAATATATCTTATGAGTCTTTTGCTAACCATAAACAAAGATACAGTAAGATGTATGTTTTAAACTAGATTTTTAGGGTTGTGCTTCAATCTATAACCTGTTTTAATGGTGATGTATTTTAATCCTTGAAGAATTTATACTTCCATTGTAAGCCATTTCATCAAAACCTACTTTTTCCCTTCCTCTGGCTCAACACTACCTGTGTTGAATGGTGACCAGCTACTTCAGATAGGTGCTTTGAAACTGGACTTCATCTTCCTATAACAGAGATAGTATAGTACTGGTTATTAGTAATTTGAAGTTCAGGATACTTATAACCTCAATCTGCTTTTTACTCTTCTTGTGTTTCTTCTCATCTTAAAAAGTTGGATTTTTTTTTTTTAGGAAACTCATTTGGAGCACAAGTTCACATATGAAAGCTGAAAGACCTGACCTGCTCATTAGTGTTCAGTATCACTTTGTTCAACAGACCTGAGATAGATGACAGATCCCCAGCTCCACCTTCCTGGGCCAGGAAAGACTTTATTATAATCAGCCTGTCTGGTTTAGGATCTTTGACAAGTTCCAGAGGGAATCATGTCCAATATACCACATAAAGGATGACAGGTTCATTGTCAAGCAATTCAAGTTTAAAGCAGAATGAAACAGAGGTAATACCAAAAGCTAAAACCTATGTATTACGATTTCCTGTTATCAGGATCTAAAATAGATACTTCTCATCTCCTGAGACAGCTGTACTTAGAGCAAGAATTAGAAAGCTGACAAACTCATGTTTTAAAACCCTTCATTGACACTTGACTCTTGTCTCAATGTCCCTTCCTATACAATTGGAATAAGACAATGTGTAGTGGGATAACGAAAATTAGTTAGCTATTATATCAAGAACTTAACTATTCCACAGACTAATGTATAAGCATTTTCACTGACTATCTTTCAACATAGATTATAAAACAACTGGCCATTGTAGATATAGCCAAGATAAAGACATTCACAAAGAAGATTAAAAGTTTAATTGTCACTAATATTTTTTGCCCATTGTGCTGCTTTAGTGAATATATAGGTATCTAATTTTCAGTCAAATCAATGAAGTATCTTATTTGTGTCAGTATATTAGTTTTTTATTCCAATTAACAGTATGGCAGAGCCTGTTTTCTTTCATAAAATGGTTAACAGCAATTAATTTCATTTTTATCAAAATGATAAACCCTAGTATAAATAGAATTCTGAAAGGTGTTTCTTGGTATTATATATATCCATTACTTAGACCATAATATGGTTTGTAGTTTCACATTTATTTAATTTCATAATTTGTTTTGATTTTTATTTTCTAACAAAATTGCATTTTTTCAAGATTTAATTTTATTTCATCTCTCTGATAACTTCAAAAGAAATTCTAAATTGTCTTCTATTGCTTTCAGATTGCAACAAAGATTGGAGTATCTACAGAACTAGAGGTTCCTAAATCCTTATTCAGCATTACATGTGGATATTATTGGGGGAAATTAAAGATTTATACTAAAGATAGAAGGAAGGATAGCAAATGATTTCCTTTCTGCATGATGATTTACAGAAGAGAAGCCTGATGAGAGATCTTTTACTGAAGCAAGACAAGATAAGGGAAAACAAGCTGATGATAACCTTGGTAACTGATCTTAAAATACCTTGCATAAGTGATGTATCAAGACTGAAGCAAAGGATAATGGAAGTGGCCACAGAAAAAAACTTCAGGGAGATATGCTTAAAATAAGCAAATAATTAGGGCATTTTTGCACTGTGGGCTTGACCTGAAAAGCTGCAGTTCAAAGATCACACAGTCTAAATACCCCTACTATGGTCTAAATACCCCTACTATGGTCTAAATACCACCATATCACTAAAAATGTGATATGGCCACCTTAAGATTATGGGATGGAGATCTATACAGAGTGAGATTAAAAGCACTTCTTTATTCATTTTGAAGAACTGTAAGTACCTAGCAAAGGATTATGGGGGCAGTGGGGGGGGGGGATTGTTTTGTTGTAGGGATTTTTGTTTGGTTTATGTTTGTTTGTTTGTTTTATTGCAAAGGAAAATCTCTTTCCTTTTCAGAAATCTGAAATACCAAATATTGAGACTGTACCATGTTTATTTAAAAATCTTGAGAAGTGTAAAAAGCAGATGGGAGTTATGATTACCCTGAAATGCAGAACACTAATAAGTGATTCTATGTCAGTTACAGGAAGATGATATCAGGTAACTGATGGGAGTCTAATGACAGGTATAAGAAAACATTAATATACATAGTATTACCAATATTTTTACAGAATATTGACTGGGACAATCTTGTGAAAAAAGACATTACATGACTCGGAATATTTAGATTCTATTCATGGCTTTTCCAAATATTTCTTGCCTGACTTGCATTAAATTTCTTAGGCTGTAACTCAAACAGTCAGTCATGTACCCTACATAAAACACATAAAATGTAAAATTATGCATGGCTTATACTGTATTGCTAGACTGGGGCTTAGTTTCTTATACTCTGTGTCCTCATTTACAAAATACAGACAGGAACACTTTCTACAACCAAAAGTTTGAGCAGTGTTAAAATATTGTGCAAGGGTGAAAATGTAGGGTGATACCTAGACAGATGTAATAGAATATATGAATGTCAGTGACTGAAGCCATTAAGAACTGAACCAATCAAGAATAACAATGCACCATCAGGTTTGTGGTACAGCAGGCTCACAGCTAATATGAGCTATGATTATTAAAGAGTAATTGCTTTGAATATGTAGTGATAATGATTGATAATGTATGATAATGGATTGAATTATCCATTAGTATTATGTGTTAATGAATGTCTGTCTAGTAAAGTTTTCTTTTGAAGCTTAAGACTTGCCCTATTTATCAGTCTTCTAAACATGCCCATCACAGTGGTCTCTAAATCCCTAATTATATCTACACATTCCAAATACTGGAAATCTGGATAGCGTAAAACAATTTCTAAACAGTTTTTTTATTTTTTATTTATGACTTATTGTCAAAATAGCAATTTTTAACTTTCGGTTGAGAATTAGAAATAGTGGTTCTCAGAAATGGCGTTGAAAACTTTGAAATCTGAAAAGAAAGGCTGCTTACAAACAACGCATGTTTTTAGAGATATTTAGTCAACAGTCTCAAAGAGTCAGTAAGTCTTACTATAACATGTAAGACAAAAATCCATTATCTGTAAATGGTGGGCCCTCGCCTCCTATCCCACTCCTTATGTATCTTGCTCAGTGTGGAACCTGTAGGAAGGAACACATCCACCACAGTCCCTCTTATGGCAGCGTCAAACCTAAAAGAGACTGAGAATAAGAGAAAGGTCTAGTGGAATGCAAACGTACATGACAATATAAATTCATACAGGACAGAACTTACAGGTAAGTGAACTTGCTTCTTCAAGTGTCTTCACATGTGTATGCTAACAGTGGATAACTCAGAACAGCCACAATGCTATCACATGTCTTCTGAAGGATCTCAGATCTTCATCATACAATGTTTACATCATTGCCCTGCTGAAAGCTGTGTCTTCTCTGGACATTCATTGACAGTATAGATCAATTATACATGTCACACAACCAATATCAAGAAATAGTGTTATGGTGGGCTGGGCTTGTCATCTAATGTGTTGATGTTTTTATCTGATGTTCCTGGTCCTGGGTAAGAATATTCATAGCTATTTAATCTGTCCCACACTCTGCTGTCACTGTTTTGGCTAGACCATACCGAGGTACATTTTTGATCTGGGGTCTGCCATTGATTCTCTCTCAATTTGATGAAAGCCTACCTGTCACCTCTACACACTAACACCCATGAATCTCAATGAATCACTTTCAGGATTCACAGTGTATCATTTACAGACTGCACCCCACAGGATTAAATTTCAATAGCACAATGGCTACAGTAGACAAGGAGTGCAAAAGCAGTAAAAGCTTCTATATAGATATGTTTGTGATGGATTTTTGTTATATATGATATTTCTGATTGTTGGTTTTCTGTTTCAGTTGATTTAGCTTCCTACATAGTAACACATTCCTCTATCTCAAGATCGATTTCACAAACTTTTGATATTTTAGTGCTCAGCATTTGTAATTTATTTTCCATTTAACCAGTTTACCAGTTTTGAAAATGTTATTTTCAGAATAGTAGTAAGTTTTAGTGATCTTTCTGTATCAAATTTTGTTCTCCTATTTACCTGTGAAACAGACTTCTTTCCAAAGTGACTATTGGTTTCTGCGACAGCTTCCTTCCTAAAACTCAGTTTTCCTATTCTAGAAATTTTCAGGTAAAAGTCAACCCCTTACCAAACTCTGATTAGTCTTAAAAAATCACTTCCTAAAACCTTTTGAGCTCTGTGACTCTGGGAGATAATGTTATGCATAATTTTTTAAATTATTGTGAGACAACGTCTATACTACTGAGTGTAGTCTCACTACAGTTTGCTTCCAACTCACTTTAAGATTACTAATGCTATCAGCAGCACTAGCCTCAAGAAGTCAGTACAAAGATCAGAGTATTGCCCTTTACTTTCATCTTTTGGATTAACTCAAGTTGAATATAATCTAGCCCAAAGTGTTTATAATTTCAGCAATATGTTTATAGAGACTTCAGTTACGTCTACAATGTTTTTGTTTGTTTGTTTGTTTTAGTTTAGAACAGAATATGGTTTTGAAGTGAATATCTGTGGTAGTGAAGTAACTGGATGAAACTAAATGAGAAGATATGTTTCAGGGAGCACTGTGTACATCCTAGGCACTAATGGGCATTTAGTCTAGGGGACCACACTAGCAATATTTTGAATGAAAATCACTGAAATAAGTAAGGCAGCCACCATATCCTCACAGTCGTTTTGTTTTTCAGATTTGCTCCTGTTAGAATGATATTGTTAATTTAGACATAACCCTTGGTTGCCTGTATTACATTTACATGATTTTATGGGGCCTAATTTCCTCAAACTTTATCATTTCTCAGTGACAACTGGGAGATTCTCTGTTATGAGGAATTCTGAAGAATATTGATGTGTGTGAGCATTCTTGTATATTTGCATAAATATATGCATGAATATTCACACGTACAGTTCTGGATTAAAACAAACCAACTTTTTTTTTTTTTTTAGTGGGATCAGGTTAAGCAGGATTTCCTAAATTTTCTTTGGAGAAAGGTGAACTGACATTTCAGAGCTTTCCAAAATGACGTACTTCTCTATCCTTTCACCACATAAAGTTCAGAGGCTCTGAGGCTAGAGCAACTAGATCTACAAGTAGGAGACAGACTAAGTCACGTCTGGACATAATCTACAAGGTCCTGCTAGGCTGCTAACTGAGCATTTTGGGAAAAGAACTTTAGAAATCTTCCAGCCCTTTGTCCCTGGTACTTGTTAGACAATCAGCTAGGAAACTACATCAAATTGCTATTTCCTAATGGAAAACCATTTTACTGGTAAATTCTGATCAGTTCTGTTCTCACTGCTCTGTTTCTGTTTATGCCCAGATGCATTTGTGAAATTCATCTCCCTTGTATATATTGATATGACAGGGCATCAGGGCTCCAATGAAGCAGTAACAGAGTATCATGCCTGTAATTCAACAGATCAAGGACTCCCCAAGGACTCTGTAATGAAGAATGTTCCATTCATTTTTCTTTCACATATGCATACTCATATTAGCTTGTTCAAAGTTTCTATGCAGTCTCTGTTAGGACTGTAATGAAGTTACTGAAATTCAGTTTATTCTGAGTAGACTTGAAGCTGTCGTTATAATTAAATCAAATTTTGTCTCGATCAGGTATAATTTCAGTAAAAAATATAATACCTTACATTAGAGAATGAAACACTTGTGCTGAGTGATAAATTTCTTTTAAAAATAAACCAAATAATGAACACATTAAGTTGTGTTTGCATATAATAAATAGTTTAATTTATGTCAGTGAAAACAACCATCTTTAGAATTAAAGCTCTAACATTCAGCTAAACTCTGCCCTTGTTTCTCAGCAGGGAAATGTACTTCATTAGGGATTACTATCAAAGGCTATCGCTTCAGGGATTTGCACACTATCAAAGGCAGGTTTTTTCCCTCTATTCATAACTGATGTACCTAGTGCTGCAGAGAGCATTCAGCAGCGTGTAATGTTAAACTGACAGTGCCTCTGTGGGTGCAGGAGCATGCATTTCTAAGTAGTCATACAGCACATGCAGTATGATAAGACACAGACAGTGCTGTAACTTCCTGTGGTCTTGCCCACCCCTACAAGGCATTTCTAGAAATAGAAGCTTTCCATCCTTCACAGGTTTGTGTTCCTCAGAGTTACTGACTTGTAAGTTCCAGCTCATAGGATTCAAGCCTTGTGGTAAGATTGTTAGCCCAAGTTCTGTAGAAGCTTTGTGTATCACACATTTTAGGGCAATCATAGCCTCACTGAAGTGAGTATCTGCTTCCGTGCTCTTAATGTATGTAAAGGAATGGCTGCTGGCTTCCAGACTTTCTAACACTTCCATTAACTTACCTTTGCATTAAAAATATAGATATTCTCTTAAGCCTTTTAAAGATTGTGAAAGATGCAGGTTCAAAAATGTGACCATAATGCTGTTGCCCTAAGATGTGTAGGAATATACAATAAAAACACAGTAAGACATTATTAAATGAATTTTATACAGTATTCTTACTGAATTAGTATTTTTAAATACATCTTTTCTTTAAAGGAGTAATAATACTTCTGTGAAACTAGCATTTAGTATACATGTTAATTGAGCTGTGAATAGAAAAAATGTTTCACAAAAAAAATTGAGGTCTCAATATTCTTTTGTTTCAGAGATTTTTTTTTTTTTCTGCATGAGTTTGTTGCATTTCAGTAGGGATAATCTGATTGTGAATACAAAGTGAAGAAAAGGAAAGCTCTTGGAGATGTCTGTGGGATTTAATTAATAACCTGATGTAAGGGTGTTTGGGCATTAACATTTTACGTTGGTTTTGGTGTCTGAATGAATTTGTACATTATTGATCTTTCTTATAAAGGGACATCAACACAAGTGACATTAATTTTCAGTGCTACGTGTAAGTTCTGTCAACAATCTAAAACTTTTATTTAAAAAATTACTTGCACACAGCATATTGCTCCATCATATAAAAAAATATTATTAGATATTTCCTGCTTTCAAATCATACATGTATGCCCACTACTGTTTAATTTTCTGGTCTGCATTAGTTCTGAGAATTTTAACTGTGGAGCAGAGTTATTTCCCTTGCACCTTCTTATTCAGTTATGTGCAGTAAATGCAGAATACTTGTTATTTTCTTCCCATTTTTTGTTTATATCTCTTATTTTTATTTGTATCTCTTCCCTTGTGAAAAAATCCAGTCCCTCCAAAAAAAAAGATATATTTCATCTGCTTCTGCCTTGCATAGTGTTAGTATGAGTGACCCCTATTTTTTGTATTGCTGGAACTCAGGACAGATATTGGCCCTTTATTAACTGATGATACGGCATATCACCTTGTTATTAGGAATATACTTAATCACATTGAACTCCAGGGATGGTGTTCTGCTCATCCTGATTTAGATGTCTACTATATAAGTAGCTAAATGTAAACAAAATATCTAAGCCTCCATGTTGTATAACTCTCATGCAGTATGTGTGTCAAACAAAAGAAGCTTGCAAATAAAGCCAACAAATTATTTTTACTTTCAATAAAATCTGAATGCAGAATTCACATGCAGTCCATTTACAGTAATGCTAACAATTATATTCCAAATTATCAAATTAAAAAGCCTCATTACTGATAGCATTTATTATCCTTTTCCCTATATAACTAACTAAAGGACAATTAATACCTTTTCCTCTGGTGTTATGATCATCCTTTCAATGTCCCTTTGGGTCCTAAAGTTGACTGTTCAACTCTTCTTCATGAAGAATGGGGCGGTTTGTCATCAGCACACTTTACTGACAGGAACAACATATTTATGGTAGAGGGTTCTTTATTGGACCTGGGATCAGCTGAGGCTGTTTTTACTTGTTCTTAAGCAGTCTGTTCAGAATGTCTTTCTCTTCTTATTGGCCAACAATTTGGTTACACAATTACTCCATTTTGTTAGATTTTTACCATGTATGATTAAACCATATTATTGCAGAATCAACACTAAGCCTTAGCAAAATAAGCCTGCTAGCTTAAGGTATAGGAAATAGATCATCACAGGGTCAGCTTCTGGCTGCAGGAAACGGCCTTCTTGATCTTTTTGTAACCCCTATCAAATTTTGCAGTTTCGGCTAAAACAGACCTGCAGCCACTAAGGACAATTCCTGACTGAGTCCAGAAGTCTGAGTAAAGTTAATACAAAACCTGTGGCCTGTTGATAACAATAGCAACATGGTATATTCTGGTCCATGCAAAATACACCTTGGACTTCTGGTTAATGGAGGCATTAGTCAGGAATGCAGAGAAGTATTCAGCTCTCTGTAAGCAGACATCTACATTTTGCCAGGTGAATACTTCTCTCTACAATGGAAGTATACCCTTCACCCCTGTAGACACCTATATTGCAAATATCTCAGATGAAGCAGGCTAATCTCATTCCAAGGGCTTGATTCAGCCTACACATAGGTGGTCCTGTGTTACTTGACACACTGTATGGTATCTGAAATATCCTTGTGAGGTAGGCAGGAAAAAAATTAAAAGGACATGCATGAGAATTTCAGCCATTTGGAGTGTTAGGTGTTGGTGTCTAGGTAGTTGGGACCCTGCCCCATTGTTGACATCCAGAGCTCAATTCAGTTGCCTACACGTACATGTCATTTCGCATGCCCTAGGGTATCTCTTGGCTTCCAGCTGCCACACCAATATGACACAGGCCAACCACAAGCACTGTGTTATACCTGCCAACCATAAGGATATGGTAAGGTATGGTAGAGTGTCTCTGATGGCAATAGAGAACTATGTGTGGACAACTGAATCCCAGTTTCTGAACTAGTAAATTAGGCTCCTCTTATATTAATTAATGAACAATATTCACTTACTGGTTACGATTCATCTCATTAGAAAGTAAGTGTCCAAATTACAGATTAAATATACAGAGTGTCTCTGTATAAATGTACAAAAGTGTCTCTGTTGCCTACAAAATCCTTCAATGACTGTAAAGGCAGCATGAGGTTAATATTAGATGTAGGCACCCTAGTCATTATCTGTGTGAGAGGAGTCTCTGTATGAAGAATTCTTCGAAAGATTTGGACTCCATAGTTGAAAAAGTTTGTTAACATTGATTATTGCATATTTAATAATAGCATGATCATACTGGACAACTAAATCAGATGAGTTTTGTACATGAGATGCATACACAAGCCCATGGGGCCTGATGAAATGCATTCCAGGGTCCTGAGAGAATTGGCTGATACAGGTGCCAAGCCAGTCTCCATCATATTTCAAAAGTCATGGCAGTCAGGCATGTGGCTGAAGAAAAGGGAAACATCACGCCCATTTTTAAAAAGGGTAAAAAGGGAGACCCTGGGAACTTCTGACAAGTCAGCCTCCTGGAAGCTATCAAAGCATATGGAAGACAGGATGTGATTAGAGACGGCAAAGATGGCTTCACCAAGGGCAAGTTGTGCCTGACTAACCTGCTGGCCTTCTACAGTGGAGTGACTGTGTTGATGGATAATGGAAAAGCTACTGTTGTCATCCACCTTGATGAGTGTAAGGCCATTGACATGGTCTCACAAAATGTCCTCATCTCTAAATTAGAGAGATATGGGTTTCATAGGTGGACTGTTTAATGAATAAGGAATTGGCTGGATGGCTGCATTGAAAGAGTTGGAGTCAACAGCTCACTGTGCAAAGGGAAATCAGTAACATATGGTGTTGCTCAGGGGTTCGTACTGGGACCAATACTGTTTAATACCTTCATGAATGACAAAAACAGTGGAATTGAGTGCACCCTTAGAAAATTTGCAGATGACACCAAGCTGAGTGGTGCAGTTGATACACTTGGGGGAAGGGATGCCATATAGAGGGACCTTGATAGGCTTGAAGGCCCATGTGAACCTCATGAAATTCAACAAGGCCAAGTGCAATCCCCAACATCAGTACAGACTGGAAGATGAATGGGTTGAGAGCAGTCCTGCAGAGAAGGATTTGTGGGTACTGGTGGATAAAATATTGGACATGAGCTGGCAATGTGCAGCCCAGAAAGCCAGTCATATCCTGGGTTGCATCAAAAGCAGTGTGACCAGCAGGGCGATTGAGTTGATTCTCTCCTTCTACTCCTTTCTCCTGTGACCCCACCTGGAGTACTGCATCCAGTTCAGGGGCCCGTAGTACAAGAGAGACATGGACCTGTTAGAGCAGGTACAGAGGAGGCCCACAAAAATGGACAGTGGGCTGGAACACCTCTCCTATGAAGAAAGGCTGAGAGAGCTGGGTCTGTTCAGCATGGAGAAAATAAGACTCCAGGGACACCTTATTGCAGCCTTTCAATACTTAAAGGGGGTTTATAAGAAAGCTGCTGAAAGTGTTTTTACTAGGGCCCATAGTGACAGGACAAGGGGAAATGGTTTTAGACTGAAAGAGGGTAGATTCAGATTGGACATAAGGAAGAAATTTTTTTTATGAGGTTGATGAGACACTGGAACAGGTTACCCAGAAAAGTTGTGGATGCCCCATCCCTGGAAGTGTTCAAACTCAGGTGGGACGGGGCTTTGAGGAACCTGATCTAGTGGAAGATGGCCCTGCCTATGGCAGAGGATTGGACTAGATGATCTTTAAAGGTCCCTTCCAACCCAAACCGTTCTATGATTCTATGATCCTGTGCCCAAATTAATTAGATTTCAGACATTTTCAGATTAATTTAATCATGTATGTCCAAAAGTTCTTCTCTCCTTTTAGTGCTGAATTATTGAACTAATACAAATCTTTTGATGATTTTAAGTTCATCTCTGATAAGTAGAGACATATGTCTTTCTTAACACAGAATAAGAGCTTTGAATATGCTTAAAACTGCATATACTGAATCTGTCTTGTCTTTTTAATACATGTGCCTTGATTTTCAATAGCTTTGTCTTTCAGGTCATTGCAAAATATCTGTGAAATTATACTTGAAGTATAGAATTGCTAGAGTTAGCTCCAATCTGCTGCAAGTGGCCCAGCCAAAGAATCATGAAGGTATGAATTTGGCTAAATTAATCTCCTTAAGATGTTCATTTGGCCTAATTTGAGTATTTTTAATTCTGCTGTGGCATACAGACTAGGCTACCCAGTCATATTCTGACCTGGTAGCATTGCATTCATTTTAATGTTAAAAAGTTAAGACCTGAAGTACAAGGCAGTGAGCATAATTGGTTCTCAATTAACAAATATTTAAATGCTTGAATTGTCATGGTTTAAAAAGCATTTTAAATTTTTTTTCCCCAGTGTGGTGAGTTGACCCTGGCTAGACACCAGGTGCCCAGTAAAGCTGCTCTGTCATTCCCCCTTCTCAGCTGGACAAGGGAGAGAAAATATAACAAAAGGCTCGTGGGTCGAGATACGGACAGGGAGAGATCACTCAACCAGTTACTGTCACGGGCAAAACAGACTTCACTTATGGAAAATTAATTTATTGCCAATCAAGCCAGAGTAAGGTAATAAGAAGTAAAACCAAATCTTAAAACACCTTCTCCCCACCCCTCCCTTCTTCCAGGGCACAGCTTCACTCCTAAATTCTCTACCTACTCGCCCCAGCGGCACAGGGGGCTGGGGAATGGGGGTTACGGTCAGTTCATCACACATTCCTGCTGCTTCATCCTCCTCAGGGGGAGGACTCCTCACTCTTCTCCTGCTCCAGTGTGGGGTCCCTCCCACAGGAGACAGTCCTCCATGAACGTCTCCAACATGAGTCCTTCCTGTGGGCTGCAGTTCTTCACAAACTGCTCCAGCAGTTCTTTCACTCCTTAAGGCACAGACTGCTCCAGTGTGGGTCCCCTGAGAGGTCACAAATCCTGCCAGAAAACCTGCTCCAGCGTGGGCTCCTCTGTCCACAGATCTGCAGGTCCTGCCAGGAGCCTGCTCCAGTGTGGGGTTCCCACGGGGTCACAGCCTCCTTCGGGAACCCACCTGCTCCGGTGTGGGGTCCTCCCTGGGCTGCAGGTGGAGATCTGCTCCCCCGTGGACCTCCCTGGGCTGCAGGGGGACAGCCTGCCTCACCATGGTCTTCCCCACGGGCTGCAGGGGAATCTCTGCTCCGGCACCTGGAGCACCTCCTCCTCTCCTTCTTCACTGACCTGGGGGTCTGCAGGGTTGTTTCTCTCACATGTTCTCACTCCTCTTTCGCAGCTGCAGTTTCTGTTGCACAAGATTCCCCCCCCCCCCTTCTTAAATCTGTTCTCCCAGAGGCACTACCACTATCACTGATGGGCTCGGCCTTGGCCAGCAACGGGTCTGTCTTGGAGCTGGGGAAGCTTCTAGCAGCTTCTCATAGAAGCCACCCCTGTAACCCCCCCCGCTACCAAAACCTTGCCACACAAAACCAATACAGAGAGGAGTGAGAATATGTGTGAGAAACAACCCTGCAGACCCCCAGGTCAGTAAAGAAGGAGGAGGAGATGCTCCAGGCGCCGGAGCAGAGATTCCCCTGCAGCCCGTGGGGAAGACCATGGTGAGGCAGGCTGTCCCCCTGCAGCCCAGGGAGGTCCACGGGGGAGCAGATCTCCACCTGCAGCCTGGGGAGGAGCCCACACCAGAGTAGGGGGATGCCCAAAGGAGGCTTTCAGAGTGGCTTTGGTGGGCACCTGACATCCAGTCGGGGTCTACCCACCACAATTTCATTGGAACATATTTGATGTATGTCTTTCTATCGGTGAGCATGAATAGTTATCAGCTATAGTTGATAGTTATGAAATACATTAAAAATTGTTTGACATATTCTCATTCATTTAATTGGTTTTAGTACTGGTAGAAGGTATAGTTAGTAATGAGTCCAACTGTCAACTGTTGCTACTCAAAATATTTACATTGGTATTTTTATTTAAAGAAAATTAAGAAATAGATATTATCATGGTTTCAAGCTGGCTTTGGCCCAGTAAAAACCTTTACTAAGGCACAGGGGATTCCTGATTACAACAGTAGGCTCACTGTTAAATTTGCTAAAGACAATAGCTTCCTATTGCTTTAAAATATCAAAATGGAGATAATGTATATGTGTGTCATCAGTATCTCGGGAAATTTTGTATCAGTGGTAACAACATTTTAGGTTACAAAGCAAACTGATATTATCTCCATTGTAAAAGTGAGAGAAGTGAAGCGTAAAAAGTATGTTGAATGACCTAATTGATCAAGTAGACCAACTGTGAAACTAAATCCATCATCTCTTGTGTTGTATTGTAGTACTTCCTTCATAAGTCTATTAAAAATATATTTTTAATATTTTGTTGCAAACAGAGCCAGTGATGGCTTCCACAAACTTTAGCTTGGCTGAGGTTATACTTCCCATACTTTACAATCTTGCCTCAATTGTTTTTTTCTTCAGCTCTTAAAACATGTAAGAACAAGAATCCAGATTTCTTTAAGAGTTATGAAAGGAAAGATTATATTCTGAACTATGTTGTCAAGAGATGCTCCACTGCGACCCTTGAGCTATGCTAATTTGATTTAATATTTTGTTTGTTTGGTTGGGTTTTTCTACAGTTTTTAATAAAACTTTCTATGGGAAATGAAATGCATCTTTAAAAACTTTCTTTAGAATTAAAGATGCATTTTTCTCAGGAAGTAAATATGAACAATACAGCATAGTACCTATAAAGGGAGAATTATTTTCCCAGCAGGTTCTTACAAAAATGTGAACAGAAGTCTGGCTGTTGCTGTTCATATAACTTGTACTTTCACTCTTCTTTATTACTTTAATTATACCAATGTTGACATGGAAACATTGAACAAATTCTGAACTTCAGAAAATATCCTTTACTAAAGCACAGAATCTTAATAGAAGTTCAGTATTGCCAAGTATTGTTTGTCACTGCTTTTTGAGTACTTCATGGCAAATACAGTAACCTGTGAATTTTTTGACAACAGAAAACAAAATGAACTTGATGAAGACCAGTCTTAATATATATCTCTCTATATTTATTAGTATACACATATATATGAATCTAAGGAGAGTGAGAGAAACTATTTTAATAAAAAACACAATGAAAAGCACAACCTATGCATGTATATACTTCAGTAAATATCAACAACATACAAAAATTTTCTGAATGTATTTCAAATTAAGTAGCTAAGATACGTGAGCTTGAAGTTATTTTGGTACACTTGTTAAAGATCAGCTTCTTCCTCAGGCCAGTTGAGAAATAAATAAAGATTTGGAATTTGGTAACACTTTTGATACTATACATCACAAAATCAGACTTATGAAATTAATTTTTCCTTGAATTATCAACATATTATTGAAATTGTGTGAAACATGCAAAGGATAAATTGCACTGTGCAAAATAGATATGAAAGTGTGTCCACTGAGATTCTACACCACCATTATTAGATTTAGTTTTTGTTAACTTGTTAATCAGGCAGAACTGGAAATAAAATCACATAGTGTTAAACTGGTTCATTCTTCCAAGCTCATTGAGAAATATCTAAAGGGGCTTAGAGAGAGATCATAAATATGAGTAGAAACAACAAAATGAGATTAAACCTTGAGGAAGGTAGGATAATACCTCCAGAGGAAAAATAATAATAAAGACAGATGATTCTGGTGAGGCTGTATCTGGAATAATGCATTTTGTTCTGGGCATCTCACTCCTTGGGATATTCAGAAAAATTGAACAAAAATGATTAAGAGGCTAAAGAAACTAAATTATTACAAGATTATAAGGATTAATAATGTGCATTTCCAACCAAGCCTGAAGCTCAGCCCTTAATTTTGTTGTTTACATTTCTTGTGTTATTCAACCCACCACATATGTTTATGCATGTAATTGATTAGCAGGAATTGGAAAGCAAAGGACAAGTCTTGACTACCATTAAGTTCTTATTGTGTAATATACCTTTTTATATATAACTAAACGTACATAGCCTGGACTAGCAGCATTAACTGAATGACATTTAATGGTTAAATAATGACAACAGAATGTTGTTATTATCTAGGAAATTTTATTTGCAAGTTATGGTTAAGTTGCCTGCTTATCACATGACATAAAGGACAACATCTAGTATCAACATTACCTCTCTCTTTTACAGTAAGATACTGCTCAAAATTGTAATTACGCACATGATTTTGATTCAGTCTCTTTATGCAAATACCTTTAAAAAAAATTCTCTAATTGTGTTCATTTGTAACAATTACAGTTTTTAAAACATATAACCTAATGGATTAGGTGGGGGTTTTGAGAAACCATTACATTTAGAGATCTGCTAGACATCTTCTAAATTCAGGTCCAGGCCTTGTGTTCACACACCATCCACATCTCATCTATATATGTGACTCAGAAAAACCTGAACTCAACTACACCCTATGACTCTTCATTTCTATGGAAAGAAATCTGGACATGGGTCACAAACCAGAATTGTCTTCAAGACGTGCCCAGTAAGAATAATGAGGCACCAATGTCCCTGCGCACACTTTGTATAGGGAAGCAGGTAAATATAAATGTAGCCTCAAAGTATTGGTCAATGACAAATGACAAAACATGTGGGATAAAGTCAAGAAGTTAAAAATTTACCACTCTGGACTAGTTCCCTCTGGAGAAAGTGTTAGGCAAAACTTTAAGGTATTTTTTACTTTATTTTTGCCTTCCTTTTTTATGTTTTTTCAGAAAGTCTAAAGCAGCAGGTAAAACAGTCCATTGTACAAAAGAAGCTATTGAACTAAACATTTAAGAGCTTGCCAAATGCATCTGTTCGGTCTATTCTCAGTGATGCATTGAGAGTGTAGGCAGGCATCACATCAGTTACTGGTTTTTATATTCTTTCTTGTATGCGAACATTTCCCACTCCCTCCAAGGACTGCTAGAAATTGGGTTAGGGTTTAACCATGGCCTTCAATTTCAACAAAGGCATTTTTGACAAGCAGAGTGGCTAAAGAGAGCATTACACTACATCTTTTCTAGGAAAAACCTCCTCAGAGAGGAACAAATGCAGCTGTATCACGGGTGTGGATCCTGATCCCAGATGTACAAATGGGCAGAGGTATGCTGGTCTCAGAGAGTGCCTCTGATTGACAGTGTCTGATTTGTTTGCATATTTTTTTCCCTTATGGTGACAGTGACAGAGCCAGAATGACTACTGTTCCAGAACCTGCAATGAGAAGCTGAATGAAGAAGAGTTAAAGAAAGGAACTGGAGCTTGCAGATCACGTGGTGACAGATAGACTTCTGTCAGAAATGGTGAACAGATCAGTCAGACCTCAGAGACTATGGAAAGAGCCCTCCTACGAAGAAAAAATGAGTGCCTGCTGTGACCCAGAAAAATAATGTCTTGGCTGAAATTGAGCCAAGAAGTAGGATATGCCTGCAAGTATGCACTCAATAGGGGCAGATTGCTTATAATGCTTTTTATGGTCTTATATAGTCACTTCAATATTTCTTTATTTAAAAAAATAAAGCACTATCACTGAAGATTTAGCATTGTAAACTAAAGAAGAATAGGCAGGGGTTACAGTGAGTTGTCAAGGTTACTGAATTTGTTGCTAGGAGGAGCTTAATGTTAGAGCTGGGTTTTCCATCCTCTTCAGACTTGGGGCTATTTGTGTACTTCTGTTTCCTGCCAGTTGCCCTCATGGTAGCCCCCACCCTGGCCCATGAAACAAAGGGCTATGTTTTGTCCGGCAGGGAGGTCTTTGGCCTGTCAGGCTGTTGCCACAGGCAGCAGTTACAGAGCTGCAGCTACAAAAGGGCAGCCAGTACTCACTTGACCACAAGACAATTATCACAGATTGTGGTCTTGTAATAGCAAAAAATCTATCTGCTAGGCTACACTTTGAGGAAAAATTATTTTCAAATTACTCTTAATTGGGAGCACAATCACCTGAGAGAAGCCTGCCTAATCATCTGATAGAGGTTGAACATCTTCTTCATGGATCAAAAGTTATCAGGGAAAAAAACCCCAAACATGAGAGAGAAATAATTCATCTTTGTAATCTGCTTTCAGCAACTCAAGTAGAGTGGTAAATGTTTATTTACACTAGGATAACAACATGGCAAATGGAAACCCTGCTTTTATGAATTCTGATGCATTCCCAGAGACTCTCTAAATTATACTCTTGTTATTAGAGCTTAGCTGTTAGAAAGTTTTTAAGGGAAGACCTTCCTTTTTCTTTTTTTTTCCTTAATTTTTTCTTTTTTTTCTCTTTTCCCTACCTTTCTTTCTTCTCCCCGCCCCCAAGTCTTCTTTGACCTTTAACATGAAATAAAATAACGTTGAGTTAAGAAACCCAGAGCAAAGCCTTTCTTGCACCTGTTTGCAGCTGTTAAAACCTGTTACAAGTTTAAAGTGAAAAGTTCAAATCTATGGTGAAAGGCTGGGAAAGAACATCTTACAGTTAGAGGTTACATCAAGATCTGGCAGTCCTTCATTCCCACCATCATCCCCAATATGTGCTACTTACAATCTGACCTCTGGTATTCACAAGGCTTTCACTACACATGTTTTTGGATAATTAATAAAGTCAACCTGTATTCTTCACACATACTCCTCAGAGTTTGTTGACAATTTTGGAAGCATGTGTATGCTTAGCTGTTGCCCTCCACCTCCCCTATGATCCCCAGCAAAATCTGTGATGTTGCAAGTCACTTATTTTAGGACCACAGATACTCTGCAGACCTTGTGTCTAGGAATTAGGTAAAATTAATGGGAACATCTCTTAACCTCTCATGATAGCTCACTGCCTACCTGCTGCAGTCCTAAATCATGACATCTTTTGCCTACAACCAACAGGACCTCTCTTAATTATTGTCTAACAACTCCTATGGTGCAGAATGTGCATCTGGCTGTTTGAAAACTTTTAATGTCTGTCCTGGTTTCAGCTGGGATAGAGTTAACCGTCTTCCTAGTAGCTGGTACAGTGCTATGTTTTGAGTTCAGTATGTGAAGAATGTTGATAACACTGATGTTTTCAGTTGTTGCTCAGTAGTGTTTAGACTAGAGTCAAGGATTTTTCAGCTTCTCATGCCCAGCCAGGGCACCTGACCCAAACTGGCCAACAGTGTATTCCATACCATGTGACGTCCCATCTAGTTTAGCAACTGGGAAGTGGGGGGCAGGGACTGGCTGGGTGTCGGTCGGTGGGTGGTGAGCAATTGCCCTGCGCATCATTTGTACATTCCGACCCTTTTATTACTACTGTTGTCATTTTATTAGTGTTATCATTCTCATTATTAGTTTCTTCTTTTCTGTTCTATTAAACCGTTCTTATCTCAACCCAGGAGTTTTACTTCTTTTCCTGATTTTCTCTCCCATCCCACTGGATGGGGGGGGAGTGAGTGAGCGGCTGCGTGGTGCTTAGTTGCTGGCTGGGGTTAAACCACAACAATGTCAAACTTGAGCCTGATCTCTTACTTCTTTTTAATTCCTTTTTTTTCCTGCTGCATCATATACTTAACTGTAAGAACAGAGGGGAATCAGCAGAAAGATGGAACTATGAAGCACAGCCACTCCTATTAATGAGAATAAGAAGGGCCTAATCCTGATTAATGCTCTGAATTACTGTTTTAGGTAAAATTTTCTGTATCTTCAAGCAATAATGTGGAACTATGCTTATGTCAGGTGCAAGCAATAATTAATTCTGGATCTCTCTCTCCAGACAGTGCTATTTTCCCCTGTTAGTTTCTCTAAATGTATGGAAATCTGGTATGTTTCTGAAAGTTCAAATCCATAGCCCAACCTCTACCAGACAAGGCAACCTAGACCTGTGTTTCTACAGAGCAGGCCATAGTTGCACAGATTTTGACTATTCTTAGCTTGAGAACTTCAAGAATGATTACTGCAACTTTTCTGCTGGAAAAATGGAAAGCACAAAGTTTTACTACAAAGTGCATCCTGAAAACAAAACAAACAAGAACCCCCCCCCCCCTATTTAAAGTTCTGTGAAACTTTGAAAAGAAGGCTAGCTGGTCATGTGGGTAATTTACCTGTAAGAACCTTCTACCTGGATTGGTTTCTATTGGCTGTCCTGCTCTGTCTGTACAGAGCCACCCACAACCTGCCATTGCACGAATGGCTGTTCTCCATAGGATACAAGAAATGAAGAAGATGATGGGTTGTAGAGGGCAAGCATTTCAAGGGCATCAAGGAATGTTGAACATACCAGAGATACTGAGGGGATGACAGATATGGAGTTTAATTCTAGCTAACAAGAATTACTTTTATAAGAGTGATTGCCTTTTCTATTTGCAGGAGTGTATGGCCTTGATTGATGCTTCAGTTATTAGAATAGAAGCTGCAAAATAATGTACACTGAAAGGGATATTTGGAGGTGTCTAACTCCCCAGGGTCAGCTTTGAAGTTAGTTCCAGCTTCAGAATTAGGTCAATATGCTCACTATCCTGTCCACTTGAATTTTGAACAGATGCCATTGAGGGTGGAGATTCCACAACCTCTTTGTGCAACTTTTTCCAATATTTGGCTACCTATCCTCAGTTAAAAAAAAAAAAGAAAATCTTAATGACTGACTGCAGTTTCCCTTGATGGAACTTGTGTCTGTTGGCTTTTGTTCTTTTGCTGTATACCTCCCCTTAGGTATTTGTAGGCAGCAGTAAGATCCCCCTGTAACCTTTTCCTCTTAAGACTGAACAAATCCATTTGTCTCAACTTCTTGTTAGAGATGATGAGCTGCAGCTCCCAAATAATCTCAGCCACTTTCCACTGTACTTGCAGTAGTTCGCTGGTATCTTTCTTGCACAGGCTAGCCCCAAACTGGACACAGTACTCCAGATGTGGTCTCACAAGTGCTACATAGAGGGGAATAACCACTTCCCTCAATCTGCTGTCTATGTTCTTGCTGATACAGCCCAGTATGCAATTGGCTTTTGCTTCACAGACACATCCATACTTCTGTTCAACTTGTCCAACAGGATCCAAATGTTATTTTCTACAGAATGGCTTTCTGTGCAGATGACACCCAGGCTGTACTATTGCATAGGTTTATTACATTAACCCTGGGGGCACTGCAAGTGACTGGCCACCAGCTACACTTCAAATCATTGACCACTACCCTTTGAGCCCAAGCAGACCAGTGAGTTTTCCACCTGATTTATAGTTTTCCACTCTATCTTGCAGTCCACCCATGCTGTCGCTAGCTAATAATCTATGGTTGCTAAGGAATGCTCTCTTCTCTGTGGGAAAGCACATAATCACTTTGCTTTATTCTCTTTTATTACAGCAGCCTATTTGTTCTTGCTGGATTTCTCTTGACATCCTCTGATCTGTACTTGTCCTTAGCTGCCTAACTTTGACTACAGACTTCATAAGTAAGAAGACGTGATTATTTTCTTCTCTCATCTTTTGTTACTATATAGATAAAGAACCTTTTTTCATAAAACTGAAGACCCCCATCTCTAGTTCTTCATTGTGTGGGATGCTGTTGGTGATCAGAGGTTCTGTTGCACACGGAGCTGAGTGATATGGCTTGTTCTTTAACTGAAGAAAAGAAACAGGGATATGGGTCAGACCTACTGCCCTAGGCACAAGGCAGTGGCAGTCAATTGTTGCTGAAGATTTTTTCAATACAGTGATGAAGTGTGGTTTCTGATTGTGGCTACATTTGTGCATTCTTGTGGCTCCAACCTTTGGCAGAAAGAGGTGGATCAAGGAAAATCAGTGATACTTTTGATCTATTGCAAGCAGCCTTACCATTGGATGACAATATACTCGTCAGTGTCCCTCCAAATCAGTTAAATAATTACTTCATTTAAGTCCAGGAGAGTCCAATGAATGTGTCTTGATACTTAAAGTGCTTGAGGAGTAACTGAACTTAAAAAAAACCCAACAAACAAACCTTCACAGGGTCATCTCCCAGTCTGCCAGGAATGCTAATCAGCTATTTTGAATGCATGTTCCATTTAACTGAAATTCACTAAATGCATTTTTGATTCTCATTCAAGAATTTGTTCTAGGTCCATGACTGTTTGCAATTTGTGGGTTTTTTTTATGTTGCTGGAGAGAGATCAAGTGAGAATTTGCATGTAGTATAGAATTATCCAAAGTCCCTATAATGAGATATTTTGAAAGGGAGTATTCTTAACCTCAGAGGGACTTGTGCATGGTACGGGATCAAGCCTCAGGGTGGCAATATTGGGATGAACTATATTCTTGAGTTCTGACAAAAATCCCAGTAAGGCGTATGATACAGCCCAGAAATGTTCCCAAGTTAGAAGGGTTCACTGAGGTGTGGATTGCTTGGGTGCAGTGTATCCAAAGCTATGATCTCAGACTTCCTGGTAGAGGCCTAAGAAAGGCTTACAACTAGACAGATGATATCTGTCAGGACAGGGGGATGATGTAACTATCATGTTGCATGGACCCATTTTCAAAGTGTAGGATCTAGCTACATTCTCAGAGAAAGAGAAGAAAACATAAGGCAGCAATGGAATCTCGAAGCAGCTTCCTTGTTTGTTTACGGCACACTATTTTCTCCACTCATCTTTGGATTCTTTTGAAGTGGGGAACTAGAGACGTTCCAGTTTCCTTCTCTCACAAGAATCTAGCCATTGTTCCTGAAGTCCCTGTCATGGAAGAGGTAAACTTGCAATTTACAAATCTGAAAGTCTCATATTCTCTACCATGGAAGCCCTGTAGTACTCTGGAACTAGATCCATGACAGACTAAAGAGCTGGTAAACTCCCTTGCTGTATGGACAGGATGTCCTCCTGGCTCCAGCTTTTGTCAGAATCTAGATAACTTGTAGGTCCCTTTGTTGCCCATGCTGAAACATGTGTTCAGAGATATTGTGGTAGGTTGTAAACTAATTTGTGTGGCCTGTAAGGAACAGTGACTTTCCCTGACAAGGCAGTTTCAATATATTTGCCTTGTTCCAGTTTGATTCATAGCAGATACCTCCATAAATTTGACTCAGGATGGCATAGATGTGTTCTACAGCAGGTCTGGCTCTCATTCAGGACTAGAGTCTAGACGGTACTAACTGGTGTTTTCATTCTAGGTACTGGCTGCTGAGACAACGCTAAAAGGTCCAATAGCATAATTCATTGCAAGAAAGCACTGTGTCCCAAATCTGCATCTAAAGAAAAGTAGCAACCATCTCCAGAAACATTCCACAGCAGTGAATTTGAAGAGTGAGTAGTGTGAGTAGGAAGCGTGTGTGAAAAAGACTAGCTCTGAGGAGGCCAGTAAACTTTTAGCACAGGCACAAAACAGTGGAACCAATATAAACATGCCAATATAAACTCATAAAAACTCTATTTTCCTAAAAGGAAGACAAAGGGTTTTTTTGCAAAAGGCTGGAGGCATTCTTGAATTTGGGGTCATGTTTTTTATGGTCAGTATGGTAATATGACTGTGCAGTGTAGAAGCTCTTCTATTGATAAAGGAGAAGAAATAATCTAAATCAGCCTGCAATTGAATAATGACACAGTAAGATTAATTGATTACTACTGTTTCTCTCTCCTACTTGCACAACTGTGTGGGGTATTGTAGCTCAGAGAATTCCACTGTGGTTTTAGCAGTTTTATGAGTCTTGAATTTTACTAATAATTATAAAATAGCAGATGGTTTGGAGGTGAAATACCCAACTATCCAAAGATATAAGGACATAAGGAGAAGTTATAGTGTAAATGTTATACTGTATGCAAAAAAAAAAAATAAATCTAATAATGGTGAGGATGAGAGGAAATGTAATGAGATGGGGACCTAAGTGTGAAAATGGAAACAGTTAAAACAAGAGCCTTCATGTGCTCATGATTCAGAAATCATTCAGTGGACCCAAAAAAGCATGCTTATAGGATACAGAAGAAAAATCTGGTCTGAATTTATTGGTGGCCATATTTTGAGTAGGAGGGTGGACTAGATGGTACTTTACAGTTTGAATGATTCTGCAATTCTATGACTCTAAGTTGTGGAATTTGTACATATTCAAACAAGAGATGAAGCCCAGTTACATGGGAAATCATTAAGCTGAAAGATCAATGCCATAAACAGAAAATATTCCAGAGCAAGAAGGCAAGTGAGGGTAGAGCTGAACAGGAATGATGCATTTTCATATTTTTTGCCTTTGGGAGATAACTTTGCTTTGACAACATCTGCCTTCTGACTTCACCAAAAAACTCATCGAATTCCAGCAGTATGTGACTGGATTATGTAAATATCATGACTATCTGCTTAGTCAAATGGGTAATGAAGGTGAAACATCAAGTTACATTCTTGAAGAAGGAGGCACAGAATCCATCAGAATCAAAATTTAGAAAATAAAAAAATGCACATTACAGTAATGTTGGCAGTGTCAACAGATGGTATAAAATTGCCACTGTATGTGTTCTTGATACAGAAAACAATGCCAAAGGAACAGCTGCCTACTGGAATAGCTGTCAAGTGTCAAAACCAGGATGAACATCTACAAATTTAGTGAAGAATTGCCTGAATGTCATTTGGAGTAGGAGATGTGTGCTGCTAAGAAAAAGAAGAATGCTTATCCTAGAAGCATTCAAAGAATATCTGTCATCAGCAGTGAAGAATACTATTAGCAAAAGGAATACTGATCTTGTCACACTAGGAGGAAAGATGTTACAACTACAAGTCCTCCATAGAGTAGATCATTCAGTCTTTATATTCAAAATGGATGTTGGCATAGGATCCTGCTTTAACCCCTGCAAGGAAAATGAAGGAGCCTTGTGACACATGGTTTTGTTATTGGATTAAAAAGAAAGAGATTAGACAAAGCCTGAAGTTGTAGCGAAAGAGTTTAAGAAATGCTATTTTTCAAATCCCATCAATGGAACTGAAGATTATTTGTATGAATTAGAAGAAATTCAGAATGATGAAGACATCAGAAATGAGAAAAAGGTTGAAGATTATAAAGATAATGACAGCATCGAAATAACGAAGAGATGTGATATGTAAAAACTGGCGGGAAATAGTAGCAAAATATGAGAGAAGAAAATAGACTGACTTCATGGCCAGTCATTAACAAAAAGTTACTTTATATTAGTTAAAGGTAACAGTTATCGAATAAAACCTTTTTGTATATAACTACTTCTTTCAGGAGTTGATAAAGTTAGTACAATACATTTTACGTAGCGCTACACTATATGAGTGTTTTTTTCCATTAGACTGCAATGTGACAAGTTCAGTACTGGCATTTCTAAAGCCAGATTTATCATCTCATGAGTTGAGGGCTCCAGATCATGAAAGATATATGCCCTCCACCATTTATCCTTTGATTTTTGTGAATGTCTTAAGAAATATATACATAAGCTTGTCTAATAAAATTGTTTTTTCTTGTAAACTCCATGTTATTTAACCTTTGGCAGGTAACTTTGTTTCTGTATAAACTAATGTACAGCCTAAACCAATGGAGTCCTGATCAAAGACTAGAGCTCTGTGAGGCTAATAAAACAGAAAAGTGCACTGTAAAATGCAAACTGTGTGGCACTGTAGAAAAAAGCTGTTCAAATGCCATTTTTTTTCTTTTGTATTCTCTTATATTCTTATCTTAAAAGCTGACTCCAATGCCATCCAGAAATGAAAGTTCAAGGGGTCTTGAGTTTGGAAAATAAAATACAATTTTTTTTAATTACTGTAATTATGACCTAATTGCATGACACCCTAGATTTAGCTGTTAATTATTTGCAGAGTATCAGGATTTGTATTATTTTTTCTATAAATGGGTTTCTCAGGTCCCTTTCATGTGCATTTTCCCAGTGCTAGTTCTGAGACTCTGTATAAACTTTTTTCTGTCATCTTCTAAATTAAATGTTTATTTGAGACACTTCATTTAAACTGTTTTGATTTTCTCCTTATTCTCAGTTGTTTCAGTTAAAAAATTAATCATGCAGTCATAGCTAGGATGTCTTCTCTGGCATCACTGTTCTCATTTGTGTTCGAGTGCAGTGGGTAGATTAATTTAAAATTAAAAAGACAAACAAGCAAATTGCAGTTTTCCAATCCACAGCAGAACCGTAGTGTAATAGATGGGTGAGACACAGAGAGAATGCTCAGGAGAAATCTTAAGCTGTAATCATTCTGGTTTATAGAAGATTTTGCTCTGTCAAGGCAGAGAATAACATTCACTAGAATGAGAAAACCTTGTTTTCAGTATAGATGATGTGAGTATTTTGTCTTCAGTTGCTATGAAAATAACCATATATATTTACCAAAAAAAGGGAAAGAGACAAGAGTTCTCAAAAGAGAAAACTGTTTTGATAAAGGAGGCTTGCTATTTTTGTTATAATGGTGATGGTTAGGGTTGAACGTGATCTAAACAGCATGAGAACCTCTGGCTTCCTCACATTCATTTAATGTGGTTTAATTCATTGGGTTTTTTTTAAATTTTTTTTTTCTGCTGCAATAAAAACTAAGGGAGAAGAAAAAGAAAATATGATTAGTTCAGAGACCAGCTTTTAAATTGGATTAATTTGTCAGCTGTCATAATTTTCTCCTATGTTCATCTCTCCTTGTTCTAACAGCCAATCTTCCTTACCTGATTAAAACCAGCAACCCTCCAGCTATATTTTCATTTTGTTTTGTATTCTTCCTTGTGTTTATGCAGAACAGCTTGGTTTACTTTATTTAAATAATGACCTGATTGTGTTCTGAGAGATGCAGGATCATGTTCTTCTATGCTGATTGACCTGTCTGTAAGACAAGAACTTAGTAATGCTATCAGACATATTATCACTCCTTTAATTCAGATGAAGAAACATTAAAACTACTAGCTCATATACTCAGATGCATCCATGAAAAATGTGGCCAGCATCTACAGGAGCTCAGTTCTATTTCTACCGTGTATTATTTCACAGACTCAAGTCAGGCATGGGATTTAGTGATGATTAGACTAGATATTTGGACAGGGACTTTGCCTCTATAGATAACAAATGTTCTTCAAGGGAGTGACATAGTTGGAGTAATTAGGGGGTTCTGAATTTTGCCTTCATTCATAACTTAAAATGATTGCATTTATTTTATCTTAACTACCATAAAGCTATTACATACATTGGCAGGTTGACTTAAATATTGTCCTCTAGAGCCATGCTGGTTCTATAGAAGGTTGGAATGTCATGATGTCCAGTCTGTTCCCTCTGTGTGTTTCATCACTAATTTTAAGATTCCAAGTCCTCCTGACTGTAAAGAAAAAGTAAGACATACGTATTGTTGTATGAACAACAGATTTAATGTTCTGTTCCAAATAGCAGTGATCGTGTGCAAGACTGCTTGAGAGGGGCCCTAAGCAGCCCTGATCATATGATTTGCTTCACTTTATATTATCTTTTTACTCCTTTTTAACCTCCCAGATTCTTCAACTTAACAACCCCATGCCTCTTCCCAAAGAAATAGCACGCCTCTGTTTATCCCTTCCCTATTCACTCTTGTTCTGTTGACTTTATATCCTTATCTGCTATTTGAAGTATCATTGTTCTGATAATTTTTCCCTCAGTCATCAGTTAACCAGGTACTAGCAACTGTTAACTAGAAAGCCCCTTATGCTTTCTGTAGTCTTCTGCTCTTTTCATGTTGCTATCTTGCTAGTGGTGCCACAGTCAGAGTGGGTGATCTTCATATGCATTAATCTCTTTCTGTTGTTTGCAAAATCTTCAAATTCCTTTTGTTTCTACCTTGTCGATGGCACCACAGATCTGCATTAGCCACCTGTATGGATACACAAACTATTACATAGAGGTAGTGATGCATCTTTCCTATTGTTCCCATTCCCATGTTCTGATTTTGAAAAACATTTTAACTGAAGACATTTTTTTTTAGTTCCCTTTTATCATTATCAGATCAATTTTCAACATTTATACACATTCTGAAACCTCACTGATATAAGCCAGATAAATTAACTGTCATGGAAATTCTTACTGATCTTTATTTAGCTCACATTGAAGAAAATTTATAAAATATTGTCTGGAGCTACATAATGATCATGATTCCTTATGTCCATGAAGACTAAATTCTCCTGGAATGCTATTTAAAAAAACATATAAATATCCTTGTCCTTTTTCCCTTATCCCAAGACCAACACATATTTGAAGTGATCAGTCTGAAGTGTTTTTCCACAGCTGAATGCTTTTCTTAAAGTTTGACAGATAGTAATTTCCCTTTGATAAGAAAACCTTAATTTACTGTCATCTAATGAGGGAGTAGGTCTTGATTCAAACATCAGTGCATAAGTGTTGTCCTGGCTCACTTAGAATATCAGAAGATTCCTATATCAAGGAATGGATCCAGTTTGGAGATTGTGAGATAAGCAGCAACGATTTCATAAAGGACTAACTATACCTTCTAAACCAGTTATATTACTTATTCAGGAAGGACTATTCTGGATATATATGGAATGTAAATCTCAGTGTGCAGGAATATTTATAATAATTTTATTTATAATATAGTTTATTTTCTTGAGGACTGATGGTCTAAGCCTGCTATGAATATCAGCCATACTGATAGTGAGGAAACTGAAACTAGTTTTCTGCCAACATTTTGTCTCTGAAATTTTCTAAAGTGTGTCACCTGAATGGTGCTCCAAATGTTGGTTTGTATTCTCGCTTTTTTTTTTTTTTGTATAGTCTTAAAATTTTCAGCTGCTTGAAATGAAGAGGGACAAATCTTTTAGTGCAATTTTCTGAATGCATTTTAACCTGAAAGTCTTTCTGTTATTTATAGCATGATTTATTAGGTGTTCGTATTATCACCTTCAAATAACTTCTTTGACCCTGTTACATGGCTCCACATTGATCATTTGTCAGCACAACTGCAGCTGTGTGCATTACTGTATTTTTTTGTCCTTATTATTGAAACATGTTGTTGTTCATAGTTTACTACTAAAATAACAGTAAGAAATGAAAACATATTGGCATATATACTATTTTTATTTTCAACTGATGAAATGCTAATCTCTAGACTGTTACATTCAAAATAGTAAGACATCCTGAATTTCTACTTCTTGCTGGTTGGTTTATGAAGGTTCAGAGATCATTGATACTGAATTAAATACAGAATAAATCAACTTCTGTGTAATTTCTAATTGTCTAAATTGATGTTGGTTCAAACCTTTACTTTCAGGATTCATAGAAAATACAGTATCTGGAAAAAGCTAGTGTATGTTTTTATACAAATGTCTCAAGTGCATGTGTTATCTTTTTTATGGACAAGAAACAGGACAAAGAGGGTGTGCTAGAACTTCAAAATGACCATATTGCTACTGCTAAACTGGCAGGGTTTTTTTCTTTCATAAGTAAGACATGACAAATAAGATTTTTTAAGCTGAGGTTTTGCTTACATTTTAAAACAATTTAATTTTCAGACTGTTTGTTCAGCATTCTCTTACAAGTCAAGCTTACGCATACTTACCATATGTAACTATTCCTCCATACTTAGGATAAATAGCTCTATAGCTATATTTTTATGTCTCCCAGCCACACATAAGACAACTTTTTTTTTAATCTGTGTTTTATTCTAACAAAGTTATCTGAAAATTCAGATAAGTTCATACTTTTTTCTACATATTTATAAGATTAGATTCTGTTTCATGAATCTGTAGAAGAAAAGAACAGAATAAAGATCTTCAGATTTTAAGTTCAGAAGAAATATCCACCAGTCATTTAGATGTGCAGCAGAAATGACCTAGAGTGTACTCAAACAACTTTACCAGCCTTTTTCTCACACATTCCTTATGTTGTGGTAAACCTGTTAATGCAGGGTACCTTTTAGAACATTTCTGAAATACATCACAGTTCATACCATTTAATATTTCACTGTTTTCTGCAGTTTTAATAGCAGAAAGACCTAAATCCTTAATTGAAAAAAGTTTTATTTGCAAAGTGTTTGTTCCATGTTTCTGTCAATTGTTTCTTTTTGGGTCTCTAATCCGTATTACATGGCACAGGCTCAAAACCTCCAGGACAGAACAAAATGCTGAAGTACCAGTACTTTTAATGGGTTAAAATAAATGAAAGACAAAAGTTTACATAAAATGTAGAAAGGTGTCAAAGCTTTTGTATAAAGAACTGAACAAAATTCACAAATTTCATAAGACAAAAAAAATGCATGAATTGATACTTTGTGAACAAAAGTGCAAACCTGAGTATTTCTAGATGTGAGCTGTAAACAAATAAAGGTAAATAAATATATAAGTCACCATATTTCAGAAATTTATCCCTAACAAAAACTGGGAAAAATTTGTTTCCAAATATTAGTTAAAATTTTCCTGTTCAGTCAATTTCTCTTATGTTACACACTTACTATCCTATCAACATTCTACAGTGAACTTTGAAATTAATCACTGTATTTTTTTAATAATACAGCTCGACAGTCATAACAAATTTTTAAAGAAACTGCTATATTTGAAAGAGTTTAGGCTAAAATTTCAGGCTAAAATGCATTTAACTACCATAATGCAATGAATTAAGAGGATAGTGTGCAATATATGTGCTTATTTTATCTCACTGAAAAGTAAGAAGACAGATCTGAAAAACTCCAATCTCTTAAATATATCAAATACAGTAAGTTTTCAAAGGAATATGTTGTAAGAGACTGAAAGAGTTAATGTCTCCAACATTGTGGTGGGGCAAGTTCTGCATAACAATGAACCTGCATAACAATGAACTCTGCATAGCAACCAACCGGTTAGCAAGGCATGCTGGAGGGTGCGCAGTTTGGTGTTCTGACATGGGGCAGCTCACCACCTGTGGCCAAAGATCAAACAACAGTCAGACCTGCAGGGAGGGAGAAGTTACTCCCCAATCGACGCCCACCAACCCCTTTCCTGAAGGTTCTGAAAGCCCGTGACACCTCATTAGCCTAATGAGCTCGAGTGCCTGCCCGAAGGAGGGGCCAGGAGGGGATAAAAGGGCGCGAACTGAAGCCCCACGTGCCCTGTGGAGTGGGACCCCTGGGCTGAGGGGAGCAGCGCTGGAGCCAGGGCCGGTGAGCGCTTTCTCTTTTCCCGTAACCCCCGCACCTCACCCCTTCCGACACCAACCGCTGACCGGGTCTGGGCCTGGGAGCGGCTCCAGCCGCCGGCGGGCTCCTCTGGGAGCGGGAGTCTGGGAAGCGAGGGGGTCCGCTCTGCCCCTCCTGGCCCGACGGGAGGGCTCGCCTCATTCTCCGCCCTGAGCTGATCCCCGGATAAGCGAGGCCTGGAGCGTGTGTTTGTGGAGGGAGGGTGGCCGTGGGTTACACGGGCTCCTGAGGGGGGTTGGCGCCAATTCCTGCTGTGAGCCAGTAAGAGTTGAGTTTTGTGAGTTAAAGGATCCCTGGTGCGGTTTCACCTGGATCCTGACCTGGGAATGGGTGAATCTGAGCCATCGTCCTGAGAAATTGGGACATGACATATGTGTTCTGTAGAAATTTTTCTTTTCCACCTATAAGAAAATATAAGCCTGCCTGCTTCTTAATTATACAGAGTAATTAACTGAATGCCATACCAAGAGCTAGATATTAGATTACAATGTTTTTAAATATATCCCAGCCTTTGTTTATCTTAACACATATTTCTGTTGTAGGTAGTACTTCCTAAACCTGAAGTGCATTAAAAATCTATAAAACCATCGTTCTACTTAGCATTTTGACATAGTTTATTTACAAGGATACTGCACTTTCTGGAACTTTCACCCTGTTTATAAATAATTTAATTTAAACAAAAATAATTTAAATGTTGAAATATACTACAATACAACATTTTGAGTCATTTTTCTGGACATACAAATTATATGCTTTTGGTGAAAAGCTTTCATATCTTCTGTTGTTGCATTGCTAGAAAAGGAGAACGGAAATTAAAAAAAAAAAATAAAATTCTAGGTTAATTCTCATATGTCTTCAATACAGATGTAAAGACTGTAAATATAAGAACTATCTTCTCCATATTATGTGTTTTGTAAGCAGGTGATTTAAATTCCATATATCATTGCTGTGTCAGATATATTCTTCCTCTGTCAGGAGGTGAGCTTAAATGTTTTAATTTCCCTGACTACATATAAACACAACTTTTCCTTATAATTATCATGATGATAGCACAACATACACTGAAAGGTAGCATAGGTATATGTTTCACCATGGGTATGATTAAATAGATCAAATATTAAGCAATTCTATCTAATCTAAACTTCTTCATGGGGTAAGTTACATGAAGGTGCCTTATATGTTTTGCAGGCTAAGTGTATGAGTATTATAGATTCTGAAGCTCAGCCAATGTGCAGGAACACTTACTGTATCAGACCTTTTAGGGCTTAGGATTAGGACCAGTTTTTTATTCAAATTTACCTATTTTGTTACCCTCAAGAAAAATAACATTAGTTATAACATGAGATACTGAAATCTTGTTCTTGATAAAGTTTTCTGTCTTAAAACAGCTCCACTGCAGTCACCTTATTTCCTCATCATTCTCATGATTTCCTCCCTCTTACAATACTGCATTCCTTCCCATAGCCTTTCTGTCCCTACCACCACACCCATAGGTCTACCAATGGCTGGACAGAAGGTCAAAGACAGTAAGGCTGGGTCCATGTGTACAGAGTGACCAAGGGAAAAACTGCTGGTTTCAAACCAAAGCTTTCCCTGAATGGGACTGTTCACTTGGCTCTATTACATCTACCCAGCTACCACTTTCAAGGAACTTGCAGAAACTTTGTAGTTTCTTTGGTATACCTACTCTTCATCAAACTTGACTGAATCTCGGAGACCCTGTGAAAATTTCTGATGGGGAAACAAATAACAAAAGCCTCTTTTCCACAGAGAATCAGTTGAACACGTTATCTGAAAATAATGAATTTCTTGATATAGAATCAGTTTGAATATGAGTAGAGTTTTCTCCTGGAAAAATGTCATGGAAAAAAGTAATGGAAAAAAGAAGCCAAAAGATACTAAACAGTTTTATTTTTTAGGCTACATATATAGGTAAATACCACTTCAGAAGAACTTTTAAAAGATATTGTCAAAGAGGCAATCTGAAGGGTCATAAAGGAACATTTTTTTCTTGTGACATCCATTGATGATTGCAGGATTCCCAGTATAAGAATAGCCCATTCTTAGAGAAGGTTTTTGATGGAGTCCAAACAACTTGTCTTTTTATGTAGTAAGATTTACACACACACACGCGCACACACCCCAGCTCTGGAATTCATAACATTTTTTTTACATGCTTTATGAGAGGTCTTTACATAGGCAATCACCCGCAATGAACGAGTTGAGAGAGTTGACAAATGGTTTCACAGATTCAGCACCTGGTTATAATTCATCTCTGGGGATTTAGGACTTCTAGTTCATATTGCTAAAAAAAGGACTTCCATATCCAGTATGAAGAATTCACTTTTGGAATAGATAAAAAAATAATATTTGTAACCAGGCCTGATGACTTTGCATAAATATAAATTATGAGAATACAAGGTATTCCTTCCCCTGAAAGCTCTTCTACATAATTTGCACAGTGGACACATATCAATGACTTTAGCTGAGTGTCAGGGAGTCATTAATTTCTGGGGTAAACGCTGGTATCTGAACTTATTTATTTTGCCAGATAGTAGCCCATAAGTAAGGTCCAATTTTGTTGACCTGACATTTTCTAACAAAAATACTTCACAGAAGATAAACAAACAAAAACAAACTAACAAAAAATTACTTTTTTTGGTGTATTTATTTTCTTTGCAAAAAACAGAGTAACCTCAAATTTCACCTATCCCAAATATATGCACATGTTTAAGATAGGTTGGGATCTATTTTTTTGTTTTTCTTGAAGTAAAAGAAGATTCGGGTTTTGCTGTTACTAAGAGTAGTTGTCTCACTCAGCTACAGCTGTATATTCTTTTTCACACCATTTTTTCAGCCATAAACTCATGTTTTCTTTCCTGCCTCTTTGGTGCTGAACACAGCATTAAAAAGCACGTCCAAGGAAGGAAGGCCCATTCTTCAAATTTATATTTTGCAGTTTAAATATAAAATCAAAATTATCTCAAAAGCAGTTGCATTTTTCACCAAGTATTTGCATTCAGCATATTATACAGGAAATATTGTTTTCTATTAAAAAAAAAAAGGTTGAAATCATCTTAGTAAATCCTATACTGCCAAAGAATTTCCTTGATGAAAATCACTTTGCATGTATAGTTCATTGATAATCCTCCTTAATGTGACTTGCCAGCATTTCTGCCCTTTTTAATTAACAGTAAGGGACCAAGTACCACATATGAAGAAAGCTTGACAACCAGCAGCAAGTAGCATATACCCCTCTTCAACCCATGTTCCAACTAGTATTAGCATATCACAAGCAGAAAAAACCATAGAGAGTTTCAATAGATCCTGATGAAGATGACAGTTACTGTGTGAAAAAATGTAGAGAGGATGACCTGCTGCAATGGAGAAGATACACAGGGGAGGATGCTCATGTGGGAACCCCATCATTTCTGTTCTCAGCTGGCTGATGTGGAAAGTTTTCCTTTTCTCTTTCCCTCTCCCTCTTACTACCATTCTCTCTCCCTACAGCTCCATCTTTTGTTTTCAAAATTCCTCAAAAGTAACTTTCACCACTAGAGTGGATATATGTCATCAGTTATCAAACACTCTAATCTTCCTTTTTGTGAACTATTCTCAACATAGTGATGACTTTTAATTGTCAGATGAGAGATGTGGCAAGAACTGATGTTAAGATGAATAGACAGTATACTTCTGGAGGTCCTTATGGAAACTTCTGCACCTGATTTATTAAATTCATCTTCATTATAAAAAAAAAAGTACATTGGCAAAGAAAAGTAGCTAAGGTGAAGATAGATCTCAGTATCCCATTTCTGTCAGACTGCAGAAACTGAGTTGGAATGTTTCAATCTTTAAAAAGCCTTTTTTTCTGTCAGAACATATAAGCATACACATTAAATATTTGCAGCTGTTATATTATTAGTGGGGTTAAAGCCAAGTTTCTTTTCCGTCTATATCATTGTGGCCACAGTGCATGCTAAAAGAAGGGACTGAAATAATCTTCAGGAAATATTTACAGCATTATGCATTGTTCCTCCTCTGGCAATCTAGATGACTCCATAACTAAGAGTGCTAGAAGCAGTCAGAAGTTAGAAGCAGAACAGATAATCGACACATAGCTCAAAAAGGTGTATAGAAGAAAATGTAACAATATATTACTATGTGTGGTTAGATGTCTTCGCTCTCCCATTATTTCTTCAAAAACACCATAGCATAGGGAGAAGACCAAACCATCTAATTTACCGGCTGTCCAGGCTGATATGCCAGGATTATGTCGTCTGACAGAAAGTGTATCCCACATGTCACAGAAAAATCCAATGACAAATATTCAATATCCATGGCCACAATCAGAGCCAGAATCTCATTTATTCCTACAGCAATGAGCTAAGGTTTACTTGACCAATCTGTCTACATCTCCATGTCACAGTTTCTCTTCAGAAGTGGAGAAGATCATACATTTACAGTCCTCAACAATATCCTGTGGACTTGCTATGGCCATCATACTTTCTTTATGTGAGAAGCTAATCCACCTGCACTGTAACTTGGTTTATTTGTGTGCCACAATTCATGCAAAGTGCACTTCCCAGGTAGGACTGATAAAATAGGCTGTACTCTTTTATAGTGCAGGCTATTTGAGGACAACTATTTCAGTTGCAGGAGTGCAAGGAAGAACTCCATGTATCACACCAGGACATGCAAGAGTCAGCGAAACAGAGATAATAGTCTCATGCAGAAATTACAATGCTTACAGCTATCATGAGTTGTCATAATGTTTACAAAAAGTAAGCTAAAAAACAACTATGCTTTACTCTCCCAGAAAATTCAGAAGAGAAGTTTTTTTAGCAGTTCTTATCTAAACTAGTTCTTTAAAAGGCCAGCTACCATAACGGGGGCTGGGGAGTGGGAATTCAATCTAGAAGTGCGAACAATTGTTTCCTATTTATTACCAAATACATTGTCGTGGTTTAACCCCAGCCAGCAACTAAGCACCACACAGCCGCTCACTCACTCCCCCCTACCCAGTGGCATGGGGGAGAAAATTGGGAAAAGAAGTAAAACTCCTGGGTTGAGATAAAAACGGTTTAATAGAACAGAAAAGAAGAAACTACTAATGATAATGATAACACTAATAAAATTACAACAGTAGTAATAAAAGGATTGGAATGTACAAATGATGCGCAGTGCAATTGCTCACCACCCGCCGACCAACACCCAGCCAGTCCCCAAGAGGCGATTTCCCGCCTCCACTTCCCAGTTCCTATACTAGATGGGACGTCCCATGGTATGGAATACACCATTGGCCAGTCTGGGTCAGCTGCCCTGGCTGTGTCCTGTGCCAACTTTTTGTGCTCCTCCAGCTTTCTTGCTGGCTGGGCATTAGAAGCTGAAAAATCCTTGACTATAGTCTAACCACTACTTAGCAACAACTGAAAACATCAGTGTGTTATCAACATTCTTCTCATACTGAACTCAAAACATAGCACTGTACCAGCTACTAGGAAGACAGTTAACTCTATCCCAGCTGAAACCAGGACAGACATCTTTTGCATACCTCAGTCTTTACAAAACTGAGAAATGAGAAGATTCCTGCACAATTCATTCAGGTCAGCTGCACTTGACCACAAAGAAGGCAACAAACAGAATGCTCTCTCCTCATCTCCAGGTGCAATGTTTATGTAGGCATAGATAAAAACAAAAAAAGGCTGGCAATTGTCACATTGTAATGGGAGAAAGTGATGTACAGTAAACTCTGTACAATCAAAAAGTCATGCTGTAATTAGCGATATTAATAAAGTTTTTAGCATCCTTGAGTTTCATTTAGAAACAAAATATATAATGCTAAATAAAACAAAATAATGTCCTTGAGTCAAAAAAATATTCATGAACTGCTTTAAAGCAGATGTTTGGCACTAGCAACCATCAGAAATACAGTATTGCAAATGCTCACTCTTGGCCTGTCTTATTAAAATCAAACAAGTAAATTCTAGTTAGACAGTTCATCATTTCTTATCATTTCCAAATAAATATGACAGATTGAAAGTGGGATTTCTATTGGCTTGTTCCACACAAAAGACAAAAGTGTGTTAGATAGAAGAGAGTATTCACTGTCATAGTATATACATACCTCTAGCTGAGGGGAAAACAAAGACTCTCTTTTTACAGAGCCATTCAATAAAAATAAATTATATACAGAAGTCAATTCCTGGCTCTAAATATAATGTTATTGAAAGAAAAATCTGTGGTGAATAGAGTATGTACATTAGTGTGACAATGGAAAAGAGGAAATGGCACAATTTTGTTACAATAAAATTTCTCAGTAATTTTGTAAATGTAGGACATTTATGCAAATTTTAAACAATGATTCTTTGCAGATTCACAGTACCATTTACAAACAATGAACAAGATAATTCTATGTTTCCTTAGCTACAGCATGTCAGTTGTGGTTAGAATACAATTAATACATCATTTCAAACTTGATGCATATAATTTAATTGGCTTTAATTAAAAAAAGAAAAAAAGCCAGCACAAACAAACAAACAACCCCCCCTGCAAACCAGGCTTGTTTCCAGGAAGCTGTGAGAGGTCAGAATTATCATTAAACAGACAAAGACTATTAGTAACCTGGGGAAAAAATAAACAAAAATGAAACTGTTGAATTTGTGGGTTCTTTTAAGGGAAAATGGGTAAGCAAGGACCACGTCAAACACAAAAATTGTCTGAAGGTTGGTAGTCATATGCTTAACTTAATCTTTTGTCACTTCATTTGCACAAATGTCAGCTCTGCAAAGATGTATTTGTTGTTTCACCAACTTGATATATATTTATTTCTTTCCTTCCCTGTCAATACTTCTAGCTACATAGCTGCAAGAAAGTGTTAGAAAATCTTACAGAGGTTCTTAAACAAATAGATTATGCTTTAAGAAATAGTTTCATCTAAATGTACCTTCTCATCTTTAGCGAGATTTCCTTGTTTTGTTGCTGTTATCATTATGCCTCTGACCTGTATTTTGGATATAGAGTCATATGACCATAGGATAGTTCAGGTGGGAAAGTATCTTGTGAAGTCTCTAGTCCAAGTTGCTGCAAGAGCAGCTCTGAAGTCAGAGTTTTTTGCTCAGATCTGCTCAGGTCTGCTCATGCTACATCCAGTCAAGTCTTGAAAATCACCACTGTTTTACAATCGTTTTGGGCAACCCGCTCCACTGCTTCACAGTCCTATTGGGAATTTTCTTTTCATCTTACGCAACCCGAATGTCTCCTTTTCCAACATAAGTCCACTGTCTTTCATCCTCTCACCACACAGCTATGAGGAGCCTGGGTCCATCTCCTTGCTGACCGCCCTGCGGGCAGTGGGCGGCTGCTGTTGTGTTCCCTCCTACAGCCATCCCTTCTGGAGGCTAAACACTCCCTGGTCCCTCAGCCTGTGCTCACAAGGCAAGTGCTCCAGCCCAACAGAGGTCCTGCGATACCACCTAATAACCAGTGCCCATTAAGCCCAACCACCCAGCTACCTGCTTTACTCCTCTAATTCTCCACTCATCCAGACTGTAATGTCTCAACTTGGATACAAATATGTTCCGATGTGGTTAGAAACTTCAGACCAGCCTGAAATATTAGGAAAATCTGTTTAAAATTAGTTCAGATCTTCTTTTTTACTAAATGCTCTATATGAATCATTTCAACAGATATTTCAGAGTGCTACTTTTAAGAACTGGATCCATGTCACTGTGAAGGGACTAACAGTGCAAGAATGAAATGCAAATTCTATAGTCTACAGAGGGCAAAGAATGACCTATTGAACCATTTACCCTATTTTTGCATTAAGAGATGATACTGATGAGGAATAGATCACTAAATCGTGCAACGATTTCACCCCCTTTCCTCCTTCTCCATAAAACAGGAAAACTGAGAAAAGGTATGTTAAAATCAAGCAAATCTCAGCTTTACTCAGAAGTCTAAATTTTGGCTTATCTTTGAGAAGAAATTATATTTATGTATATGCTATCAGTCTCGTTAGATTTTAAAAAGTGATATCAAGCTGAAGTTCTCTTTTATGAGGTTAATTTTTATTAAGTTCCCCAAATGCTAAACCCAAGATTATTCTCAAATTAAATGGACTATTAATTACAAATACAGTAGAGGAGATACCATCTGATTTAATTGGTTTCCACTGTGTGTATTCCAGTTAGCAGTGATGATACTGTAGTTCCAGCTATTCTCTGGCATGATTGTATCAGAAACCAAAATTTTAAATTTTTTGTGATCATAGAAATAATTTGATCCACTCTTTAAAGAAGCAGTAAAGGATAGGAAATTTGCCTTTTTTTTTTTTAATGCTTCTGTTCACCTTTATGATTTTTGTTTCTGAGTTGTCTATTTATTTACATAAATAACAAATGTCAAAATACTTTTGTAAGAAAATATATCTATTCTGAAACGTTGAGCTAAAGTCACCAAAAAGATCTGATTCTATATTAAGCCTGACTTTGCTCTTAAATTTTTAATGAGCTAGTTCTCTTAATACTTTATTTTGTACTGTATTAAACTGTTGAAATTTGCTGTATATAATTCATTCCATTTTTGTTGTCTATGCAAAGCAAATGTCTTTGCCCTTGGTAATAATTATTCATAATGGGTTTTTAATATGTGATATTAATGGTAATTCACTTATGGAAATCATTAAAATATAAAAATAATAAAGTTAACACAAAATGCAAATATATTTCTAAGGTGTACCTGAGTATCTGAAACCACTCGAGGCAATACCTATATTATTTCATTTTTATTCGATATTAGTGATGTTAGAGAAAGAAGAAAAAGCACAATAAAAACACGGTGAAGTAAAGGAAGCAAATATTTTTAATGACATTTAACTAATCCCTTTCTGAACCCTGTTTAATACTGCGATTACAGGAAAAGATTTGATAAATTTAAAGGATCATTATTTTTAGCAATTGCATCAAGTAAAAAACAAATTTATAATCAAATAGAGGAATGATACTTTAAATAATAGCAATGGACATATAATAATTTGTTGTTGCAGATGACTTTTTAAAATCAAACTGAGGTCCTTAAAACACAGTATGATAGGCATACAATATTCTTTTGGCCTCCTACGTCATCTCATTTATCATGTAAATAAATTGACAGTAGCATTCAAATATTTGTTTTTCATAATGCCCCAAGACAAAAAGCCATCATTTATAAGGGCTATGAAAGGCTGTAGTACACAAAATCACTATTCACTATGGAACAACCAAATTTTTAAAATGAAGTAAACTGTAAAATTGTGTACTGTAAATTACACACAGCCAGTTGTTCCAGATGCACAACAATAAATAATGTTTTTATTTATTTATTTATTAATGAAAGCTATTTATTCCCATTGTAAAGGTGACCTCAAAATTCTGTTTTGCCAAAGTGATTTAAAGTCTGCTGAAGCCCCAGAGAGGAAGACAGAATATTACCTAGAGCAAAAAGATTGAAACATATTTAAATTGAAGAAGGTTCAGTGTAAAATTGCACTCTTTAGGTTTTGGTTCTGGTAAAGAAACCTGGATTAAGACTAGAACACATGAATTGGAAGCATAAGAAGTGGCAAGTTTCTGTAAATATAAGTTTCAATTTTATGTTGATCTTTGCAAAGTTGTAGTCTTACCTCTTCCTCAAATATCATTTTGCAAATAGTTCATATAGCAGTAATTTCTCATATTGTATTCTGCATATCCATTATATATATCCTTTAAGACATTATGCTTTTATAGTACTTTTTATTTACAAGATACCAAGGTACCTTACATTTTTGTAAAAAATCCCAACTTATTCTATGTGCATTACAGAGAGAAATTACTTCCCTGTCAGAGAAACAATCATTTCTGGACAGGACAACAATGCTGTTTAAATGTACATAGCACTGAACAAGAGATGGAGAATAACACATTCAATCTATAGAGGTTAAAATCTTGTTTAAAAGATAGAATGAAATATGAAAACAGCTGAGGTTAACTTTTCTATCATGAAAAATCACTAAATGTTTAAATATTTTGATTACTCCAGAAGTTGTTCTTTATCCTGCATTGAAATGGCAGTATTCCTATAATAAGAAATTACAGAAAGTGTATTTTTCTTTATCATCAAAGCTAATGTCTACATATTTAGTGATTTCCTTCGAAGGTGTCTCATCCTGATACCACTTACCTTGTGAAATCTGACAAATGCACAGCCAGAGGTGCTCTGACTCCAGCCATAGTAATGTCATTGAAGATGACTCACAGTTTTATGCAAGGAAAGTATTAATCAGTAAATCCTGTCAGGCCTTCTTCCTAAAATAAAAGGTAATGCTTTCTATCTCTGCTGCAATCACAGAATGAACAGCAGCTAATCCTGATGTCTAATTCCGAACAAAATGATTTTTCTTCTTCCAGTAATCCACCACCTGATGAGTCACTTCTTACTTTCTGACTGTTGGATAGGCAGATCTCCTACAAGAAGGAAATATTTCACACACCAAGGTCAATAATATTGATATTTCAAGCCTACTTAGGAGGCACATTGTCAGTTACTGTGAATCAGCTTCTGTTCTCATCACATCTCTGTTTCCTCTTAAGGGCTGTTCTTGTGACAGAAAGCAACGGTATGGCTTGCCATTACTTAAATTTGGGGAACGTAACAAAACTAGACTTACTCACTGTCACCAGTTTTATTTGCTATGAAACTATCAACTAAGTAAGCATTGCTAATTTCATGATGCCAAGGCTTAATGTCAATGCTAGCTATCATGGACACTGTATGTTTTTAATCCAAGGAGAGATCATATTTGATAAACAAAAATATTGTGAAAATAACATTAATTAGTGCAAACCGATACACTGAAAATTAGGTCTAACTGCATGATTAAATAAGGTATTCTAATGATCGCAATTGTCTAGAAATTACAATTTAGCTTGGAAGCTAAGAACTGACCTGGGCTACTTTAACTTAATGCCTTCTATACTTTCAAATCTCCTAAAACGTACATAGATCCAACATAGCACCATTAAGTCAACGAGCAGAGTCTGAGCAATAACTTGACCGAAATGAAGCAGAGATGCAAATCCAGATGACATCTAGAAATGCCAGCTAAATCCTTGGTTTTGCATGGAATATGTAGTCTGTGCACCCTACCCCACCCCAGATTCACAGCGTCTAACATCAAGTATATAAGACAACATTTACAATACAAATTACCTAATCACCCACTGTGTACTCAGGTAAATTTCTGAAGGATAAAGGAAAGAAGCTGGATTCCCTCTTTTGTGTGTGTTTTGTTTCTCTATTGTCTTCTTTCTCTTCTTTCTTTTTAATTTGGGTTTAATGACCCTCCAGCTTAGCTAACGAGAGCATTCTCTGACACACTGCTGAGAACTGCTGAGGAGAGAAGCAGCTAAAAGCAATGTTTTACACAGCTTGATGCTTCTACGAGTTTGCTTGGTCTTTGCTAGGCTGATAAGAGAGTGTGTGTGTGTGTACTTCTCTAACAAAAAATTTGCAAGTTAAATGACATCACTAGCAAGAAGTACTACATTTTAATCTTTCTGCTTCTGTTTTCTTTTTATCTTCTTTTTTACTTTTAGAAAACTGGACTGCAATTAATAGCAACAACGGCTCCAAGCTGTCTTGCTTTTTTTTTTCCTCCAAGGCTTCAAGCCTTTTTTCCTTAAAAAATAGGATTTTGGGGCATTTTTGATACATTGCCTGGTTGTATCATGCTTTATACGTAAATATTATGTACCTGTACACAACTGAAGGAAAAAAGGTATACTGTTAATATGAAAACCATATTTAAAATTCAGTGTTGTTACCTCATGCTTGTTTTCTGCTCTTTTTTATAGTTCTGATAAAAGTTTTTAAAGTCGTTACTAGTGAAAACAGAAGAAGTAAAAGCACATATCTATGTCAAAACCATGAATATATGTAAAAAAGAAATTTTGTTCAGTAACATGACATGAGTACACGTTCAGGTTCTGTGATGGTTTTCAGATGCTCAATTAATCTGGATATAAAGCTGTACTGAGACTATGAGTAGGATTCATGTCAAGAATCAGACATCTTAGCATAGGTGTTTGCTTGAATATCAAGATGAATAACTCTTTTCTTTTGGCACTTTTCCAGGCTTAACAAATAACATGTCTCTGCCATAAACTTTAAAGTAAGTGGCACTTTAAAAAAAGGATGAGGTGATTTTTTTTTTTTAATAAAGATATGACAGATGAACATTAGGTTTTCATAGCTAGAAAGCTTCTCTGAAGTTTCTCCCTCAGTTCACCATCTGCAAAAAGAAGATAGTGCTGTTCTTTATCTTGCATTGAAGTAGATACGTTGTTGTCTGGTGTTCTTAACTGCAAAACTACAGAATGCTGTCTATAAGCAAATATGGTTTATTAGATATATTTTATTGTAAAAGCAAAGTGTAACATATATGCATAGGCTTACTCATGGTCAATAAATCCTGTCTGCTGTTTCTTATGTATTATGCTTGTAAGGATCAGATTTTACAAAATTGCATACATTTTTAAAGCACTCTCTCTTTCAGTAAGCTTGCAAAGGAAATAATCAAAATGTATGATACAAACAATAGCTAGCTGCCATCAAAAAGTGCTAGATAATATTTGTACTTTACATTTTACAGCTCTTCAGGACCACCCTTTCTCACAAAATTTGACTGCAAACTAGCGTCTCACTCTACTTATAAGGGGTAGGTATATTTCAAACCTAAGATTTCTTCAGTAACTGATACTGAGGATATGAAGAATTGTTGGGCTTTTGTTTTGTTTTCCTTTTCTGTTGGAAAACCTGATCCTAGTCATTTTTTGCTGGTAATACTGTTATAGCATTGCTCTAGCACAATCAGTTAGTAACCTCACGGTTTTGTATTTTAAAGCTAAATATTTTTAATTGTTTGAATCAGCTTTTTTGTTTTATTTTAGTTTTTTTGGTTTTGTTTGTTTTTCTTTTACTTTGTCTTTGAATGAGAAGGTACTACTCCTTGAATTGTGTGTCTCACACCAAGAAATTACTCCACCATCTATCATGCTCTTTTCATCTACTAACCTAATATGAAGGCCTTGTTGTGCTGAGGCACTGCAGAAGAATAGATATTTAAATATCCCAACATATTGTTTGTTATTTTCCAACTTTTCTGAAACATTAAGTTACACAAATACCTTAACCACATTATAATATTAACAATTTGGGTGCCACCCACAACAATAATAATAAAAAAAATCCATGTCTTGGAAACTTAAAAGTGTTACCTTTTTTTTTTCCTGAAAGACCATATAAAGGCAACATGTTGCTTTCAGATGATGAGTGAAACTGGAAATGGAAATATAAGAGAACTTTGATGGTCATGTTGTTTTTCCCTCTTTGTCTTCATTTTTTCCCCATTCAGATATCAATTTAGATATGTAACAAGACCCAGCTACACGCTTCAGGTCCTTTCAACCTTGTTTCATACAGGGTAATAGAGATTCTAGGTATGTTTAGATGATATATGCAGACATAAGCTCCCAATGTCCTGCTTTAAACAGGCATGAGTTGTTTCACTTGATGTGAATAACCTAAAAAACCTAATACTGGTATGATGTTAACCTGAATTAATAAGCTGTACTTGAACTTTGAGCCCATCTGAGCCAGTTTGATTGGCTCTTGCAAGGATCTTATAGAAACATGATCCTGCAATTTATGAATAACAGGTAAACATAAGTGCCAAGTTACTTATGGCTGGTATTGCATCATGTGACACTGCACTGCATGGACAAGCTTCTTTTAGCCTTGACATGTTGCTAAAGCCCATCTCAGAAAGGCATGTCTATATTACTAAAAAAATGAAGGTAAAGGAAAGTCACCTGGCACTGAGGCCAGTAGCTTGGACATTCCCCAACACTGCCCTGACTCCACACTATGTAGGGCTAGTCCTTTTTGCAGAAAACAAACTTCTGAGTCCACATTGAGTCAACACTAGATGAGGCACTTGCCTCATTTAAGTTCCACCTTTATGGCTTTTACTATAATTTTATGTATGTGTGGTAATCATTGATGTATTTCTTCAGTTGCATGGCAGCCTATCAAGAAGGTGTTCTTACAAAGTGAAAGTGAGCGCATATGCTGTTGCAACCAGGCTTGCTAACCTGGGTTGGGAGTTTTAGAAGACAGGGACTGAAGCCGAGAAGCAAGAGAGAGAGTTGCAAATGGAGAAGACGCATGAAGAGGGAGGCCAGAAAGGAGTGCTTTCGTGTCACTGCTCAGACGGGGAAGATCTAAAGGGTTCCCTTAGACTTCTGTACCCTCATGTGCAGAGCACAGCCAGCTGACAGGAGGAACTGAAAGCCCAGGTGGAGAGCTACAAAACTGTCAAAACTATGAGTATCACAGGGATTGGGCAGGATAGCATGTACAACTGTGACATGGCTATGACTTGCGGGAAAACAGGCAAGGGGTAGAGGAAAGGGAAGCTTTGTCCTGTGTTAAGGACTTCCTTGATTGTACAGAGCTCCTGTAGGAAATGGCAGATGTGTCTGTTGTCAGCCTCTGAGTCAAGATCAGAAGGAAGCAATCCTGGGGATGTTATGAAAGAACTAAATCGAGGTCAGTTCCAGACTGCTTGCCCAAGGAGCATGTTCAGCTTAGAGGAGACTGAGGAGTGATGTCATTGCTTTCTTATGAAGGGGGAGGGAGAGGGAGGTGCTGATCTCTTCTCTCTGGTATCCGGTGATAGAACATGAGGGAAGGGCTTAAAGCTGCATCGGGGGAGGTTCAGATTGGATATCAGGAAAAAGTTCTTCACTGAGAGGGTATTCAAGTACTGGAACAAGCTCCCCAGGGAAGTGATCATGGCCCCAAGCCTGTTGGTGTTCAACAAGCATTTGGACAATGTTCTTACACAGATGGTTTAACTTTTAGGTTGCCTTGTGTGGAGTCAGGAGTTAAGGATCCTTGTGGGTCCCTTCCAATGCAGGGTATTGTATGATTCCATAAGAAGAGGTTATGTGCAAGGCTTTCTAGAACTGATTGGTGGAAGTATCCTGATCACAGACCCTTATCTGCCTCCAGAAGTTCTTGGACAGCACTAGTGATACTGGCGCAAATGCTAGAAGGACTTTTGATCATAATGCTGCGCTTGACCTGCTGTTCCTAAACTGGTGGTGGATGAAAACATATACATGGGTCTGGGCTTCAGAAACCATGAGATGATTGAGCTCAGGATCTGAAGAGAGTCTGGGAAAGAAAGCAGCAGAATTAGGACTCTGGGCCTCACAAGAGAAGAATCTGGCTTATTTAGGGAACTGCTAGACAGAAGTTCCTGAGAAGTAATCATGATGGGCGAGGCTGTCCAGGAAAGGTGGCTGATTTTTTTTTTTTTAAACTTAATATGTTTAATAAAAGAACTCAACAATGACTCATCCTATTGTGCACAAAGACTAGAACTTTCAGCAGAAATCCACTTGACTAAGCATAGACCTTGTTGATGAACTAAAACAAAACCACAGAGCATAATAGAGATGGAAACTAGGGTTGGTAAGAAAAAAGTACACTAAAACCATTACTTGAGCAATCAGGAATTCTGTTCCCAGACCTCTGTGTGTACTGGAATGGTTTGGGAAGGACATGGCAGCCAGCAGTGGGACAGCAACAGTATTATACCTAGGATTACTTCGAGAAGCTGGGCATACTCATATCCATGGGGTTGTGTAGTAGTCAGCCAACAGTACTGAAAGAGTTGGCTGATGTGACTGAGACCAACATCTGTCTTTTACAAAAAAGGTCCATGATAACAGGGAGAATCTGAAATTATACCCATCTTTTAAAAGCACGTAGGAGGACCTGGAATTGTAGGCTGGACAGTTTTATCTCAGTTCCTGGATATATTAAAAACCATATTCTCCTGGAATCCATTCCCAAGTGCATAAAAAGGACAGTCAGAATATCAGTTCAGTGTACCAAAGGCAAATCATGCTTGACCAAATGATTGCCATCCTCAGTGCAATGATGGGCTATGTGAATGAGGGGCTGGTGGTGCTTCTTCACAGAAAGGATTCTGACCCTGTTTCCCACAGTATTATCTTTTGGAAAATGGACATGTGGGCAGATATGAATTGTAAATTGTTTGGACATCTGGGCCAAAAGCATGTTGAACAGCAGCTGGACATCCAACTTGCAGCTGGATGAGAGTTCCCCAGCAATCAGTAATGAGGTCCATATTGTTCACCATCTTCATCAGTGACCTGGATGATGACAAAGAGTATACCCTCAGCAAATTCAGAAATCACATTATATCAGAGAGAGTGCTGACACAATAAATGGCAGACCTTGGCAGTTATTGAGAGTGCTTTGTAAACCTCTTGAGAAAACTCATGAATTTCAGTAAGGAGAAACACAACTTTGACACAGACTAAGGACCTAGTGGCTGAATAGGACCTGGGAGACACAGTGGACACCAAGCTGAGTATAAGCAAACAGTTCACTCATTGCAAATGGGATCAACTGCTTACTACTGTAAGTGTAAGTACATCCTGTTGTGCTTCAACAGGAATGTGACCAGCAGACAACTGGAGGGCTCCTCTGCTCAGGAGGCCTGGAAAGTGACGCCTGGAATATTGTGTCCTGTTTGGAGCTCAGAGTTCAAGGGAGAGGCAGAAAAATTGGAGAGGGTCCAGCAGAGAGCTATCAAGATGATCAGGCCTAAACCATACAGTCTAGGATGAGAAACTGAGGGCACTGGACTTGTTTTGTTTGGGGAAGAGGAGGCTAGGGGACAGTCTAACAAGAGATTCAATTGCTTGAAGGTTAGTTCCAAAGATGATAGAACCAAGCTTTTCTCAGTACTGCCAGATTATATAAAAAGGGACAATGCCCAGAAATTTGTTTTGCAAGGATTTGATATTAGGATAAGATTTTTTGTTAGGAGGATAATCTAAGAATCCTAAGGGGGGGGGGAAATTCAAGTATCAGTCTCTTTCACAAAAATGCCTATGCTTCACCTATAGACACCTAAGGGAATGCATGAACTTTGCCATTCTTCTCACTCTTACTTTGACTACAGAGATTCCAGGAACCCTTTCTTTTCAGAAAGAGGGTCTGATTCTCCAGGCCTGTCATTTATGCTTGTGAATAAGTTGATGTATTTCTATAATAGCAAAAGCATTCCTTTTACTTGTAGTCCAGATAGATATAAATGATACAATAGGTCAAGGCAGTTGTGGCTCAGTGCTTTAAAAGGAACTCAGTACCCAATGTACCATGCAAGAGACAGTCACCCACAGATACAGAATATAGTATGTCTCTAATTTAGGTTAGGTTCAAGGTCTGTATTTATAAACAGGCAATTGCTTTCATTGTTTCTACCTTCATATTGCATCCCACATATTTAGTCAAAACAAACATAAAAGATGCAAAGAACTGGGTTTCATGTGGTCAAATATATATTTCAGTGAAGAAGGGGTGATATGTGGTGCCTTTATCTTCCATTTACTTTGTATTAAAAAGTGCAGTATTTAGTGAACCTGATAGTGATAAAATCCTTGACTTTAGTATGGCTAGTATTTCAGCATGTGGTTTTAACCAGCAGCCTCTGTAATCCCTTGTATTTTTAAGAAATATTGATATAAATTGCTGTATTTGTATAGATCATGGGTTTATGTGTTCCTTTTCTAGAGACTCTCTGAGGCATGATTCTACTAGCAGTTATTAAGATATATTTGAACAAGGAACTTGAACGTCATGTTTGAACATGTGATAAGGTCAAACTTAAAGTATACATTTTTAGTACTTTTTTCTCGGTTTTTGCAGACCATGTATATGATGGATAGAATCACCAGAACCCCTGTTACAGCCCATTAAACAGGAGCATTCTTATTGTGCTTTTTTTCTGGTTAAAAAAAGCACACAACTCCTTTATTAAGGAGAGAATTTTATCCAGAATTACTAATGGAAAAATGTTAATTTCTTGCAAACAAATCTGCAAGAGTCAACAGGAGCAGGAGCCATCGCTCTTCAGGGCTGAAAAAACCTGCCAATCATCTGATTAGTGCCATCTTGCATGTGTGAAATCCTTCTACTTATTCTGGCAAGATCTGTTTTCTGTTAGCAGCAAAAGCTGTGTCTAAACTGAGCTCATCAACCACAGGGTCTGGGTCTTCTATCTGTTCAGACAGATTTTTTTTTTTTTTTTTTTTAATATAATCTGTAACACAACTCCTTTCCAAGACACTATAAAGCAGAAATGAGGGAGTATTGATACATGCTTGGGTCTTAATTTTAAAAAGAGTTAGGGTGAATGAGCCCAGAGGCATGAGAAGCTGGGAGTCCTTCAGGGTCCACAGGACTCCTCAGCCTGCTTTGACACCAGAATTTACTGGGAGCTGTGAACCACAACTTTCTGAAAGTGGCCATGATTGATAACTTCCCTCTCACACTGACCTCACAGCAAAACGGCAGCCCAAAGCCCCTACCTTTCAGCGTGAGAAGATCTTCCTTGTGCAAATGATGTTGCTTTTAATTCCCTATTCCTACTGAACTCAGCAATCAGTATGAGCTTCTGCCATGCAGAGAGAGGCTCTTACACATAGGAAAAGCTGTCATAAATCCTTCCTCTTTTACTACTTCTCATAAGGATCCTTGTCTCACATAAAGCAGATTATTGTCTGCAGGAAAGCAGCTGTCCCTAGCTCCCAGATCATGCTGAGCTCTGTAGCAGCTGACCTCCTGTCGAGCTCAGATCTGTATCCTGCCTTTTGCCCCCACTTTGCACACTGAGGATGCACAGACGTGCCATGCTTGTCCAGCTTACTTTATAGGCGATCAGGTCTGGAGGAATGTGAAGTAATATGTCTTATGGAAATAAATATTATAATAGAACATATTTATTATTTTGATCTAACTTTTTCTCCTGGCTGAATTATTTCATATTCTTGCAGGATATGACCAGGCAAGGGAATAAAAATGTCACATTGTATCAGGGTATTATAATGTATAAAAATATTACAAATAGTAACCATCAGAGTGAAACCGCAGCTTAATTCAGTCTTTTCTTTCTGGAGAGTCAAGTACAAAAATGTCAGGGAATTGCTATAAGATATGGTATTCTCTCATGAAGTGGAACTTCCACAGACTACTCATTAGAAAATGCAATATTTAGTCTGAAAGACAGGGAGCCCGCACTACTGTTGTTTAGAAATAAGATAAATAAGCTGTTGTTTAAAGTTTACCTAAGCAATATTCTGTTAGTAATACATAGTGCTTATTTTGGGCCAATTTCTATAATGATCTCTTAAATTAATCTATTTTTATTTAACTTTAATTTTATGCTGCTTTTTTTTTTTCTTTTTTTGGGGGGTGCTACAGTAATACAATTTGCACTTGCTAAACTAGACCAATATTTGGCCAGCTCTAGGAAATGACACACAGAGGAAAACGTCATCCTTTCACATTCCTGTTACAGACAACTATGGTGTTCACTGTGCATGATGAATGCATACTTCTCTTTATCAATCAATCCTTGCAAACCAATTTGCTCACATTCTGAAGTGAGCTGCATTTACAAGGGGGGTTCAGTTCTTAAAAGGATTATGTGTCAAAATAAGATATAGTCCAGTAACAAACAGCTTTGTAGAAGCAGCTCAGGATAACAAGTAGCTGAACAGTCTATTGTGTCACTGTTCTTTGTGTACCCGTCTCTTTCTCTCTCTCTGTGTTCTACTTAATATTTTAATAAAATTAATTGTAGTTGCCTACTTTATACAATCATATATGAAGTTGTTAGCTGAACAGATTTTTTTCCACAATGTGAGAGTTTAGAAATTCTAAGGACTTCCACTTTTTAGTAGTAAATATGTTTGCACTTATAATTATTCTGTGAGTTTTTCAAATACATTAAATAGCTAAACCAAGGCAAGGAGACCATACGATACTGAATGATAAGAAAAGCTGCTATTAAAATAAAGTGTAATTACAATATTCACGAGAGAGCAACAGATTACGTCCACTTATTAAGCCTGGTCTCATTTCCATTTTACAGTCAGTGGGAGTTTTGCTAATGACTTCTAAAGAAATTGGATCAGTCCTGTAATGAACACAGAACATTGATATCTGAGAAAAGATGATTACATGTTTTATAAAACATCTTATAGTTTCATTTCTTTTTAGAATAAATTACAATAACAGCAAACATTCAAAAGCAAGAACTCTGGCTTAGCCAATGGTCTATATATAGAATGGAAAGCCTGCATTCATAAAAGATTTTACCATACGTAAAGTCTGAAGATCCAGTTTTAGTCTTTCCTGGTCCTATGTGATCTCCACTGATACTCAGCATGCAGCGCTCAAGTCATACATTGAAGAGGATATTTTACTTTTGGAAGTACAAGTTTGCCCGTAGAAAACTCATTACACAATCATAATCTAAATGTTTTTATTAAATTCACCTTTATATTTTACCTTAATTATAGTAAATATAAAATGGAATAATTCTTAATGAAAGCACTTTATTTTCATATTGTTTAGCCTATTCTACTGCTATATTTGAGTTTCATTTCTAGATCTACTGATTAATGCATCTTTTTCTGAATATTGATCTGAACTTCTGGATTGTTAGTGTCACATATTTTGTCAGTGTTTCTGAAAAGCCCTACTTATCCTTTTGATTAGAATTTTTATCTGCCTGTACTTGATATTCCACTCCTTGGTTGTTTATTTGTGAAGCTTAATAAGATATCATTTAAGATAAAATTGAGGAGACTAATGAAAATAATTAAGTGAATGAAAGTTACTTTTCAAAATTTAGCTAGGATCTATATCATTGTAATCTGATATTAGTTCAAAACAATTGTAAGTTTTATAAACTAACAATACAGTCATATCTGTCCCTTTAATTTGCATTATAAAAATATTGTGATGCACTGTTTAAAGGTTAGTTTCGGCTGATGAAATGTAAAGATCTGTATCTAAGCTAGACAACAGTTTCCCCATAGACTCAATTAAAGAAACAGGCATCTCCATAACACCATTAACCTCAATACAAAGTAAAATGTCTTAAATTTCAGATAAAGTATAAACACCAAGTACTTACTTCTGTTCATTATGCATATAATCTACTCACTTACTAATACATGAACATTTGCATGATCAATATCTAAAATTGAAATGAAATTAATAGCACATAATTATCTGATTATACATATTACAGAAACCAAAAAATAAGCCATGTGCTCATGAATGCAAAGAACTTCAATATTTAACTTATTTTGCCACAGTGATTCAGATATTAAGGTCTTAGCTTTCTAACTCTCTTCCTTACTAATCATGCAACCTAAGGTTGCTCTACACAGCTCTGCCCAATAGGATGCATCTTTTTGGCCTGACAGCTCCAGAGACAACCCTGGAGGGCAGTACACTTGTTCTTGTCCAGCTATTCTGGCTTCCTGGCAAACTGGTAAGTAGAAGGAAGACAGAAGATGATGATGTATGCTAAGACCTTCCTCTACCAATGTGCTTGCTGCTCTGACTGTCCCCTTGACAAGACTTTTTATATTACTATCAACTAACTTAAAACAAGTAGATTCAATTATTTAGAAGTTAATAAAGGGAAAACATAGCGTCACTCCTTTGAGAGCAATCAGTTGATGTTCCCCCCGCCCGTCCTTTCTCATAGCGGCCTGTGCATAGTATCTTTCTCTGAGGACCAGCTTAGAAATAAGTCATAAAACTTGGGATTTGCTTCTAGTTAAATTAAGAAAAGCACAACTGAAAGTCATTTTTGCGTATCAGTGACTTATTTCACAATGTTTATAATTAAGACTTCAACTCCTCAGAAAAAAGTCCCTCTAGAGGGTTCATCACAGTGATATCCCATTCCAGAGAGAAACCAGCAGTTAGACTCCCAGCAATACAAAATGAATTCATGTGAATTAGCATTTAGCAAAAATACTAGGCTCGAGTTAAAGGTGAAACCCATCAACTCTGAGGTAGTAGTATGTTACAATATCACTGGAAATGGCAACCTCAGCAAGACACCATCTCTGTCCTTAAATCATATGGCCTACCTACCTGTGTAAGGACACTAGCTATGACCATCAGAGATCAACAGATGTTTGTGTTGCATCTCAGTGATTTTTGCAAGACAGCATACGGATAAAGACAACGCCATTATTTGTTGGAATGAACCTAGAATCCCCATGACTAAATTGTTTCTTCTGTATGACAGATGCTGTTTCGGTGAGGACATTATGACACAGGAAAGTAGCTTATGCAGTTTCAGCTAGTGAGCTGAATTGTGGACAATTTCAAAAGACCTATGTTCAAGGTAGCTTTCACTACTTTGAAAGTAAAATAAGCTACCTCAGTCTTAGTGAACTCAAAGTGGGCACACTTGGGAAATGAGTCCAGAAAATTTAGCAGCATATTAGCATCCTGGCTTATTAAGCAATTTTCATTTAGCTTGTCCATGAATGGCTGAGATTCAATGAATTCAGTCAGCTGGCTGAATCATCAGTTTCTCTACTAAAAGTTGATGAAGATCATGATGAGAGAACTGATCTATTGCTCCTTAGTTTCCCTGGAAAGACAAGCCATAGAAGTGGCCTCCTTTAGCTGTGAGGTAGTTGGCTGTACTGTTGCTAAGCCAGTCACAGATATGACAACATCTTATATTGATGCAAAAGAGGATAAATTAATCAATCAAATACGTCTGAGCTAATTTCCTTGTGCTGCCTTAATAGTTAACAGAATAAATGAGAGGGTATATTTCCAGAACATAATTAATCTTGCCTTAATGTAGACATCGAAAGTAGTTCAGATGAATTTTGCCCAATATGTGTCCATTCCTCCCTTCTTAATCTGAAATAAAATGAAGAAATCTAGCTTGTCTACAACACCGGTGCCTAAGGATACGTAACTGATCTCTAATGTTAATTATAAATCTTACAGTTTCAATTTGTTTTGTTTCTGTCCCCTCAACAGAACAATAGAATACTTCAGTTTCTATGAAGACATCTCAATAAAACACCTATTTCTTGTATATCTTCTAGAAAAACCACATATTTTTCCACTTTAGATTATATCCTGAAATGATGAAATATAGAGTAAATTATAATTTTACTTTTTATCATTATTTTGTTTTTTCTATTAGAGCTTTTAATATATCAATAATACTTCAACTGATGGCCAGTTTTCCAAAACAATAGCTCTAAGTCATTTCTAAGAAATCTGTGTCTTTCCAGTAACAACTTTCAAATTTCAGATTCACACAAAAGAGCAAACATTCTTTCTTTCCAATTGAGATTTCAGTAGTACGCGATATTAGTTGTTCTGGTTTCAGCTGGGATAGAGTTAACTGTCTTCCTAGTAGCTGGTACAGTGCTATGTTTTGAGTTCGGTATGAGAAGAATGTTGATAACACACTGATGTTTTCAGTTGTTGCTCAGTAGTGTTTAGTCTAAAGTCAAGGATTTTTCAGCTTCTCATGCCCAGCCAGCGAGAAAGCTGGAGGGGCACAAGAATTTGGCACAGGACACAGCCAGGGCACCTGACCCAAACCAGCCAACGGGCTATTCCATACCAAGTGATGTCATGCCCAGTATATAAACTGGGGGGAGTGGGGGATGGGGGGGATCGCCTCTTGGGGACTAGCTGGGTGTCGGTCGGCAGGTGGTGAGCAATTGCACTGTGCATCATTTGCATATTCCAATCCTTTTATTATTACTATTGTAATTTTATTAGTGTTACCATCATTATTAGTTTTTTCTTTTCTGTTCTATTAAACTGTTCTTATCTCAACCCACGAGTTTACCTTTTTTTTTCTGATTCCCTCCCCTGTCCCACTGGATGGGGGGGAAGTGAGTGAGCAGCTGCATGGTGCTTAATTGCTGGCTGGGGTTAAACCACGACATAGTCTAAAATATATTTTTAGAAATAATGACAAAATATAAGCATGTATCCAAATTGAAAGCTTAGAACTTCTCTTGATAATTAAAAAAAAATAATAATTTAAAAACAAAGCTGCAAGCACATCTGATGACGTCACTTTCCAGTAATAGATGAGAACATTTAGATGATGCCAAAAAAACTTATGTCTTTTTACCAAGCTAGCAAAAAGTGGATTAACATAACCAATATATATTGTTTACTTGTGACAAATCAGTTTGGTCTTCTATATTTCATTTATGGAAATCTTTACTTCAATAACAGGAGTCCCACTGGCATTTTTCTAATTTTTTATAATACATATACAATTGGTATAAGGATTCTCAAAGTTGAAAATATGTTACTAAGCAAACATAATTCCTCATCCTCTGAATAAGAATAGCAAAGATCGGGTATCACATTCGTTTTACACACTATATATTTCTAGAACTATGTGGGTAACAGAATAAAGGAAAAAATCCTTGTTTTCAGACCAACTGCTGAATGAAGCTGCTGTATGAAACTATATGAAACAAACAGTGTTGTATTATACACAATATTACCATGGTGAGTCTGCCTTCAGAATGTGGTCTCCTTTTAAATTCAGCATTAAGGCTAGATTTATATCCATTCTCGTTAGAGGAATATTGCAAGCAAACTTAAATGGAGAGTGGCTTATAAGACAATTTGTGTATTTAAAAAAAGTCTGGCTTTCCATATTTATACACAAATTTGGTTAAAAGATTAAAGACATCAGAAATAACCATCAAACAGATAACCACTGATATCGGTCAGCGTACTAAAGCCTGAAAATGTTGATTTTTTGCAAAGATTTAACAACGTGATGTTCCTGAGATTGCATCTTGAATCGGTGTGCTTAAAAGGAAATTTTTGTTTGATGAAATTCTGATCAAGACTGTTTAATTACAGAGCAATACAAATTGGAATGAAATAAATACTTCTAACTTGATCCTGCATTCATTGCTAACGGACATCAATCGCTTAGTCTTTTCCTTTACTTGACTTGGTACGTGATCAGTTGTAACATTTGAACACAATAATGGATTAAGAACAGATTTAAAACTAGTGTTCCTGAAATCCTTCATAATAATAATAACAATAATTTGTTATTATTTATTATTATTATTTTATTGTTATATTTTTCTGGTTCAGGCCATAACTCTATGCAAGGCTGAAGTTAATGGCAGCTGACCATTTACTAGAAAGGAGGATATAGTCTCAATGAAAACAGAGGGTAGGAGGAGGGACAGAAGCACCTCTTTTTTGCTATCACAACAGTCAGTGAGGAGGCTACCACAGTATAGGCCTGCCACCAAGGACAGACCTCCATATAGGACCATGGTTCCTCTGCATATAACACATAAAGATGAAGAGACAAGACAGTCAAGGACAGCCAGCTGGGACTGGAAAAGACAATAGAAGTGCAAATGGGAGAGAACAATCAAAGAAATAAACTAAAGTGCCTTTAGATTTCTTGTGCCTTCTCTCTAGCAAATCTATATGTACACTCTATTTCTAAATATAAAACTTTTTTATGTAATTTGTGACCTCTATCCTATTAATTAGCTGAATTTATGATATCATGAGAGTTTTTCACTGTCCTGTGTAAGACTTGCAGGGTTTTAATCCACAACATTATAAATACTGTGGTAAAGCACTGTAGTTCTCCTCCTGAGATGTAGCCTTTGGGAGAATGCAACTATAAACTTTGCTGCTCCAGAAAGTCTGATCAGTCAGTTGTCACTCTCTGTCTGACTGTGCTTTGTAAACAGTTGGAATTCTTTCTCCTAAGGCTTATATACTGCTTTTTATCTCACAGAACCAATCTCAAAGCTTGAATAAATTCAAAAGTACTGTAAATGCAATACTAAAGATCACAATTTCAATGTATGAATTTTGATGTATCTATATTCTCTGGAGATACTCTACACCCCATTAAGGAATTATGCAGAGAATCTTTTGCTCCTATCCTCTACATCCCCAGGCCTGTTTTTCTGTACATGGTGAAATCAGTTTAAATATTTTTATTACACACAAGCGTAACACCCACATTATATAGCAGAAACTTTTTTTTTAAACTCAGGGGAATGAATAACAAACACCTCCCTCATGTTATTTCTACATGTCCCAACAAATGAGGGGGGATACAGTTCAAGTGTGACTGCCAGTATATTTAGTTCTTACCATGAAGCTGAGGACTCTAATTCTATAATATCTATGTGATCATTTGTAATTGGTCTTCTCAAGTTTAAATGTTCCAAACATGAACTGCAAACCATTGGCTTAAAGAAGACAAATAGACTAACAAATAAATAAATCCCAGGACAAAGCTGCTTTTTTCAAGTACATAATTTTCCAACACATAACGTCATGCTGGTTTTTGGACATAAAAGTGTAACCTTCAATAGCATAGTAGTAAGAAATTAAACCATCCCTCTCTGAAGAAGACAAACAAAAGTCTGTGTCACTGTAAAAGTCTTAAACTAGAAAATGCTAACACTAATTGTTCATGGAATTTTTTTGCAAAACAATAATTTGGTGTAATCTAATTGCTCTATTTTGAAAATTTGCTAAATGAGTTTCCATATCCTTATTAACTGTAGTTCTGATGCAGCAGGGTATCTCAGGATGTCTGAGTTAGAAGGAGCATAGCTTTCCATCTCCAGAACAGTTCAAAAAGCACATTGCTCTAGAGAGGGCAGTGGGGTCCTTCACTGCATGGTGTTTTATCAGGCAGGAGGATGAGGGATTCTTTGAAGAAATGTCATGAAACTGAGTTAAGCTTCCAGATAAGCTGCACCACAGTGTTTTGAAGGTTTCACCAAAACTGTCAAATTTTGCAAAATATTTTGCTTTGAACAAATTAACTTTTTTTCCTGGTGCTTTAAGCTTCATAATGAAACTTTTAAACAATCCTAAGAAGATCAGATGGTAGTTCATAAGACTGTCTAGGCACTCTAGTAATATTAAAGCTTTCCTCTGGTCTGACTGATTTACTAGCTCAGTTCCCATTCCCATTATGCGTGTAGAAAACATCTCCAGCTAATAAAGCTTCTCCTTCGTACTTGTATTTTGTAAATAACCAGGGGACATACGTAGAGTCTAGATGCAACTGGGACTCATTATCAGGTGAACAGCTACGAAACAGTTACTTGTTAAACTACTGTGCTTGAACACTCTTGAATCAATAATTATACAGCACAGATGAAGAGATGGAAGTAACACAGTAACCTTGGTTTAGACAATAGAATAATAACCTGGGAACGTAGTAGAGATAGTTCATCTTGCTCAGATAACTTTCAAGCAAAGTATATTTTTGATCAATGTTTTTTAAAGTGTCATCTGGACAGTTTTAGTTCTTTCTTTAGATAACCCTGAATATTGAAAACAAAGGTGCTATAACTGAAATCTTACATATGATCTTCATTGAGGGTATAACCTGGCTTCCTTATTTCCTTTTTCTGGCTAAAACCAGATGCTTTTATTCCTGCAATTTTATACTAGAATACACTGGAAGGGGTTGGTTTGTTTTTTTCTGTTTTGTTTTCCATCTAAAGATCTCCTCTTTAAAAATACTTGCACCATAAGCATTTTTAGTTTATCAGCACACTTAAGGTCTACTCAGTTGTGACTGACTTTTATTTTGTTTTGGATCTCTTACACTTCTTCGCAAGCCTCTACTTCAAATGTTGAAATCAATGTGGTCTGGGGAAAGGGTACATGGAGAGGAAATAACTTCTTTTGTGTAGAAAACAGATTATTTTAATATTTGCTATAAAATGTTTAAATTCTTTTACACATATACATTGGCATATGTGTTTATTTTTAGAAAAGCACAATTTATCACCTTGACAGAATGTTTTGCTGTAACTGCTGCATCAATCAATTATTTCAAATATATCAGTTATCTCACAGGTGTTTTTTCTCTGATGATACTAGCTTGTAAAGTATATTTAGCTTTTATTTAGTATCTTTGTGTTTCAGTGAACTCAAAAAGGCATATTCTTTCAAACTAAATTTTGCAAAACATGCCTCTGTATGCAATGCATTTTTAACTCATACAATATTTAGAGTTCTTTTGTTTTGGTTTGGGTAGTTTTTTTCTTTTTTCTTTTTTCTTTTTTTTCTTCTTTTTTTTTTTACCCTTTCTCTCCAGGCACATGTAACATCACTATTTTCTGTAGCATTTACTTCTTGAAGGTAGACTTCTATTTCTCTCTGGAGATTGAGACATTTTGCAGTAGTTATATGAAATAGTAATATAACCAAACTGATTTTACAGGCCTTTGGATTTATTTAATTTGATTTTTTCATTCCCTGGGGGATTTACATTGACCCAAAAGCTTATGACAGTTAAGAAGGTACCAAGCCTTGCAGATCTTCTGAGGTGTGACAAAATTGCTTGTACTTCTGTGGGTACAATGCTGAGTTGAGTCATGTGCAACCATCAGTGAACCATAATGCTTGTAATTCTCTAACATAATATATCTTGTACTTTGGGTTCACTTGTTTATTCATGGAGTTACGTACTGCAGCCTTTGGATTTGTATTTAGTATTTTGCACCCTTCCTTTTCCTTTGCATTTTTCTTCCCTCTTCTCTTCTTTAGGCTCCTGACCTATTTCTATTTTTGAATTCCTCCAGAGAATACTATTAAATATTTTCCTACATAGTAAAGTATCCTGAACAGTTCTCTTCAAAGTCAATTTCTTAAATTTTATCATTTCAAACACACTTGTAAAGTCTCTGTTGTTCCCCACTTTTTTTATGGAATTAAAATTATGAGTGAGGTTTTAGTACTCTCTTTCTATATCCCCAAATTGGAAGTGTTTCAGGTTCTGGTTTTAGCTCTGATACTCTATTTGAGTGACTACACTGTTTGCTGTCTTTCTTTGTGCCCTATGTTTTCTTCTTGCAATGTGAGAATAATGACACAGATTTTATCTAGAAATTGTTCATTGTCCTTCAGTGGTCACACAGTCACATATGAGCATTATAAATAGACTTCAAGCCTACACAGTTATTTCCTTGTTTCCTTTACCAAACAATACCACATAGTAATGTAATTACCTTCATCCTGGCCTACCTTAATAACTGTTACTGCTCAGCAGTACTAAATATCATGGCCATTTACATCTTTCTTGAATTTAATAAATGAAAATCTGTTTTATTGTGCTGTTTTGTGTTTGAGCTTTTAACCATGTTACTTTTTTATTTTTACAAGCTCTTACCACTAATATAGAGATGTAACCACGGACAATTCTAGATTCCATATGATTATAGATTTTATATTTACTATAAATGCCATGTTTTGTACATTATTATTTCCTAATGGTTGGATAACAACTCCATCCATTCATGATGACATTGAATGTCATGGAGTATTGCATTATTCAGAATTTTGTTTCCTTAATTTTTTTTTTTTGGGGGGGGGGGGGGTCTAGGGGGAGAACAATCCCATTTTCTGCTTAATTAAAGAGCAGATCTTCTGACACTGACACTGAGACTGACAGTTTTGTTGCACCCTTTAGAACTTATGATACTCAAAAAAGCATGACCTCAGGGCTTTTGTTTGTTTTCATGATGCACATTAAGGAAACAAGAGAGACCTCTCAAAAGAGGTAGAAAAGGTAAAGCAAGATATATGACAAAGTCCATTAGGGTAAATTGTCTGATAAGAAAAGGTACAAAAATAAACAGAGCATACCTGTTTTCATAACACAAACCCCAACTGTTTGGTTTTTTTTTTTAAAGATAGATATCTTCTTAGAGAAAATCCCCAGATTAAAAAAAAAAAGTCCCAAGCATTCAAGTGTTCAAAACCAAAGCAGAATATGTATGATATTTGCTCTGTAAGTAGCATAGTAAACAGAGCAGTTTTGTATAAATAAATTTTTGAAATTACTTGGAAAAGTATTTTTAATTTTAAAAGAATAAAAAAGGGAAGTATATGAAGGAAAATTCTTTAGAGAACAACTTCTTTAGCTGTGACTGATTCAGCACAGGGGATAAAAGATATCAAAGATCCGAGCCTGCCTCAATTATTTTGAGTCCCTTGGTCCAATTCTACTGGTGCTTCTGAACTTCAGTAGGGTTTTTATGCCAATGGAGAAAGAGTATAGCAAGACTGTACCATGAACTTTCTTGCTTTTAAGATATGTCTTTTCCCAGTGAAGACATAACACTGTAGTGCCTGGGAATGAGATATATATATATATATGTCAGAAGAGAATTTGCTGAAGACAGGAAATCCTCTCCCAGTGATTTGCAGCTAGGTTATGGTTCATTTGTAGCAGCTGAGTGGCACAGTGGGATCATAACTATATTTGAGAATCTGGCACAATATTTCCCTGAGGTGTTTCCATTACTGAAGTAGCTGAACTACTATACATTTTATACATTACATGATCTATTATAGCCCTAGAAAACAAAACAAAAACATATGCAATGATGTTTTGTCTATTTGTAGATATTTATAGACATTGTTTATATTTACTATACATATAATTTTCTTTCAAAACTTTCTGACACTTCACTGCATTTTTATACAAACTATGCTTTCTAAAAATAGCTCTTTGAGTTCACACTATCTAGCTATAAATGTCCAATATTTGGAGCTATGGTCCTAATCTATAGAAAAGAGGCATGCTCTGGCTTTATACCAATTATATTTCTGGAAAGATTAGATTCATACTCCCCTCCCCCCTAGTGGAATGGTGTATATTTCTGCTAGTGATTAACAAGAACGTAATGCAGTTCTTTCATATTTTGAATACAGATTTACAGTGCTCGTTTGGCATTTCAGGACACCAGCATGTGTGGTAGAAACTCTCTGCAGTGCACATTTTTCTTGGATTATCAATATGACTCTAACAAACTAACAGAAAAAAAAATAAATTACAAAGAGCAGAATAATTATACAAAAGAATCTTTCTTTTTTTTTTTTTCCTTCCTGTGGTTGGTTCCTACAGTGCTTCATTACATATGTTTCAGAAAAGTACATACAACTATTTCATTTACAGATTCCCAGGCTTGATCGAAAGCTTTATTATATTTAATTAAAAAAACCCCACATATTTTTCCATTCATTATGGAGGTATGATAATGATTAGTACTTTGTAAGAGTATCTAGATAGAATATATTCATATTCCTTGAGGTACACATGAAATAGCTGCAAAGATGTGAAAAGCTTGTTTCACAGTGATGTGAAGCATCTTATGAAATACTTTGGCTGTTAAAAAATGAAGCAATCATGGTATTAATTTTACTTATTCCTATTTAGAGTTTTCTGTTTGCATTTCTAACAGCTATCTTCCCTAAAGTAGAGATTTGGGTTTAGTTGGGATTTATGGCAGCATAAGGGAAAAAGCTGCCAGAAGTTATTTTAATCCATTAAAAGAAGCTTTATAAAATGATGGAATCACAAATTATGGATGCCTTTTGCCAAGTATAACTTTTTTCTCATAATTAAATCCTAACATATAGTTGTCCTTCTGTTACTTACTAAAAAGTCTAACTTTTATTTGTTTACTTTGCAGAATAGTTTTGCTCATTACTATTTAAAGCTGTTAGTAGATATCAAATTAAGGCAATAAATATCTTATGAATAGCACGTCATTCTAAGAAAGAAAGGGGAAGAAAGGAATTTTTTTAAAACATAGTTTTACTCTCCTGTAAATTGCTAAGCTCTTCCTGAGAGTTGCTAAGCACCCTCAGCTGCTCCTGAAGTCAACGGGAGCTGTAAGTGCTCACGACCTCTTTAGCATCCTAGCCCTGAGCACCTGGTACTCTTATGAATCCTATTTGTCTAGGGCTTAAAAGAAGTCAGCTCCCAGCATTTGCTTATATTGCGTGCTGTATTGCAGTGTAGAAAAGTATGAGTGGCCTGTAAAAGAGCTAGTTTGAGCACTGGAAGCTGTTTAGCAGAAAGGAATGGGGAACTTAATTCCCTGAGGTGTCTTTGGGTGTGTATCCTGCTTGCCACTAGCTGATTCTATGATGCTTCTACTAAGGCCAAAGGGAAACTGATGGTACTTTTAGGGGCAAATGACTACACTAGCAGGATTTTTCTCATGAGGCAGGTAAATCTTTACAGTGAATGTCACAGCTGTGAAGGAGGTCTCACCTTACTGCTCAGGGGCTAGCCGAAGCAGTTCACTGACAACTACTTTTGCTCACCATTTTTCCTGGGTGTTCCCTGAGAGGTGACAGTTGGGGAGGTTCACTTCTAGTGTAGTGACAACCACCAGAAGGAGGTTCTCCTGTCATATGGTAAATATATACCCAGTGACATATTAGGGGAGAGAAGAAAAAATAGGAAAAGCTTAGAGGCTCTGTTAATAGTAAAATGATTCATGTGCTCTGCAGCTTACTTTCTCTCACTTTTCTGAGGAGGAAGAAGGTAACCAGCCCCGAGCATCCCACATTATTTTCTCAACAGAAGCTTATTTCAAGCTATTCCTTTACAGGAAAAATGTATTTCTGAGCATAGACTTAACTCTGCATCTGGGGGAAAGGCATTAACCTTACTACTTCCAGGGAGACCCTGGATGAAACTACACTGTGTAAGTAGTAAATTCTGCCACATGGAAGTGCTGGGGCTGTGGTGTATGGCTTTTGCCTACCAGTGTTGAAACTCACTGTCTTGCCTTGCTATAGTTCTTTAGTCATAGTCACTATCCAGGTTTTTAGACCTTGATTCTAAGGTTCACTTGCACTCAACAGTGCAAGTGATATAGATAGTTACCAACACAAGAATAAAAAACAAGTCCAATCATTAAGAGAGAGAACAATAATAAAAGAATTGATCATGAAGAATTCTCATTTTGGTTTTTTTCTGTTTTCTGTCTTTAAAATTGTCTTAAGCAGAAAAATAAATAACACCTCTTCTTATTAATGCTGATCAGGAAATGACTTGTTTTCACAGAAAATAGTGAGAAATTTTCCAGGCAATTTTCTTAAGAAAATACTGTGTTTTCATTGTTTCTTTTATTGTCAGAAGAAACAAAGTAGAAAGCTTTTATCTTACAAAAGCAGATAATTTCAATCAAAATTGTCTAACTCATTTTTTGAAGGATTAAAACCCAATAAAAATCCATTTCCTGTTTCTCTGTCTTATGG
>NW_010973220.1:0-108214 GCF_000737465.1 Haliaeetus leucocephalus | reverse complement strand
ATTGGTGACATCAGTGCTATATATTCATGTTGCAGTCATGTTAAGTTGGGAATTTTACTAATTATTATTCCTGTTAGATATTTATTTGATATCATGCCTAGGGAAGCAATCAAATGACAAAGTGTGCGATAAAGGTAAAATACCATGAGGTCACTCAGGTTGTCCCTCAAAGAGGCAAAAAGTCTATGCTGACTCTATAATTTACAAACCTGTATCACTATAACAGTTAATTAGGATGAGTTCCAAAACAGTAGGAGTATTTTCTTAAGTAATAGCACTGCAAGGGTGGATGTGGCTTAGACAACATTAAACTGACAGGGACTAAATTGGTGATGATTTTAATGGAAAAACAGATTAAAACCCCATACCAACTAATAAACTTGTTATTGAACATTTTGTTTTTCTAGCTTCTGATTCCAATGCTTAAGAGTTTTATCAAACATAATGTCCTTTCCACTGTGTTGGCACAGAGTTGACCTCTTAGCATTCCACTGGTTTGAAGTAAATATTAGGAAGGAAAAGGCTACTAATACTAAAGGTCAACCTTGACTCAAAAGCCAGGCTAGAAGCTTGAAAAAGATTTCTCACAGTTAGATTAGAAATTAGAGTCTAAAGTTAGCATTTCATAAGGACTACAGGGGGTAAAACCAGTGTTAAAACTAACATGACTGCCCCCCCATAACGATTAAGACCATAAGTCAGAAAAGCCACATCATTTTTCTAACACTGTTATGTGATTCCTAGAGCTCCAGCACATGTAGTATTTCTGGATAAAATCGTACAACAAGCAATGATTTGAAATCAGGATGTACTGTCTTTCATAATTTTAATTGTCACATCAAAAAGCCTTTGAATGACAGCAGTAAAATCAGCCACTCAGTGAGTCACAGTGGAAAATATTTATTTATCTGAACTGAATTATATTTCATTTTTGTTTCAGGCTGAACATTTCTTCCTTATGCTTTAACTTTATATGAAACTTCAGGTTAATTTTTAATTATTTCTAAAATTGATTAATTCAGGTCCCAGTTAATCAAAAACATTCCTTGAATTTTAAAGCAGATCTCGAATTCTTGGTACTTTATTCTGTAGCAGCTTCTAGGTGCCTGAACTTACACACTTGAAAGGGTTAATCATAATGATATTCTGGTTCTTGCCTTTAAGAAGCTCTTGGTTAATTTAGACAACTCTGGGACACCAGGGTATAATGAACAGAAATTACATCCAAAAAGCACTGTGCCATACAAGCTCATAAGGCTTTCATAAATAACATAAGCAACTATTGCAGACTTACTCTTTAATCTAATTAATGGGTTACACATGCTTGGAATGACTAGCCTTCCACATTTTCTTTCTGTTAGTTTTCTAATATGATATATGAGAAGAAAATATATTACGTCTCTTATTATGACTGTTTTGCCTGTGGGAAACGAAAGTAATTGCATGCACTTTGATCAAACTTATCAAGTAGAAATGAAAGACACTTGTCTGTAGCACAAGAAAGTTCTATTCCAAAACTAAGCGACTGTTTCAATTGCATGTATTTCTTCTGCTTCTTTTCTTTAAAAGCAACCAGTAGTAACAACAGAAATGTTCTTCATTCATTTTATTCAAGCAAAAAGACAAAAAGAGTGTTCCAGTGGCTTAGTCTATAACTTGCTGATCAGATAACCTTAGCTTAATTCTTTTCTGTGCTATGGGTTCTCTCAGTTACTGGATGTAAACTGTCTAGGTGTTTAAGAGTGAGTAAATGCAGATTTTGGCTTTTAACTGCTTTGGGCATAAGATGCATGACAACTATCTAGTCTGTTCAGTGACGCAGTTTCCCGAAGCCTTTGACATAAAGGACCATTGCTCAGCTCAGCCCCTCGCCCAGCCTTTCTGTGTGGGAATGCACACCGCAAGGTCTATGTAATAGCCTGCAGGCAATAAAAGCCTACTCTGCCTTCACTCTGAGACAACTCAAAGATGTGCTGCTATTTTTGTATGGCACAGTATTTAAACTGCACCACAGAGAAGGACTTGCTAGCATCAGCTAAGTACTGCAGCAGTTACTCTTAAGTGGTTGCTGGAGCGATGGGTGCATATGGCTAGCTTATGTCTGCCTTCAGAAAACATCCCCTCAAATGTATGAGTCACAGTACTGCATATTTTCACAGCCCAAACACATTTTTTTTAACAGACAGCCTATACACATATTGCTATATATGTATGTATGTTTGTGTCTCTATGTGTGTGTGTGTGACAAAATTCCAAAGTTTAAAACCAACCTACGAACATTACCAAATGTGCACCGTTGAAGTAAGTTCAAAACCCTTCTTTCTTAGACTTACAGATGTTCACTGAAACACAGTACCATTGCTGTAATTCATTCATTTCAGCAGCAACTTACAACTGTTACCTGGTGTGTTCTCAGGCAAAGCGGCAAAGTATTTCCCCCAATCTCCCTCTGTTCTGCAAGCAAAGGAATTATCTTCTAATCTGAAATTTATGTTCATTAGAGAGGAGAGGAGACTGGGAAAAGGAGAACTTTATGTGGCAGCTAGGCAATCAGTGCTGTGCACAACCACTGCTTGTGATCACTGGTATATCGAATAAAGTTCTCATGACTTTTCTGCAGTGCTTATTGATTTGTTTCACCAGCTGGTTTATATCTGTCTCTTTACACTATCACATATTCTTTCAACCTTTTTGTTTGTTATTACAAGCAGGCTGCTTCATTGGTAACATCCTGCAGTTCCGTAACTCAGTATGAATCAGACTATGCTTCCATAGTCTTTTTCAGAAGCTGTTATAACACCTTCACTCTAATTTCTCAGGGTTTTTGGATGCTCTGGATTGTAGTAATAGACCAGAAATTAGGAGCACCTCAGTTTAAGCCTCTACAAGTAGACATTTGAGACCAGGATGTGTTTAATCTGATTTATTATAGATGCTTATATAAGAATAAAATTAATCTTTCTTAGGAAATGGTATTTATCTCCAAAGAAAAAGATGGTTAATCAATTTGTAAATGAGTAAACTATTACACTTGTGCATCAACTTCACGTTGTATGTCTAAATTGAAACTGAATTACAAATTTCTGTTTTCCATTCCCCAGATTGAACCTTATTAGACAACATTATGGTACTAGAGGTGTAGCAACCTTTCAAAAATAGATTTGATATGCATCACCATCTACCTAGTTGTAATATTTTCTTCTAAAAATATCTCAGTGAAGGGAATATTATCAGTTAGAATGAGTGATTAAGAATCCAAAATTTTCCTCTTCTGTGTAAACCTCAGGGGTTCCCTTGTCTTGTTTGATCATTGATTCTATCAGATAAATTCCTAATCTTCATCCTTATGCTAATATTTAATATTTTTAATATGTTTTTTAATTTTTTAAGATTTTAAATCCCTGAAAGGCTTTTTTTTTGTTCTGCCTCCATGCCTTCTTCCTATTAGGTGCAATTTGCTCTTACAACTCTGCAATAAACATTTTAGAAATTACTGAAGATAGATATATTTTGGTAACAACCTTAACAATTGTTCATGTAATTTTATTTTTCATGAAGAAACACAAAGTAGATATTGAAAAAAGATTACAAATCAAATAGCTTAATTGCATATATCCATTCTATAAGCACCTTTGATAGACAAATTGCATCAAGATTTAGATTTAGAGTTGCTTTAAATTAGTGTATTTGTCTTGATGTTAGCTGGTCTTAAATGTTAGAGATATTATGTTTCTAAAAAGTAGGCAATAGTGAATTTCAAAGCTAAATAAAATGAATAAAAATTTCACTTTAGTGAAGTTTCGGTGAAATTAAGTTATTTGGTGACATGTCCTTCATTCCTGTAGTATTGTGATTCTTGATTCTTGTGATATAAGTGAAGGTAGGTCTATGATACTCTCTATCGAGCTCAAAGTACTCTCCTTTATTTCCTATTCAACAAAGTAAATACTGGTGTGATTTTGCTAACATGTGGTTAATCCTAGAAACATTTTATTTGAGGTTTTTCTGGGTATCTCGGATCCAGTTGTCCCAGAGGTGCCTCAAAGTTGCTAGGTCAAGACAACTGTCCCAACCACAGTTTGAACCCACATAAAGAAAAAGCTACCTTTATACAAGATCTTGTCTCTCTGTTTTGGTTTCTATGAAGATAAAACCCAGCCATGTAGAACTAATAAGAATGTTCTTTACTCAAATAAGGCCTTAAATTTGATTACAAGGTATCCAGGATCATGAGTCAAGGTTCAACAAATCCCTCCCCTACCCACCAACCACTAGTTGCAGTAGCTTCAAGACTTTTGGTTGGTTGGTTATTGTTTGGTTGTTTGTGTGGGGTTTTTTTTGTTATTCTCAAAACCTGTGGCTCTATGTTGTCCCTTATTTATCACCACTTAACGGCACTGGGATTATGTATGGATGTATGGACTGTCTGAACCTTTCACTGCTAGGACATGCAAAAACAATGTCTTTTATTCTGTAATACCTCAGGCACTTTTAACTTGTTATATAAATTCTTAACTACTTGAATATATCTTGTATACTAAGCATAATCTGTATGTGTGTAGAAGTAAAGATATTTTTCATATATACTTTGTCTTCTCTAGCTATCTACAGTCTACAGACTATGCAATTGTTAGGTTGTCTTTGCTGTTGTCTAATCAAATTATGAGTTAAGAAATCATATTAGTAAAGAAGTTAGTTCTTGCAGAACTGAGCAGCAAATAAATGTGGATGGAGGGGAAAAATTGTATTTATTCCTACAAAAATAGAAGGGAAAACCTCATTTGATGCTATTCAATGTCTGTCATAATTACTCTGTCAAAAATTAGATAAAGCCATATGTTCAAAAGCACAAAACAGTATTAGTGCAACCTTTTCTGTTCTTTCTATTATGTAGGAATAAAATGTCTGAATTCTAATGCTAAACTGAATTTATTAGTCTACATTCCTTCATTAACTTGTTTAATATATTAAATTTTGATTAATTCTCCATTCTACCTTTCCTCAGTGAAAACTCTTGTCAGCTGTAGACAAAATGAGAAATAATTGGAATCAAAACGTAAATGGTGAAAAGAAAATAAAGTAAAACTCTGAGGCAAAATTGCAAGCTTTCAGTTCTCTTCCTTTCTTTCCACAATTTGTATATGAAGAGATGAAAATGAATTCAGGAAATATATTGCTTTGTTACAATAGCTAAGTGCTCTTTCTTTGCCTTCCTAGTATGCTCTTCTCAGCTCCCTTGTGTTGGTGCTATTTCTAATTTTTTTTTTTTTCCCTCTGTATCCAGATTCTCATTCTACATGCTAAAAAACGCAATACTTTTCAGGAATTTACAAGGAAGGAATATCTGGTAAAATAGAAGACTGAGTATCTCAGGTTTTTTAAGCTTTCCATTTGTCTAGACAGTGTGAATTCTTAAAACAAACAACACACAAAAAGGTGACCAGTTTGTAACTTTGATCTGTAGTGACCTTATTAATTACTGTCAAATCTGTTTTTCGATTTTTTATTTTTAAATCACATCACTAAAGTTAGTATGAGTCAGTTTTACCAGCACTATTATTATTAACATCAGGGTTTGCTTTCAGAAATGCTGTTAAAATAAGGCATATATTTCTGATCTTTCATTGTATTTATGCTTTTTAGTGTAAACCTGAAATGTTAGGGGGGTTACATTTTTTAGATTTTAATGTAATTTTATTTTTGCTTGTGTTAACTAATTCCAAGTGATTAATATTTAAATTTCTCTGGATAAAACATATATGCAGGTGTCAGACTTATCTCTCAAACTTTTTTTTAATTAAAAAAAAAATTGATCCTGGGCACTAGTAACTTTATTTTTAAGGATTTCAGGATTTGTGAGGATAAAATTAGAACTTTTTTAAAAATGTAAAGAGGTATTTGTGTATTAGCAAACAATTATAAAATTAACAAGGATTTAAACAATGATATAAAAATTAAGGTTATAAAATTAACCCTCTCAGTATGGGCACTATCTTCTATTGATCTTAAGGAGCCTAGAGATTGCTTAAATGGCCATGGGAGCAAGTTCAAATTGTGGTGTTAAAAGACATAATGTTTTTTGAAGTTACTTTAAGACTCCAGGAAAACCCAGTGAATGGAAAGGATGGATTCTTCCCTTTCTTACGTAAATTCAGTATTTTTATGTCATCCCATGAATCAAAAAGGTACTTGTCAAGGGAAGTAGATGGTGAAACATTAAGGGTAAAAGGGAATAAAACCCATGACGCTTAGGTGTTCCTGGAAATTAGTTTTAAATACATAGTGATTATTTATTATCACTCTCTTAACTACATCTGCTCAAAAATTTCATTTACACTTTATGAAAACAAACAAAAATTATTCTGACCTTTAAAACAACAACAAAAATGTAATTTAATTTCAGGAATTTAGCAAAGTTTCTGAAGTTACTTTATCTGCCTGTATATACTGCTAATAACATATAAAAATACATTTTCCTAATGGTCTAGAATATAAGGTTTCTATCTGATAGTAATTTAGGCAAAAATTTATCACATTATGGTGTGTTATTTTGTTGTTCTTGTTTTGCTTTTTTAAATTATTTTTTTTTAAAAAAGCACTAGATATGACTTATCTGCTTCCTTATGAAGTGAAATATATTTGCAAATTATTTCCTGAAAGTACTTTCCAATTCCTACTAACTTTAATAGCTAGATTTCCATGTACTTTAATGATAAGAGGTCATGTCTAATAACAATTTTGATAGGTATATTCCCAAGCAACCAAGTTAGTTAAAACTGATTTACTGTCTTTTAATGTCTCAACTTTTTTAAAAATCTCAAGAAAATTATCTGCTGTCCTTCAAAGGCTTATATAGTTTCCAGAAGGAGGCACATGCCTGTTTGCCAGGTTGAAATGCTAGACAGTTTGAACTGTTTTATCTCTAAGATGGAATTCACCTAGCAGAAGAATGTAGTTGTGCAATATAGGGGTTGTCAAGTTGACCATAAAGTGTGGTGGAATGGTTAAGAATGTCAGCTATGAAGCTGTTATTCCTCCTCTTCATTTAATCTGTCACTGAAAAATCTACATAAACATTTCATAAGAAGTTTCAGTTAAGATTGAGAACCTGGCAGGCATGCACTTTACTAGATCTAAGAAATTTCCTTAAGTTTAAAACCAAGCAGAATATATAGTTATGCAGGAAAAAAAAAAATTATTCTGTGATATATTCTGAAAATAACCTCTTCATAAACTAAAGTAAGAGAAATCAAGAATTTTTACTCTCTGATTCCACAGAACCACTCAAAGAAACTTATCTCACTGATTAAGAAAACAACTGAGGTGATGGGGAGGTGTGTGCAGAGGAACAAGTGAAGGGAGTAGAAGATGAGACAGGAGAACCTCAATAACCAGTTAGCAGAGACCTTTGAATATATAGCAAGAAGCCTGAGTCCTGAGCCTAATTTTCTCTACTGGGGAAGAATCTCAAGATACAGGCTTTAGTCAATGTCATTCTGAAGGAGAGCAACTCATAGCCACCCTAGAAATTAAGTTTCAAAATGTGATCAGACTGTATTTTCCTTGTCAACTCAAACTCGTTCAAATGACTATTCACTTTTCAGGTCATATTGCTATTTACATAATTGGCTGAAGCTAATATATACTAGTCAGAAATATTTTGATACACTGCATTTTCTTTCTTTATGACTCATGCTTCATGCCTTGATATTTATCACGGATTCAGCTGCACACTCTAACTGTTGAGTTTGTGCCTACTTTACTGATTAAACTGAATATTTTAGTAACAGAATTTACATATACACTGATTGCCCTGTGCACTTATTTTTTTTTTTCCCCTCATAAAAAAAATGCAAGGAGTGTTACTTTCATAGCTTTCTATGATGTATGATCTGTCTGTCTCCCTGATGTTCACGTGATTAAAGCTTGCTCAAACTATTTACAGACCTTTTTCATTTGCCAGGACTCAGATACAGTGTATTTAATTCCAAAATTTAGACCCTTCAGGAAAAAGCAGAAATGAATAGTTCTCTTAAAAGTAAACAGGTAAGTTCCCTACTGTGGTGAAAGAAGAGCGATGTTTGTGAAAACCTGTCTAACATCTACTGATAAGCAGACACAAGATCTACGCTGCCAGGAATCATATTCTCTACAATTTGGGAAGACTAAAGACAGTATTGTGGATGTGACAGGAATGTGGTTTTGGCTATTATGTAAAGCAAGCATTACATTCCTGTTATAAATCTATACTTTGATGTTCATTACTGATTTCACAGTGAAGACTATGAAAGCAGGTCACTGTTTGGAATATGAAATTATTTCTTTTTCCTGATAACTTTAAATTAATTTCTGTTTTCACTTCCACCCTTTATGTTCTCCAGTGTGTCTGTGAACATGTACATGCTTTTGATCTTATTCATTCCTTCATAGGAAAGTAAGTTACTGAGCATAAATACTCAAATTAGGATTACTTTCTTGCTCAGCTGTATTTATACCTACAGGATAATGCAAATGAGTCAGAAAAGATATTCCTACATCCTTGTCTGGAGATACGGGGTGCTGAGTAGTCCTAGGGCACAAGGGAGTGTAACTTCTGGGGGGGTAAGAGTCTGAATCCCTTATAGCTGAGGATTCTCCAGAACTAAAAACTATTTGCTGGGCTATGACATATTATCACTCCCACAAGAAGCCCCTGGCCCTGTTTTTTATTTCACAGAAAAGACATAGCCTCAGTGGACTCATACACGAAGTTACCAATCCTGAACCAAAAATGGTCTTAAGTGTAAGTGCTTATGTGTTACATTTAGCCAAGATGGCAGCATTACTGAACATTTGTTTAAGATTACTTCAGTAATTTAGTAAGACTGCATTTAGCCTATAATAAAACTACTTCCTGTGTTTTATGTATCTTAGTTTAAAACAAAGAAACCAAATGAGAGACATGGGAGTAATCTTTCTGATTCACACTCACTCTTTGGGAATAAGTTTCCATGTAACAATTTTCCTTCCCAGAACAGAGAATTCCCTTGAATGTCAGTGTTCTGTAGCTATGAATACACTTGGAATATACAGACTGTATGTATGACTGCAAACCTGCTTTACAGCTTCTCTTTCTATACAGATTTCAGGTATCAGGTGTAGACCAAAATGTAATTATTCATGCATTAGGATGAAGTTGATTAGTTATTTTCTTAGCAGGTATCAAGAAGTAAGCTTTCAAGTCTTCATCTTTTGTATGAATGTGAATAATTAGAAGACAATGCATTAGAATCAATATATTAAAAATCATGCAAAGTGTGCATGCATCAGGACTACAGTAGTAGTCTGATTCAGGAAGTTATGAACCAGGAAAGCCTATAAGCAAGCTAATATTAGTAATGATGTATTTAAAGCCTCAGCAACTACCCTTTGTTGGAATATCAAAGTGCACACTTCAGTCAGCACATTATGAAAAAGTTAAAATTTTACTCTATGCAGCTGAATTGATAAAACCTATTTTTTGATTAAAAGTACCTGTCTGTCCCGTAAATTCATTGTAAAGATGAAACCAGTAAACAAACAGTGAGAAGTGTGAGGTGGATTGAAAGCTAGCTAAATGGTTGGGATCAGAGGGGCAGCAGCAGCAGCAGCAGTACAAATTCTACCTGGAGGCCAGTGACTAGCAGTGAACCCCAGGGGATAATACTGAGTCCAGTCCTGTTTAACCTGTTCATTAATGAACTGGATGATGGGGTAGAGTGTACCCTTAGAAAGTATGCAGACGAAATTGAGAGGAGTGGCTGATAAACCAGGGGCTTGTGCTGCCATCCACAGGGACCTCGACAGGCTGGAGAAATGGGCCGACAGGAATCTCATGAAGTTCAACAAGCAGAAGTGCAAAGTCCTGCACCTGGGGATAAACAACTCCATGCACCAATACATGCTGACGGACATCCAGCTGGAAAGCAGCTTGGCAGAAAGGGTCCTGAAAGTCCCAGTGGACATCAAGTAGAGCATGAATCGGTAATGTGCCCTTGTTGCAAAGCGGGCTAGGGGTATCCTCAGGTGCATTAGGCAAAGTATTGCCGGCAAGTTGAGGGAGGTGATCCTTCCTCTATATTGAGTGCTGGTGAGGCTACATTTGGAGTGCTGTGTCCAGTTCTGGGCTGTTCAGAGAGAAATGGACATGCTGGCAAGAGTCCAGCAAAGGGCCGTAAAGATGGCGAAGGGACTGGAGCATCTCTCTTATGGGGAAAGGCTGAGAGAGCTGGGACTGTCCAGCCTGAAGAAGAGAAAGTTCAGGGGGGATCTTATCAATGTACATAAATACCTGAAGAGAGGGTGCAAAGAAGATGGAGTCAGGTTTTTCAGTGGTGCCCAGTGACAGGACAAAAGGCAATGAGAACAAACTGACACACAGGAGGTTCTCTCTGAACACCAGGAAACACTTTTTTTTACTGTGAGGGTGACCAAGCACTGGAATACGTTTCACAGGAAGGTTGTAGAGTCTTGCTTCCTGGACATATTAAAAAAAACACCATCTAGACACAGTCCTGGACAACTGGCTCTTAGTAGCCCTGCTTCAGCAGGGGGGCTGGACCAGCTGACCTGCAGAGGTTCCCTTCCAACTTCAACCATTCTGTCATTCTGTGAAAAGCATTCACTAATAAAATATAAATAAAATCATGTTCTAATATCTAATATTGACATCATAAATGGCTAAACAGACAGCAAGCTAGGTTGACAGAAAGAAATTGTGTGCACCTTGGTTAGGTATACGTGATAACTCATTACTTGGTAATTGCCTAACTTCACTGTAATTAGGTGAAATGTACTTGCAAAATGACATTATTATTGAAATTTAATTTCTTAAGAAATAAAAGTAATCTTTATTACAAAGGGGAGGGATTAAGCAGTAAAGGAGGAAGAGGAATCTAGCATTGGTATCCTTGTGAATCCATTATAACTATAGTACTTTTAGGGGTTTTAAAGCCCTACAAATGTCATAGCATGGAATGGTCCCCAAAAGACACTAAAGGAAATCACTTTTACTGAAGTAATTCCTACAGTGTTTGATCATACAGTCTAATTTCTGATTCATACAGAAGAACATCCCAAGATTCTAGTCATCTTATCTCTTCATGTAAAGGTCCTAACTGAGAGATGCACTTAAGTTTTCTACCAGTAGGAACATAGGAGGAAAAGGTAGTTTAGGGAAGACAATGAAGATGGACAGAGAAAGACAGAGGTTTGGGGGGGGTCCCAATCCACCTGGAGTTTGGAGATATTGAAGCACAAGCCTAGATTTGAAAGCCTCAAAGATCTCATAATGTCCTACTTTCCACATAAAGTGGCAGATATTCAATTAACAGGGCTTTCAGTTGTTACTTGAGCATGCTGTGCACATAATGCCATGACAAATCAGTGAGATATAGGTAGTGTGCAGAGTATTAAGAGCCTCTGCATTATTTTCATTAAGAGGTAAGTAGGTCTCATTTTTCTATCTCTATCTTTTTTTTTATTCTATTTTATTATTATTTTTCATGGCTGAGGAGATAATTCCATGCCTAAAAAAGGAAATGAGAGGTCAGCATTATTCAGATAAGCATGCCTGTATTGGTACAAAAGAATTACAAAAATCTGAACATTAGATTGGAGTTGCTTTAACAGTACAATGAAAGATGAATGACTGTATATCAAGTTTTAATGAATACCTTACTGAGGAAGCATATGAAAACAGCATGAGCAGAATTTAGAACACAGAGTTGTCTCAATAGGATATTAGTGATAAAAACTCTGCTGCTCAGAAATGAGACAAAGATGAAGCCTCATACTCATCAGAACACAATACTGCCAATATGGACATCATATCTTTTGTTTTTCAATTCCAACCCATAAAACTTTACATTCCAGTTGAGTAATAAAACCAGACTTGTTTTGAAAAGCTCTTCTATGTCTCATCATAAATCTGCTGCTTGTGTAGGTCCCAAAGTAGCAAAGTTTGTAATAAAAGTTTTAAGTACTTTTGGAATTGCTGTTATAACCACAGTGAGAAACACTGATGTACAGATGAAAGCCCACTTTCTGAATGATGGAGATGGATCTGTTTCCACTGCTCAGAGGTACAGTTACGTTTTGATTAACTTGAGGCAGAATTTTACCCCAGAAATATTGAATAGTTTGCTTAGCAGACTATTCAATCTTTACAACACCAGGGAGACAGTTGGGGAAAGAATAATCTGTTTATTAAAATCTGAATATCTTTAAACATTTTAATTATATGCTAATATCTTCATTTTAATAACATTTTTTCATTTATAATGAAACTATGTTGCCTACTTGAAAAATGCAATTACATAAAGTTTTTTAAATGCGTAACAAAATGTAACAGCTTAAGGCAGGAAGGCAGGCCTAACATTTCAGTAAAATGCGATATAATTTTTAAACTATTGAAGTGAAATAGTTACTTACCAAAGACATAGAGGTTAGAGTTACACTTAGAAAGTCTTCTGGAATTTCGCACAAAACTTACAGGAACACAGTAGGCTACCTCGTTTTGAATTATCTTCCCCTGCTGTGTCAAGGAGGGAAAAGAAACACCAGACCATATGACGCTGCTAAGCTCAATATGTGAACTGGACCAAAAGAAGTATAGGCTGGGACAGGAAGAACTTGCACTCACAGGCATAGACGCACACACACTGGTACAGTTAACAGAGACATTCCCCAGTCACCAAACTAGGGAGCTGGTACAGCCCAGCCTGCAGCAACAGGGCACTCACTCCACACAACTTCTGTGTAAGTCTCGGCAGGGCTTGCCACCAACACCTTGGGTGTTGACACAGTATCACCTGTTGATCCATAGCCCCTACCAAGGCTTGTCAAACTCAGTTCTTGTTTGCATAGCCATGTCAGCCACAGCTCATTACACTCAGTTACTCGACTCTTGATCAAGGCAAGGCTGCGATGCTCCTGTGCCATAGCACAATGTTGAATAGTAATGCAAAGGGAGTATTTCTGTACACCAAATCCTCTGTGCTACTTACGTGCTTCCAGATTTTGTATTTCAGTCCACCCAAATGAAATAGCAGTGCAGAGATCATAGGCCTTTTAGTCAGAACATTGGCTACGTCTATGCTTTCAGTAAAATTAGTTAGTCATATGCTCGGTCCAACTAATATGAAATTACCTATGTCGAAGATTTTAAATTCTCAAGCCCATAGCAGTTAGGGTGGATATTTGCAAATTGTCTATTGGAAGTAGGCCATGGGTTATGCCAATTCTTAGACCAAGCTTGGAATTTGTTTGGGAAAGTGTTAATTGGCACATGACATTTTTATATGAGAAACTATTTTAACATTTTAACCACTTAAATGACCAGTTCCAGTGACAGTCTCAATGCGAACATTCCCTATCACTTTAAATTTATTAGTACAGAAGTAGAACCTGCATAAGTACATACATGAAGAATCAGAGACCTGGAAAAGTATGGAAGTGTCAGGGATCAGATAGAATGAGCTGTGGCAATCATCTGAAAGACACTCCATGTGGTAGATTCATTCTAGTTGTCCCTCTAAGAATCAGTCTAGAATGAAAGACAGACGCCCGAGTAGCTGTTCAGCTCTGGATACAAGTTAATACTCTTTTAGCTTTACCGACAAAGGAAAACCCTCCACAAAATATTTAATCCACCACCATGGATTTATGGACTCAGACATGGATTTAAATAAGTTCTAAGCTTTACAGTTCTCATACTGTATGAAATTAAGGATAACTATTGTCTGACTGGTTTGAAGATAGATTTGGGTTTTTGTTACAGCTAGTGTGAAGCATAGCTGCATTTACCTATTTCCAGGAGAGTGAGACAGGCTTGTGCAGAGGGGATAGAATCTTCGTCACTCTTGTAAAGATCATACTGTGTTCATTGATCACAATGTGTGTGCTGTAGGCTGCAGCTTTCCTTTCCACCAGATATTGAAGAGATTACTTAGATACTATTCCAATGCCTGGATTATTTTTTTCTAGCTGAGAAGACATTAAATATCAATTTATAACTATATTCTGTAGTGATTAGAAGCAAACTGAGAATGCTTATCTGCACTGAGAATGTACTGTTCAACAGTGAAGACTCTGGGTGATACAGATTACATGCTATGGTTATGCTGTAGACACTGAGACACCAGTTCTGAATGAAAACTAGAGGGTAATCTCTGTGTTAAATACCATGATTAAACTATTTTTGAAGGAAAAAAAAAAACCCACAGTAACAACAAAGAAGCCTGCATGAGAAATCCCAAGGCTTTTACTCTCTATGTCTTTTAAAGTTCTCCACAATACCCAAGATGTTATTTATGTTTTCTGTATTGTGTTTAATTTAATAGGAAACAGTGTGATGGACTTTACTTGAAAGTTATCTCAAAGATCCACAAAGATATAACAGAAATCCGGTTTATCCTTTAGCAAGGACTTAAGTTAAAATGCATCATGAAATACAATGCTGTAGTTTCACATAATGTCATCTCAGCATCTTTCTTTCCTCCTATGTCCCTTGCACCTGTTTCTCCTGTGTATTCATAAATCTGCTGCTCCAGCACAAGTATTGTTTATTCTTTAAAAATCTGTTGAGATCACTGGTTTAGCAAGCTGAGGAAATAGTAATGGATCTTTAAAATATACTTTGATTCATTAGGTGCTGTACCTCAGGTAGGTTTTTTTATGCTGGTGCACAGTAGGATAAAAATGCACAGATTCTTTTTTTCCTCATAATCTTCATTCAGGGACTAGCTGGAGTTGAAGCCTTCTTCATCCTCAGAATTCCCCACTAGTGTCCTCTGAGGAATGTTCAGTCCCCAAGGACTGAAAGGTCCTCGGGTCCTGAAGGACCTTCATCCTGAAGGCCCCATAAGGTCATTGAGAAACCTTTGAGGCGTAAAGCTTCCTAGAGATCTGAAGGGAGGGCAATGCGATTTTATAATCTGAGCAGTGCAGTGGCTAAAAGTAATAACACAGTGCTTGGTCAGCCTTTCACACTCAGACAAGCTGCAGGAGCAGGTGTTTCAGGGTCTCAGATCTGCAAAAGCCAGATTTCTTAAAACCTCATTTGCTGAATCTGCCTTTTCTATTGTAAGATTAATTGATTCAACTAAACAGAGAAACAGAGCACGGTGCATCATGAACCATGTTACAGCTTTTTTGAAAGTTAATATGTACAGATTTTAAACTAAACAGAATTGTTATGCTGAATAGTTTATTTATGTATTTCCAGTGTCAGTAAAATGAAGAAACAGACTCTCTTCACTACACTGAAAATCAGAGTGAAAGCGCTTCGTGGGCAGTGGGATTGAGTGCACCCTCAGCAAGTTTGCTGATGACACCAAGCTGTGTGGTGCAGTCGACACGCTGGAGAGAAGGTATGCCACCCACAGGGACCTTGACAGGCTTGAGAGGTGGGCCCATGTGAACCTCACGAAGTTCAACAAGGCCAAGTGCAAGGTCCTGCACGTGGGTCGGGGCAATCCCACACACAAATACAGCCTGGGTGATGAGCGGATTGAGAGCAGCCGTGAGGAGGACTTGGGGTTGTTAGTGGATAAAAAACTGAATATGAGCCAGCAATGTGCGCTTGCAGCCCAGGGTGCCTACAGGAAAAATGGGGAGGGACTCTAACAAGGAGTGTAGTCATAGGACAAGGGGTAATGGTTTTAAACTGAAGGAGGCTAGATTTAGATTAGATATTAGGAAGAAATTCTTTACTGTGAGGGTGGTGAAGCACAGGAACAGGTTGCCCAGAGAGGCTGTGGATGTCCCCTCCCTGGCAGTGTTCAACGCCAGGTTGGATAGGGCTTTGAGCAACCTGGTCTAGTGGAAGGTGTCTCTGCCCATGGCAGGGGGATTGGACAGGATGATCTTTAAGGTCTTTTCCAACCCAAACCATCCTATGATTCTAAAAATATCCAAACCTAAATTGATATAAATATTGCTATTATCTGAAAAAATCCATATTTACTCTGTGAGTCTTATCAGAACTGGTTAGTAACAGTTATTTCATATTCAGCCTCTTTTTTTTCCAAAGAACATTGTTCTTGCTAAAGTGTAATTACCAATGTGCTAGAAAAGCTGTGTATACTAAATTGGACAGGTATGGATTTGATGAATGGACTGTTCAGTGGATGAGGAATTGGCTGGATAGTCACATCCAGAGGGCAGTGGTCAACAGCTCAATGTCCAGATGGAGATCGGTAACAAGTGGTGTCCCTCAGGGGTCTGTATAGGGACCGTACTTTTAATATCTTCATCAATGACACAGTAAGATCAACTGCACCCTCAGCAAGTTTGCAGACACCAAGCTGAGTGCTGCGGTTGACACACCTGAGAGACGGGATGCCGTCCAGAGGGACTTGGACAAGCTCGAGAAGTGGGCCCATGTGAACCTCATGCGGTTCAACAAGGCCAAGTGCAAGGTCCTGCACATGGGTCAGGGCAACCCCTGGTATGAATACAGGCTGGGGGATGAAGGGATTGAGAGCAGCCCTGCTGAGAAAGACTTAGGGGTACTGGTGGATGAAAAGCTGGACATGAGCTGGCAATGTGTGCTTGCAGCCCAGAAAGCCAACTGTATCCTGGGCTGCATCAAAAGAAGCGTGACCAGCAGGTTGAGGGAAGTGATTCTCCCCTTCTACTCTGCTCTGGTAAGAGCCCACCTGGAGTACTGCATCCAGCTCCGGAGCCCCCAGAACAGGAAAGACATGGACCTGTTGGAGTGAGTCCAGAGTAGGGCCACAAAAATGATCAGAGGGCTGGAGCACCTCTCCTCTGAGGACAACCTGAGAGGGTTGAGGTTGTTTACCCTGGAGAATAGAAGGCTCCAGGGAGATGTTATTGCAGCCTTTCAGTACCTAAAGGGGGCTTATAAGAAAGATGGGGACAATCTTTTTAGCAGGGCCTGTTGCAATAGGACAAGGGGTAATGGTTTTAAACTAAAAGAGGGCAGATTTAGGCTAGATATGAGGAAGAAATTTTTTACAATGAGGGTGGTGAAACACTGGCACAGGATGCCCAGAGAGGTGGTACATGCCCTATCCCTGGAAACATTGAAGGTCAGGTTGGACGGGGCTCTGAGCAACCTGATCTAGTTGAAGATGTCCCTGCTTATTGCAGGGGCGGATGGACCAGGTGACCTTTAAAGGTCCCTTCCAACCCAGACCATTCTGTGATTCTATAATACAGTATATGATACTTTGAGGTTATGCCTTGGCAGTGGCTTCATACAGGCAGTAGCATGGAGTGCTTTGGATATTAAGCAGGAATGGAAGGTAAGTGATATATTATTGCTACCAGCTTCTCCATGACAAAGGTCTTTGATCCTTTTTGCTTCTTAACCACACAAAATATGTTTCAGAGAGATGCAGCAGAGCATGTTATGACTGTAGTGGCTTGTTCAAACACTAGGTGCAAATTACACCTTTGTGGCAAAGTCATGTATGTTCAGTGGGAAGAGTCTTTTGGCTATAGCTGAGATAGTTGCTTAGACACCCTCAAATTCTGAAAAGAAATTGCAAGCCTTGCAAAATTGCAAACTGAAATCTTTCAGTTAAAAGTAAGCCTGCATGTATAGGTACGTTTTTCACTGCGAGACATACAATATATAGAATTCAAATGCAAATTTTATATAAAACTGTAACAAAGCAATTAAAAATCTTCAACTCCAGTCATTCTTCAAGCTGATTGAAATGCCTCTTAGGTAGGAAAAAGCAGAGAAGTCCAAAAAACAACATTTGATATTTGAATCCTTTCCCTCCTCCAGGTAAATCCAATTTATAATAAACTAAACAATAACAGATATTTTGATAAATACTGTAGTGATACAAAGTGGAAAACAAGTGCTAAGACTACCACTTGATAAAATTATTGAGAAATTTTTCTCTTAGGAGTAAGTTTTCTTTATTCAATTCAGCTGTTATTTCCCTGTTCAACAAATAACTTTCCTTCAAATAACTTATCACTTGACAATATAAATAAGATTGACTAAAAGCCATTGAATTAGAAGAGATGCTTTACTCTTTTCATGAAAAAAAATGAAACTAATTAAGGTTTCACAAAACATCCTATTAACTTGGCTTGAAGGAACATTTCCATTTCTACTGAATGTCCACTTACTAGGCTTGTTGACAGATAGGCAAACAAAATCTTCAAATCTATTTTGTTTGACATGAGGGATGCAAGGGAAAGACAATGAAAATGGTATATTACATATAAGAAGGGGCTGTTTTGCAGCTTTTTCCACTAAGTAAATTAGTAATTTTTTGTATTTTTCATAGAACGACAACCACAAGGGTGTTTTAATATGAGAACTCCACAGTCAGGTTTAATGAATGATGCAAATCAGTTTAATACTTTTTCTGCCCCAGAAGGCTGCAGTTTTGTAAATCTGACAGCTTTTATGTCCTTAAAACACTGTAACACAACAGTTCACATAATCATAGAAAAATGTAGGCTGAAAGAGATCTCTGAAGGTCACCTAGTCCAACCTTCTACTCAGTTGTAGGTCTACCCCAAAGATGATATCAGATTGTTCAGGACTTTATCCAATGAATTTCTTAGGATTGAGATTCCACATCCTCTTTGAAGAACTTGTTTCAAGCTTAGCCACTCTCACTGTGAAGAATTGCTTCCTTACTGCCTCTTGTGATTTTCCGTGCTGCAGCTTGTGACTGTGCCTCTCCTCTCCTCTCCTCTCCTCGCCTCTCCTTCCTTCCCCTCCTTCTTCCCTTCCCTTCCCTTCCCTTCCCTTCCCTTCCCTTCTTTCCCCTTTTTTCTTTTCTTTCTATCCTCTCCAGGCTAAACTAACCCACTTATCTTGCCTCTTTTGTACTTGCTTTAACCATCTCAATGGCCCTCTGCCCTGGTCCCTTTGTCTCTCTCTTGTATGGGGGAAACCGAAACTGGCCACAGTAATTCAGACGTGGACTCAGAAGTGCCTAGCGGACAGGAATATTGACTTCCCCCCATTCACTGCCTGTGTGCATGGTTATGCTCATGAAGGGCAACATATCAACATGACTATTTGATCTGTGTGCCTGTGAGCACTTTTTGCGTGCTATGTTTATAAACCAAGCTAGCAACGAGAGTTACAGAGTGAATTAATTTTCCTTAATTTTCAGTGCTGTATTCATAATTTCAACAGAGAGGTTAGTATAAATTCTTGCATAAAGCTATCTCTCCCTTTTGTCTAAAATACTGTGAACTAGTTTAACAATCTGGCTTTAACTCAGATACAAAAAACAATTTGATCCCTACAAAGCCCAAGAACTACAAGGGATGCAGTATTTAATTTTTGAGTGACAGTATTAAGCAGTATATTATAGCATGTTGAAAAGAAGAATCAGAAGGCTAACAGCTTTACTTCGAAAAGCAATTACTTCCTTTAGTGTTTTAAAATCAAAGGTCAATATGATCTCTGTGCATTCAAGCATTTTCTTTTTAGTGAATGTAATCTCTTACAAAATAAGTTTGAAAACAAAAAGATGAAAACAAACTTTTTTTTTTTTAATTAAAGTGCTAGAATTTCACAAAAGAGTACAAACCTCACAAAATGTATTCAAACAAAGGCTGTCACTTTGGAAATCATAATGCTAGCTCTCCCCATCTCTTTCAACAACACTTGAACATTATGTACCCTTTTAGAAATGTTTATCTATAATACTGTGGGTGCCATTTATCATAATGTGATGTGTCTTCCAAATAAAAATGAACCTCTGCAGAAAAAGCTCACATTATGTATTGACGCCACATTAGGAGGCCCTGTCTCCAAGCTGTCAGGAAAACTAGTAAAACAGCTAATACGGTACACTTTCAGAAATATTGGCTTTGAGTACAAATGTTAAGGACACTTCAGATTAGTAAGTTAAAGAATTATCTTGTCACTATAATAGGAAATTGAAGTAAATAATCATCTGCTCAATGTACATTAGAGTAGAAAAAATATTTATGCTTGAGTAAACTACAATGGGATTCCTTACATTCAAAGTTAAATTCAACAAATACACTACTTAACAGTTTTATAACTTTAAAAGACATTTTAAACTGAGTCAACAACATTAATAACAGAACATAATAACAAAAGTCCCATACTTGTGATACACTGAATAACCTCATTTCTCATTGAAGTCAGGAGGAGGTAACGACATTCAAAATATTTACAGATTCCAGTTCTAATACAAATGTTGCAGCTTGAACCCAAAGAAATAGATTAATTATTTTATACTTACAGTCACAGAAGTTTCATGCAAGTTCCACATACTTTTGTCTCACAGTTTGAATGAATATTTATAAATCTTAATATAAAATTGCCTATTTGGTTCTGGTTCTAGTTAAAAAAAACCTTTCCTTTAATTCTAGATTAAAGTTCACCTCTGCAATAATTATACAAAGTCAGTCAATAATATTAATTCTTGGATCAGATTCACCGATACTCCACAGCAAATTTGTAATGGTTCAGTGCAAAGAAGTCATAAAGCTGACTCATTAAGTTCCTGAGGATTCCCTATAGAGCTACTGTAATGGTGTATATTTTGGGTTTATGCCCAGAGAAGGTTCCCTCATAAAATGGGGTTAGTCAAAGATCTCTTGCTGCCAGAATAAACATAAGGGCTCTGAGCACAAGCACAAATAGAAGTAACCTTAAGGTAGGTAAAATCTACCTGGATTTGTGCAAAGCATTGGACACTGTCCCGCATGACATCCTTGTCTCTAAATTGGAGGGACATGGTTTGATGGATGGACTACTCGGTGGATAAAGGATTGGCTGGATGGTCACACTCCATTGCGATCAGCAGAACGATGTCTAAGTGGAGGCCAGTGACGAGTGGCATTCCTCAGTGGCCAATACTGGGACCAGCACTGCTTAACATCTTTGCTGGCAACATGGACAGTGGGATTGAGTGCACCCTCAGCAAGTTTGCCAACGACACTAAGCTGCGTGGTGCAGTCGACACGCTGGAGGGAAGGGATGCCATCCAGAGACACCTTGAGAGGTGGGCCTGTGAGAACCTCATGAAGTTCAACAAGGCCAAGTGCAAGGTCCTGCACGTGGGTCGGGGCAATCCCACGCACAAATACAGGCTGGGCAGAGAATGGATTGGAGAGGAGAAGGACTTGGGGGTGTTGATTTATGAGAAACTCAACATGACCTGTCAAAGTGCATCTGCAGCCCAGAAAGTCGATTGCATCCTGGGCTGCATCTAAGGAAGCCTAGCCAGCAGATCAAGGGAGGTGATTCTGCCCCTCTACTCTGCTCTGGTGAGACCCCACCTGCAGTACTGCATCCAGCTCTGGGGCCCCCAACATAAGAAGGACATGGACCTGTTGGAGTGAGTCCAGAGGAGGGCCACAAAGATGATCAGAGGGGGCTGGAGCACCTCTCCTATGAAGACAGACTGAGAGGGTTGGGGCTGTTCCGCCTGAAGAAGATAAGGCTCCAGGGAGACCTTACAGAAGCCTTTCAGTACCTAAAGGGGGCTGACAAGAAAGCTGGAGAGGGACTTTTTAATAGGGCATGTAGTGATAGGACAAGAGGTAACGGCTTTAAACTAATAGATTTAGATTAAATATTATGAAGAAATTTTTTACTGTGGGGGTGGTGAGACACTGGAACAGGTTGCCCAGGGGAGTTGTGGATGCCCCATCCCTGGCAGTGTTCAAGGCCAGGTTGGATGGGGCTTTGAGCAACCTGGTCTGGTGGAAGGTGTCCCTACCCATGGCGGGGGGGGGGAACTAGCTGATCTTTAAGGTCCCTTCCAAACCAAACCATTCTACGATTATATTTATGACTGGACTGAACTGCAGCTAAATCTCACTTCTGAGAGAATGAGACAGTCATCCAGTTACCACTCGGGCCCAGGAAAACAAGGCTAGCAGATCTTGTCACATACACAGATATGATTATTTTATGTATTCTTTTAAATTTTGCGGGAACTTAACAGAATTGAAATGGCAAAACATACTTGCCACAATGAATCTAAGGTCTAATTTGTAATATAATACTTAGTAACATAGCCAAAATGCTTATAACTCTTAATAATGCAATAGCTATTGTTAGTATTTTATCCTCAAAAATAAAAGATCAGTAAATTCATTATCTTAAAGAACAACTTTATTATTTTCTTTGAAACATACAGAAAAAGTAGAAAAGATATTATCACTTCTTCTGGCTTCATTGATTTACATTTTCACTTTGTAGATTTCAAAGAGTTTTTTACCTGCTCTCAATCCCTTCTGTATTGTTCAACATTTCCATTAACAGATCTGAGAACATTAGCCTGGTGGATTTTTTCTTTTCTTTTCTTCCAGTGCTTTAATTTTTATATTCTTCTTGTTGATTTTTTCCTGCTCCAGTTCATAATTTCCAAAGTTTATTAATCTTTGATGATATTTTAGCATTTTTTCTGGTTTATGAATCATTCAACTACTGCTTCTAACTTTTTATATAAATACACACCTGCATATAAACATATAAATGAATGTATACTTATTTCTATTGATTTGAATTGGATTTTAATTGTCATACACATGAGAGGCCAGACTTACTCTGGTTATCTTCATTTCTGTGGCATACCTAAGCTAAAACTTTAAATTCCATTTATAAAAATGGAGAAAGATAAACACTTCCACAAAATTAGTGTTTAACTTAAGAGTTAAATTGTCAAGGAATAACACTTATTACAAGCAAAAATTCAGGTTTTTAAAGTTTTGATAGCTAGTCTCCCTTACCAAATTAACCCAATTAATTATCCCAATTTACAAATAATCTATTTATATTTGACAGGGATTATCCCTTCTGAACTGGAACACTTTCTCTATTTTTGTCTTGTTTCCTTAATAGGGCAGTTCATGCAAGCTCCTTGCTCAGCTGGCACACTGAATATTTCTTGTAAGTAACTAAAGATTTCATTGTTTTGAAGTGTGTTTGCAATTGGTGACTGGTGCTTCTTTTTATGGTTTGTTTTGGGTTTTTTTTCCTGTTTTCCAGATGTTAAACTGGGTTTTGAATCAGCTCTCACTGGCCTGTACTTTGAATAAAAAGTTCTAATTACTGCGAATTTTAAAAACCCTTCTGGTGTGTCAGTTTCAAAACCATGAAGCACAGAAAAAGTGTTATCATCTTCCTTGTTTCTCATTCTTGTTCTTTTCTTTTTCAAAAGGGAAATGGTTTAGAAGAGGGAAAAATAGACTACTCATAGCTTCAGATGGTGGTATAGTCGATATGAAAACTCATGTGTATGGAAGAGATATATTGCCAAGTCAGATGTTTCATTCTTAGAATACTGATAAAATCTGCTGAAAATGTTGCAATATTATTGACAGCACTCTGGGGAACTGGAAAGTTCCACCAACTATGTAAACTCCTATAGGCATATAGAGATCATCCTACTAGATCAAACCATTGAACCAATAGCCCAACAGCAACAGATGGTAGGAAACCTGAAGTGGACTAAAATCAAGTGATCATCCATGTAGATTTCCAAAATGTATTTATTCTTTAATCCTGAATAGTTTATTTCTGTAACTTGTCTACATTAACACAGCCAGGTTTTTTATTTTACTTGTTTAAGAAGAGATGGACATTGCATGCTTGATTTACAAATGCCTTGCCCCAGAGCAGCAAAGGGCTCTGGGCTCAGCCTCTTGCTTTCCTCTTGAAGGACTGTGAACAGATAATTTTCCGGAGTTATGGCATGAGATGGTGAAAAAAGGAACAGTTGTCCTCTGAGACTAAATAATGACATATGTTTTCCTCTGAAAAGACATATGATGTAGAAATATCATGGCTAAACTGGTATGCTCACCAACCTAATCTATCTGTTCTTTTTACTTTTACTGTTTAGAAATGTGGAACAAGCTTGGAGCTGCAGTGGCACAATTTTTCACAGTACTGTGGCTACTTTCTGATGTATCTTGTTATTATCATGTGCTTCATTAAGTTACATTAGTCACCTGTTTCTGAGCTGGTTTGTTGGTCTCTACTAAATAAGTAATTTCTCCATTTCTCCCTATAAAAACTGAATTGAACATGTATGTTTTCATGACCTTGGAAAGAAATCTGATGTTTAATCAGAAATAACTAATCTTGAATTTGGTAAGACTTGCGGATTGTACAAGGGGCAAAACCCTCAGTTTGTTCAAAAGTAAACCGCTCTACCTGACAGTGCTGAAGACAATACCTTTCCCTTTTTACCCTCCCACAGTAGTGATATACTCTTATTAACTGTTAGTTAACAGTGGTTTTATTCTGAAATTGATGGGACTCGGAGGTCCCTTCTGCCTTTCTAATGTTATTTCATAATTATTCAACTAAGGTTTTTTTGCAGTGTCATCTAAAATAACAGTGAGCAATTTATGACCCACGTTACTTGTGATCTACATGCTTTCTTTGGTGGGAAGTTTGGCAGGGAGAAATAGGATCTCCAGTGCAAGGCAATGAATCTGCTGGTAGAGTCAGTCTGTTCCCGTCCTTTATAGGTGCTCTGCAGACTATCCTCATCATGCTGGTCTAGGATCTTTCTTATTTTCACGTCATGCATAAACCTTAAGGCAATCTGCAGATCCCGTGCACTTTGAAGTAAAATGCTTCCTGCTAGTTATTCTGGTGGTCTTCCTTCCAGTGGTAGTGGATTTGTTATTGTGTTTTCCGATGAACATTTATAGACTGCCAGGCATCCTCTCAAGAATTACAATGATTTTCAGGGAAGCTAAAGTTTGAGTTGATCTTGCTTTATAGTGACATTTGAACTTTGTTTTAAACTATATTCAAAGAAAGGAGGGAATGAAGTCAGTTCACTTTTTTAACTCACAAATATCACTTAGATACCCATGTCCTGTAGTTCAAGGAAAAGCAACAGATATTTTGAAGACAGTGTGCCTTTGACTAAAGGAACAATCAGAAGTTGGCTGAATCTGCCTCACTAGTAATTTCAACGCTTGGAAACCTAGGCTGTCTTGCAAATGTGAAACTAGATAATATATATCATGCTATGTTTCATCCTAGCTTAATTTGTTGTATTTCAGCATTATACATTACTGTAGAGCATTTGGAGCTATAAAGCAATGTGCAATATTTTGAAATTATTTGGGAAGCAGGGTTTTTACAGTAAAAACATGTTTCGTTCTGTCACACAGTGTATACACAATATGAAAATGTGAAGTACCTTTATGCTGAAAAAAAAGTGGAGTATTTTCTGCCTCTCAGACATTGGTTTTCCAGGTAGAGCAGAGCCTTAGGCTGCCTTCAAGGAATATTTGCCTCAGGCATTTCTCATGTTATTGTCTGCTCTTTGACAGTGAGCAGTACAATGCCTGTATGTCATGAAAAATGATAAATATTGTAACTACTTACAATTTTTATATCCTTTTTTTTGCACTTGAAAGGCATTACTGAATTTATTATAGGTTGTGAACTGAAAAGCAATGACTAAGGCAGTTATTAACAAAACCAAAATGTAAAGCCTAGTTTTTCATCTAAACTCTTTCTGGAACTTAACAGTCAACCAATCTTACTGTTGAAAGCGTTAACAGTTTGTCTGGTTAAATAATAGTAGGAAGATAAAATGAATTGCAAAACTTTTCCTTAACAGTGCCCAAACAAACAGGAAAAATTACTGAGGTCTTTTCATTGTAAGAAAATGTTTATTGGAAAACATATGTTTATACATATAAAGCTATAACAAAACAAGTTAGACTTTGCATACAGAATTGTGGTAAATAGAGCTAAAAATACTGCTGTGAGTCCTATGAATGTTATAAACAGAATAATAGTGATAAATCAAAAGGAACCCAGAAAAAATGGCAAAATGGTCAGGAATTTGTGCAGAAGGTAGACAGGAAGGAGACATAAGTAGCCCAATATTTACAATTAATGAAGTGATAAATAAGGTTACTGATTAATACTTCTGCCATGATTCCATGGAAGTCTAATGCTGATTTTTGCTCCATGAAGACATGGTTATCATACCAAACAGCTTGCCAGAGAAGAGGCTCAGTTATGACATGGACACTGAATAGATAGTGGAAGAATAGAAACTCTCAGAAATGAAAGACACTTACTTAGTGTGATAAGATACATTTCTGGAAACAAAGATATTGAATTAAAAAAAAAAGACTGTGCAGGAATCTTTTGTGACTGGTTGATGTCTTTGGAGGTGGTAAAAACTCAGAAGGAAAACTGTGGCATGTATTTGGAGCGTCTGTGTACAGACTGCTCAAAATTCAAAGAGCAATAGGTAGGGAACAAACACAGATGATTATTAGGAAGATGGAATGGATGAATGATCAGATTATTACCATACAAATGGCTAGGTATCTGTATAATACTGGTAGGTGCTTTTAAAAATCCAGTACTGCATACTTAATCAGTATTTCAAACACTAATCAGAGGAAGGACCTGTCACTGATTCCCTTTACTCAAGAAGGCTCATTACAGAGCTTGATTGTAATATTAGAACTACCACTGAGATGTACCAGACTAAAATCTGAAGTGTCTTGTCTGCTAGAGGAAGTCAAAGCTTGTGATTTCATTAATGCATATTATTAACTTTTTGTTTTAATTGCATATGATTTTTGTGCTGGAAATATAAACATAGAGGGGGAAAATCTTAATGTTAAAAGTAGATTTCATGAAAATATACTTCCTCTCATACATGATTTAAACATTTTAAATATTTTTTTTAAAGTATTTAAAGATTTTAAGTGGTTTGAGGGATGCTAACCAGAAAGACTTTAATATCACTGTGCTATTTTGTTAGTACATCATTCATTTATTCTTTTGGCAACTCGGTAAAGGCGTGTCTAGCCTGATATCCATATATTCTTGGCACAAGACCTACACAAAACTCTGACGGTTTTACCTGATATTTTCTCTGTGTTTTGTTTAATGTCCTATACAATATAATACATAAGGATTCTTAGAAATGCAGACAAGGATTCCTCTCCGTCAAATGCTACAACAGTAAGTGAAACAGCTATTTTTTTTCTTGTTTATCTCCTTTCAGCCCAACTTCAACTCCTTTGCAGCATAATGTCTCATTTGAATGGGAAGACTAGACAATGGTTTAAATCAAACATTCTCTTCACTATAACCTGAGTGCTGGTGTATAGGGTGTGGCTGGGTTAGAATTAACTTCCCCATAGCAACCCCTATAGTGCTGTGCCTTGTATTTGTAGCCAGAATGGTGTTGATATCATACCTGAGCAGTGCTTACACAGCAGGAAGGCTGTCTCTCCAATCATACCCCACCCCTGCTCCAAAGGCCAGTAGACTTGGGGTGGGCAAGAGGTTGGGAGGAGACATAGCCAGTATTGCTAACCCAAACTGACCAAAAGGATATTTCGTATCATATGATGTTGTGCTCAGCAATAAAAGCTAAGAGAAAGGAGGACGAGGGAGGTATATGTTATTAAGGTAATTGCCTTCAGAAGCATCTGCTACACGTACTGAGGGTCCACTTCCCAGGGAGTAGCTGGACATCACCCACTGTTGGGAAGCAGAGAATAAATCTTTTTGTTTTCCTTTGCTTCCTCATGTGGCCCTTCTTCATTAAACTGCCTTTATCTTGACCCATGAGTTTTTCATCTTATATTCTTCCCCTGTCCTGCTGAGGAGGGAAGTCATAGAGTGTCTTGGTGGGCACCTGGTGGCTAGCCAAGGTCAGCCCACCACAGTCCTTTCTGGTGCCCAATGCGGAGCACTTGAAGAATTTGAGATAAGGACAGTAACTGGGAGAGGTAACAGACAAAACATGGACTGGACTTTGCCAGAGAGCAGAATAATTGTGGGGAATTTTTTTTTTTTGGTAATTGTGATGAAGGGATGAGGGGGGCAGTGTGTGTAACTTGTCCACTTCTGTCAGTGCTGTTATGATGTTGTTTTGACTTTGGTGTAGGAAATTCTTTTTGCCCTTTGTACTGGGTTTCTATGGCAAGATTTTTGGTAGCGTGGAGGTTGCAGGGATGGCTTCTGTGAGAAGACACCAGAAGCTGCCCCAATGTCAGACACAGCCAGTTCCAGCTGGCTCCAAGATGGACCCACAGTTGGTGAAAGCTAAGCCAATCAATGACATTGGTAGCACTTCTGCAATAACATATTTAGAAAGGGTAAAATCATTGTGCAACAGCAGCTGAAGAGAGGAGTGAGAAAATTTGAGAGAAACAGCCCAGCAGACGCCAAGGTCGGTGAAGAAGGAGGGGGAGGAGGTGCTCCAGGTGCCGGAGCAGAGATTCCCCTGCAGCCCGTGGTGAAGACCATGGTGAGGCAGGCTGTCCCCCTGCAGCCCACGGAGGTCCACGGGGGAGCAGATCTCCACCTGCAGCCTGGGGAGGAGCCCACACCAGAGCAGGGGGATGCCTGAAGAAGGTTGTGACCCCATGGAGAGCCCACGCTGGAACAGTCTGCTCCTGAAACACAGTACCACATGGAAAGAACCCATCTTGGAGCAATTCTTGAAGAACTGCAGCCCCTGGGAAGGACCCATGTTGAAGAAATTCATGAAGGACTGTATCCTGTGGGAGGGACTCCACGCTGGAGCAGGGGAAGAGTGTGAAGAGGAAAGACCGTGAGGAGGAAGGAGCAGTAGAGAATACATGTGATGAACTGACCACAAGCCCCATTTCCAGTTCCCCCTGTACTGCTTAGGGGAAGGGGAGGAGCAGATGAGTCAGGAGAGGAGTGGATCTTGGGAAGAAGGGGGTGGAGGGAACACAGTTTTAGTTCTGTTCTTATTTTTCACTATCTAAAATAAAATCATGCCAATGCTGGCTTAGCTGCTCCACCCCATAGTTGCTTTTTTTTATATTCTTGGATGAACTATCATTAGACAAATGTTAATATGCAAATACTGACAGTGCATGTTGTAAAAAAGAGTGAGGGTATAAGCATACATGAGAAATATATCTCATAGTTTGTGATTTCATGTGCTGAACCAGAACTTCACCTGCTGTAAATCAGTTCATATAAAGCTAAATGGAAATCTTTGGACTTCTCTGACTTGCAACTCATATAGACCTGCTTTAATCACACCAATGGCTCATGACCAACTGAAAAGCCAAAGTGCATGACAAGTCAATTTATTTTTCACACTTATTTTAATATGTTGGCAAGTATAGTCCTATAGTTTTAGTAGATGGCTGAGAATTCAAAAAAATATGTTCTCAGCTTTCTACAGAAAAAGTAACAAGAATACATACATGTTTCAATAAGGCATTTGAGCAGGTTTCTTAAGAAGTAGGCTATACTGTTACTGTACTGTAAGAGTAAAAATGATGTGAAAGAATTGGAAACAAATATCTCTGTGTTAAAAATAGTCATCACAGCTTAAATGTCAGTGAAAGCCAGCAGAGGGGTTCAGACTGCAGCTGAGGAGCCTGGAACTGTGGCTGTGGTGGGGGTGCGGGGTGTCACTGATGGAGTCCACGGTGGGTTTGGCTTCACTGCCATGGTAGAGCCTTGCAGCAAGTCCATGGTGTTCAGCTCAGAAAAGCCATAGGGGCCATTATGCACATAGAAATAATTTCTAAGTCATAACTATTGTGCAGGAACAACGTCTGAATATTCAGTTTGAACTCCTATTCTAACAACCCTATTGAAAGACTAGGTATATTAACCCGATGGCATTCATTTTAGGTATTACCATTTTGAGTGCCATAACTGATCCAAAACATTTGGAAGTGGATATGAAATCAAAAGTTTTTAAATGCTTGAGAACATACCAATGCTGGCAGATGTGTAGTTGCTCACTATTTATCATAGCACTGAGTGAATGTCACAGAGATTTAGCAGCACCTATAATTTATGTTATCTGCAGTGCAATATTTCTTCATTGTAGCCTGTAATTTCCAGTTGCAGTAGCTAATGTTTCCTTTTGCTTTTTGTTCAATACTAGGGGTAAGGCTCTATCTCTATAAGAATATGTTAGTCTTTAAACAGATGAAAAAACCCAACCAAGTAAACAAACAAATAAAACTCAAACAAGATAAGGTACTTGCTTCACATTGGCTTATTCCCTGTTTGACTTCATTTTCAATGGACTCCTGACATTTCAGACTGGACAAGCACTACAACTGCTGTAGCAAAGTGTAACGTTACAACCGTATCAGTAGAGTGACATAGATTTACAATGGTAAGGATTTAGCTCATTTTTGATCATATTTCTGCCACTGCAAGCTTAGAACAGCCATTAAGTTAATGGAAGCTCCTGTATCCTTTGGACATGCTTGAAGTCACTTTATCATGGACTATTATTATTCAGCATTTTGTCAGTCTATGGTGTTTTACAATGCACTGAACCTAGTGTGCCTAGCTGTCCTGCTTCGGTATGCATTAAGTCACTAGAAATATTATTTGGGAACAAAGATGCTTTGACACTATGTGTTTCATCATCATCAGAAATGGAATTTACTATTTCTATTACCAAATATGAACCTAAGAGTTGTCATCGCCTATTCCCATCCTTGCTTCTTTTACCTACTAATTTCCACTGGGGCAGATGAAAACAGCTACAGGGAGCATGTGAGGGAAAAGTTAGGAAAGAAGAAAGAGTCACAAATGGAGCTAAAATTTGAGAAAATAGTTATCTTTTCTTAAAAGATGGTCAAACTGAGTTAAAAAACAAACATATACTTTTCATCATTAAAAATTTACTTTTAGAATTAAAATCAGAATTCAGATCTTATTATTCTCTGTTCCTTATAAGACTTTTGAAAGCAGAGTGGAAAATAAGGCAGGAAAAACATAACTGATGTAAAAGACCTTTGCCGTTTTCCCCTTCTTTCTCTGCAGACCATTTCAGAAGTGGGGAAAAGAGGCAGGGAGCAGTCATATTTCAGTTTTTACCTGTGAAGACAGATTATTCAATAATTAGTACTCTATCATCTCAAAACACTGTACATAAGGCAAGAGAAGTAGCAAAGAGAGGAAAGGGGTATCTAAAACAGAGCTTAGATGGAAATACAACATGGGTAAGAGTATACTTCATTATCTCTTCCTACCTCTGCTTCTGTGAAAATAAAGATCTCAGACTTACCACAGCCTTTTCCCCCTCATCTCCTGCACTTCTGGCAGCTACAGGCTGCCTTTAACACCAGGATATTAAATGAAAAGCTGTGAGAAGTCTTGGTGAAAAGTAGAGTTGTTGAGGGAGACAAAGCAAGCAGTGACACCACACAGTGAAACAGGAGATTGTAGTGCCTGTAGGTAGCAGGCTAGCTAAAAGAACCCACTGGCTGGTTCAAGCTGCAGCTGCCTTCTGACTTTCCAGCTGCAGCAGCAGCCTGAAGGAACTAGAGGAATTTGTGAGGACTGTGGGCATGAGGGCACAGTGTGAGGTGAAGAGACGGTGAAGCTGGGACAGGGAGTTGGAAAGTAAAGGAACGATACAGAGGGAACATGTTCTAGGCATCAAAACAACATGCTGTGTCATTACTTCAAATATGGCACTTAGGACACTGAGATTTTCAAAGTAAGACATGTGACTAAGTGACTGTGATTAGAGAAAACTCAGCCCTCTATTTGCAAACAAACATAATTTGTAATTTTTTTTTAGCAATTAGTAAAACTAAACATGTAGACCATGGCTGCATTTCTCCCCATTATCTCAGTGTCATTGGAAATGACAGACATTATCCTGATGGCCTATGTATAGTGTGGGACTATCTGCCAAACTGATAAACCTCTATTCAGATGGGAAAGAAGCAAGGAAAACAATAAGGACAAAATATAACAGCAGTTGGTTTGTAGAAAGACTATGACTAAGTTCCTGTCTTTACAGCAATAATTTAAGAACCTTATTTATATGTCATAATTTCCATTTTAGGAGCCTATTTTTATACTTTGATTAAAAAAAAAAAAGTGTCTTTCCTCTTCCAATGAAAAGCTGCTTTGATGGGAAGCTAAGAATGAATATGTTACAAACATGTATACATGAAAATATGTTATTAGAAATCATTGAAGGTACTGATTACTCAAGTTACTAGTTGCCTCATTATGTCCCCCATGGCTATAAAAGTCTTCACGTGCAGTCGCAGGCCCATGAATTTCAGAGTTAACAATGAGTTCGGGAGGGAGGGGGAGAGGAAGATTTGGGAATATACAATATGGACAGTCAAACCATAATTCTGCCCTATCATGAATCCCAGCAATGCTATACTGTCATGAATAATACATATCCCATCTGAATCCAGACTAGAAGCAGGGTTTTTTTCCTATCAGGAGAAAAAATGGTACTAAGCCAAACTATAGTCTATGAAAACAGATAACTCTTTATCTAGGTGGAAAAATTGTGTGTTTAGCATACTCAAATTAAAGATAGTTTTTACATTTAAAATAAGTAGTTTGTGACTATAATGAAAATCTAGGAAAGTTACAAAGGAGTTTGAAAATGGTGACTTGTGCCAAATGTGTCTTAGGATAAATGACTATTTTGATAACTTCTTTAAGTGGAGCATTTCAATGTCAGTGTGTTCCCTTTGAAATGGAATGGAATGGAACATTTTGATTGCTCAATTTGAAATTATTTTCTTCTGCTATATGTAGTTCACATTATACAAAAGATCAGAATTAAACATAATTGATAATTTTTTTTACCTAAATGCATTCTTTTTTATTAGCAATAATTATTTTATATACATTTGGGAAATTCCAATGAACTGTCATGTTTTTTATAATTTACAGAGGAAAAAAAAAATTGAAATCAGAGAATTTTATAAAAACGGGAAAGCTGTTTTCTGTTTGTTTCAATTTATAACAAATACTGTCATAATAACACTGATCAATTATTTACAGCTCTTACACTTTCCAATGTTCAAGGAACACCATTGAGATTAGTCATTTGTCCAAGCCTTTGGTCAGAGAATAAGTAACATCAGTTTCCAAGAGCTACCCAGCAAAATAAAAACACTAAAATAAAACCACATCCTCAGGGAGCAAGAGTGCTGGCACAAAATCTATCCTGGGGCAATCAACTGCATAAATGTAGCTAAGCATGGGCCATCTGTGGAGGAGTTTGTCCAGCAAAATCAGCAGCATTTCTCTTACAAAACACCCAATTGCTTTGGGAAGCGATTCTATGCAGGTAAATTCAGGATATCTGAAGCTGTTGCCAGCCTGTTATCTTGAAATGTCTGAAACGGTGACTGCATTTTGTGCGGCAGGGATTACTGCAGAAGCAGTAACACAGAGAAGCTTCTCGATGCTTATTCCAGTGTCCAAGTGACTTGTTTACTCCTGAACAGATGGTCGTGCAACCACAGTGTACATCAGCTGACACCTTTATTACCCTAATAACTAACAGGAAGAAACACCAACAGGTTTCTATCTTGTTAACACAGTGGGATGTGAAGGCTACAGAGGAACGCCGCTAAGTGCCAAAGGTATCAAACTAGATGGATCCACCAGAAGCGCAGCAAACTGATCTGCCTGGTTGTTGTCAGAGCCCTGCTCTTCCTTGCATTGCTACTTAACACAAAAGGCCTGTGTTCTTCTCCTAACCGGTTTGCTGATCTGCAGCATTTCTTTGCATGTACATCTCTTACTTGAAAGCAGCCTTGATTTTTAACCCTTTGGAGACTTGATTTCTCCAGTGTAATACCTGTCTTTGGACTGTTTGAAAATGTGGGGGTTTGGTGGTGGTTTTTGGTGGTTTTTGGGGTTTTTTTCTTAATTTTTCTTTGCTTTTCCAGGGTTATATAGTATATATGGCTCAACCATGGGCCACAAAAGCTGTGGGAAGCAGAGTACTCACTGCTTGAATGGGATCTGATGGTAAGATTTGTGGCATAGGTATACATCAGGATGCTCCATCGGGAGCTGCCACTGGCTTGGGGACTGCTGCCAGCCGGCCAGGGCCACTGGCTTGACAGACCCTGGGGAGGGGGGAACAACAGCCTTTTGTGTCATGGTGTGTGGGGGGCACCTGCCATCTCCCCCATAGGGCCCCAGGGGGCAGCCAGCTGGGGGGGCGGGGGATAGATGCACCCCCAGAGCCATGAGCAGGACCCCAGGCTGGTGGGGGCCGTAACTGCCGCGGTCATCCCACTCTTCCTGGTGAGCACAACGCCAGAGGGAAGGCCCCGGGTTCTTAGTGGAGCCCTTTAGACTCTGCCGTGAATGAGGATTTTCTGTATCAATTAGATAATTCAGGTTCTTAGGCTGTCAAAACATTAACTGGACTAAGAATAGACTCATAGGTCCATCTATATGGCGTGTTCCTTGGACCCAGAACAAGATTTGGGGCATCACGTTTGCCTTTTGGAAATGCATTGAATGTTGCACTGCTTAGAACTACCCTACAGGTGGCCCAAAGAAGCTAAAATGCTGGAATACCTGTGGCGGGGATGCTTGGTCCTCAGTTTCACCTCTTTTGCCTAACAAAATTACTTCTATTGGTTTGCATTACCCGTTCCTGCAAAGATAGCCCTCGTCGGGCAGCAACGGCTGAAGCACAGCAGCCTCCTAAACCTAACAAAATGTATTTGGCTTAATACACAATCTTGTTCTCTTAAATGTATGAAGGTAAAAGGTTTTAGGAGAAGAAAATGCAAGCAAATTTCTCCGTCTAGTCTCTACAAAAGATGTGACTAAGGCTACATGCATACTGTTTATATCATGCTTACCTTCTTGTCCTGGTTTCAGCTTTTCTTTCTAGTCGCTGGTATGGTGTTGTGTTTTGGGTTCAGTATGAGAAGAACGTTGATAACACACTGATGGTTTCAGTTGTTGCTAAGTAGTGTTTAGACTAAGTCAAGGATTCTTCAGCTTCTCCTGCCCAGCCAGCGAGAAAGCTGGAGGGGCACAAGAAGTTGGCACAGGACACAGCCAGGGCAGCTGACCCAAACTGGCCAACAGGGTATTCCATACCGTGTGACATCATGCCCAGTATATAAACTGGGGGGGGGAGCTGGCCTGGGGGGATTGCTGCTCGGGAACTCACTGGACATCAGTCGGCAAGTGGTGAGCAATTGCATTGTGCATCACTTGTTTTGTATATTCCAATCCTTTTATTATTATTATAATTTTATTATTGTTGTTATAATTATCATTATTAGTTTCTTCCTTTCTGTTCTATTAAACTGTTCTTATCTCAATCCACAAGTTTTACCTTTCTCCTTCCAACTGCCTCTCCCATCCCACTGGGGGGGGGGAAGTGAGTGAGCGGCTGCGTGGTGCTTAGTTGCTGGCTGGGGTTAAACCACGACACTTCTGTCCAAAGGCAATCAGCAATCTATGAGACCATTTTGACATACTGCTTTTCCAGCATCCATACTTATAGAAATGATGCAACAAGTATAAAACAATATGTAAATTCTAGCAGTGTTTATGTCTAAAACTGTTTAAATATCTATTTGTATGATTTTTTACTGTAATTGGTTTAAGTCCATTCCAAGGTAATTGAGTCAGACATATTCCAGTATGCTGTAGTTTTCTGCTCTGCTTAAAAGCAGGTACAGCACAGCCTGTGGCAGAGTTTGCTTTCTTCTGCCACCTTGTCAGTATCTCAGCTCTGAAGGTGCATCACTGAAGACATCTTTTCTCTGACACTTCTGTCAAAAGGCAGTTTTATTATTATTTTTCTCTTTTATTGTTATTAAAACAGAAGCAGCAGCAATCAAAATATAAGGAAAACAAATTCTGTCAACTGGGAAGGTATGATTTCCCTCATAGGCAAAATCTGCCCCAGAGGAATTGCAAGCACTGAAACTGTGTTAGAATTACTGTATGCATCAAGGGGGAATATTTAGTGCTTTTAACAATAAAACTGTATTCCAGAAACAGAGATTTATAGGCATGTCCAATTTTTTATGTTGTATATCTTATAAATGAGGAACACCAGCATTGTCACCAGCACTGACAATGTGGTAGATAAAAAGTTCTCCTAGAAAGATAAGTATTTATCAAATCCATAAAACTTTGACTACAATCAAAAGGACTATTGTGATGTGTAACGCGCTTCAATGGATGCATCTGATGAGGCATAATGCTGACATCTCCCTGGCCCTAGATGGCACTGTTTGAGTGAAGTGTCCCTAGGAAGCCTCCTGCACACACACTAAAAAAGCAAAGCATTCTAAAAGAAACTAATAGCAGCACTGATACTTTCTGTCTAATTAACATTACTAAAAAAATCAGAAACAATACTGACAGATTTCAGTTCCAATATATTATACTACATCTTCATGACTGCTCCTTCTTAAAAAGTAAAATTTAGGTCTGGATTTAACTTTCATTCATTTATTTTTTTTTTTACTGAAGCACAGCCCACATTTACAAATTGCAACCAGTTATGCTTTCATTTCTGCTAGTGTTAGTATAGTCACACTTCTGGGGCTTGCTGACATCTGTACTTGATTTTCCGTAACAGCACACAGTGTCTTTATTTTTGTAGTATTACTCAAATGAGAGAATCTCTTCTACAAGGCCTGTTAGCCCTGCATTGATATTCTTCTCTGTATATTTCTATATAGGTATACCACTAAGATACGTTCCTTTCTCTATACCACTAAGATACATTCCTTTCTTTTCATGAAGATAATTTATTGAAAAAAAGAATGTCGATTTTACACAATCAAAGAGAACCCACCAAAATACATAAAGTATATTTTTGTAATTATTCTCATTAGAGAAACATGCCTAGTGTTATGAAATATTCTATATCTGCAGAATCCAAGATACTTTCACGTGGCTGACAGACAGGACACAGTTTCTGTAGGAGACCTGTGTCCTGGAGAGTGAGCTTTAGGGCATCTCAGATGAGCCAGGAAACGTATGTTTGGAAAACTGAATCAGGTCCCTAGGAGGTTGATAAGTGACACTGCTGTCTAGGACTCACTGATCTTATTATTTGGATTTCCAGGGCACAGTTCATTTCCTAAACACCAGTAATTTATTAACAGTTTGAACATAATAAAACTATATCCAAGTGTCAAGTAGTATTCAAGCCTCCAAAGATCTTCACAAGGTGGGAAGATACTGTGTGGGCCTTACGGGAGGTCTGAGCAAGAGAGAAGACAAGCATAATAGAGACCAGTCTCTTCTTTCTACCAGCTGCCAAATTGACAAATGTCTCTTTTGGAGATAGTGTTGGAAGTCAGATGAAGCATTTGAAGTGGGAGAAAAGTAATGCATCATACAAATGAAAATGAAACTCTCAGCATTTGACAAAAAATGCCTGCAGTGCAACACTTCCCAGTCACAACTAATTCTGTTAGTGGAGAAGGGGAACATACCTAATGACTTTTAGTCCTTCAGGTGACCACAGAAAATAAAAATGGCTTCATTCATGATAGAAGAACACTGGCATATGCAATATGAATCTTCTCCCACCAAAAAAAGCATGATTTTTAATGCAGAAGAAAGGCGGAAAGCAGCTGTAGGATTGTTTAGCATTCCGAACTGACTTGCCCACTTCTGAATGTCTGTTCTCAGTGAATATTTAGTAGTGCAGCTGGCATTGTTACTGATTGAAGTACTCCACTTATTGCATTGAGCATCTTACTTTCCTGGAAAAGTATCTCACAGCTTCCTACTCAATTTATCTACCACCCAAGCTCAAATTTCTTGGGGTTTTTCTCTTTTTGCTTTTTTCTTTGGTTTTTGTTCCCTTCCCTCCTCTCCCCTCCCCTGCCCTTCCACCTCCCCTTGTCCTCCACCTTCTACTTTTCTTCTCCCCCCCCCTTTCCCTCCTCCCTCCCTGACCCTCTCCACCTTGACTTTCGTCTCCCTTCCCTTTAATTTTTAATAGGTCTGAATATTTACTTCCCAAATAACAAAACAAAAATAATGGAAAATACACTTAAGCAAGTTATAACCATTAATCTATAGAAAGCTTTCCAATAAGAGGAGAAGCCACGTGCAATGTTTTAGGGACACAGATACAGTTATTTGTGTGCAAACAGAACCTCATTGTTACAACAAAAGCTGAAGTAATAGCTACTGTAGACAGAGACTGCACCAAAATCTGCTGATTTTTATGCATTTGAAAATAAGGTGTTTTGCTTAGCACGGAGGTAATGATGGTGATGGAAGCAGGTGGACAGTTTATATGTCTAGAAGAGGCAGCAGTCTGGAATTTCAGAAGAATAAATAGCTTTCACCAAAAGGTTACTTTTCAAAGGGCATAAGAGAAAAATATTTGTCAAATCTGTATCAGAATATTTTTGCGTATGTGCTTAGTAGTACATCATACTCTACTTCTTCTGCTGTGTTTACATGTCTAACAGTTCCAGAATGTTGCTTTCTCTTTAGCACTTATTGTTGGAAATATAATTTACAGAGTCACAAAAATCAGCAAAAAAATAAAACTATCAGGGATAATCCTCTCAACAGATACATGTTCAGTATAGGTAAAATATAGGTTCAGTGTGGATACAGCATCCTGCACTTTAATCTTTTGATTTCAGATAGAGGTTATCTCAATTTAAATAGTTTTTATAGATGAATATTACTGTCTCATCACCAGTTTCAGAAATAAGTCTTATATTATTACAAATGTCATGTATTAATTCCTTAGTGAAGCAGAGACCCAAATGTAGCAATGACCCCCATGGTACACATACATAATACCCTCTAATAAAAGAAACAAAGTTAACAATTAAAGTTCTCATGTTGATTGCTTTTTTACACCCCCCTCCCTTTTTTTTTTTCTTTTTTCTTAAACAGAGTATACTTAGTAAGTTATACCCTCACCATCCTGGCTTTATTTTAGAAGTCTGTGTGTCATGCTATGCCTTAAGCCATTGTTCCTTTAAATATTAAAATAACAAAAGTACCAAAATGCATCTTGTTGCTAAGCTCTTATTGTTGCTGAAGATGTTTCAGAGGCAACTTTAAGACAAAGTTTTTGTTAAATTTTTGGCAATTCAACCAAAATATATCCCTTTTGCATGATACTATATTGCTTTAGTACAGTACGTTTTCCTTCAATATTATTATTTTATACATCATAATAATATATTAAACAGTTGCATATAGAATACATTACAATTTTAATATTGAATGTATCCAAAAGCCATTTACAAAAATTAGTTAGGGTATTGTATTTAAATGTTAAATAGGCAAACATTTCTACTATAAATGAGGGGTAGAAAAAGCATTCTCCTCCCAAGAGAAAATAGCAAAAATACTTTTATGCCATCACCTACACTTCAAACATGATTGCTAAAAAAGCAGATTCTTCACAGGGGACTTGAGGTACCTCTTGCAGAATTTGCTGTGCCCAGCTTCTGTATTGTATTTTGTTCTGTGTAATAGTACAATAACAGCCACAATAGGCCTTTGATTTTAGAAGTGTTCCTAGGAGCTACCTTTCAAATACTCTTAATGATTATTAAAAACTTCTCAACCTTAATGTAGAAAAGATACATTTATAGATAGTCTACCCATCTTCACAGATAATAGTCTTCTTTTGTAAAGTGGAATCATGGGATGCAAAAAGCAAGATCAATTGCTATTTTGCTATGAATTATTTTAAGCAGGTCCTGCCTTTCCAAACCCTGCTGGCTGTACTGTTCATTTGTACAGGAACAATTTCATTTCGGTGGTAGGAGTTTATTTAGTGCAAATTCAGAATTTGATGGATGGTTAGAATCTACCAATTAATCAGAATGGAAATACAAAGACATCAACGTGTGTAACCTTCCTTCATGTATGTCTTTTCTGTTTATTTAGTTTGTTGGTTGCTTAATTTGGGGGGGTGAGGGGTGGTGTCTTTTCTGGGTGCAATTTATGAATCATCTCCACTGGAGAATTAATTTTAGTACCCATGGGGTGGAAAATAGGACTTCCTTCCTGACAAAAGTGGAATATCAGTTATGACTTCTCTCTAAACTACACAGCTATATGCTTTTGAATACAGAATTCTAATCCAAAATCCATTCATTACGTGAGTAGATCTATGCTTTAATTGGTATAATAATACCAAATGCTGCACTTTCTCAGAAGCAAAAGATTCCAGTGACAAAAGTGTATTTTGCTTCAGGGTGAGACTGGAATGCAAAGAGTTTAAACTCCTTATTTTCTTGTATTACTCTTTTGTTTTCTTTTGTTTTGTTTTTCATTTGGCCAGGTTTGTGGGTGTAATTTCTGTAGCCACATTGAAAAAGCAGCAGTGTAACAAAAGAAATCATTTTTTTGCATATATGTAGGAGGTATTTCCATTGCACTTGGGGAAGTTATTTCATATAATAGTTTGAAACTAGAAAGTAGAACAATAAAATATAGGAATAAAAGTTTGCTTTTCACTAGCTAATGAACTCAGTAAATCAGAACTCTCCTCCATAATCTCTTTAAAACTATTTTCTTTTACAACTGTCTGCTTCCAGCTTACCAGCCTTCATGTCTGAGCCCTTTTCAGACAGTACACTGTAATGTAATTTAAGATAGAATCCTTTAAAATAAATACTTTCTTACAATTTTTGTTTGTTTGTTTTTAAATGGAAAACCTCTTTGAAAGTCTTCAAAGTTAGATCGGCTATCCAACCCATTTCTTAGTAAAATACCCCTATGTGAGTATGAGCCTGGATTTTTAGCTCATAGAAAAGCAATGAATATAGCTAAGCTAAAAAAATACTGGTACACAGGGGAATACAAAAGTGTCACAAGGTCACAAAGCCTTTTTCTTGCAGATTTAGATGAAAGTTGCATTTCCCTTCTATTAATTTTCAATAATTAAGTAGTTTAAACATGATCATTAAGCTTATTTAGAAGTGTTATTTCACATAAACACATTTAAAGCAGACTTATGCCATACTACAGATGTTTTGTATCTCTTCTGTATTTCTTACCTGATCAAGAACATTGCCTTACCCTCTAATCTTCAGACTATGATATTTTTGAGTACTGGCTATATTTACATTTTAACAGTACCTAATAAAGACACATATACATCCACCTCTTTCGTTAGATTCTAAATTATTGGGGTTGATGGCCTCAAAATTTTAAGCTATTAGTCTCCAGATGATGATTCATCATATACCAACATAGGCATCTAAGTTAATCAAAACAAATCACTATTTCTCTCTTTTGACTATGGAGTCAGGAGTGTGTAGCTCAGGCTTAAATTCTACCTTTAAGGCATCTCAAATTATGCCAGATGATTCTACCATAAGGATACATCTGTCAGACTCACAGAAGTAGGAATAAACTAGCCTGTACTGAAATTCTGGCCACTGTGGATAGATTGCTGTAGGTATTTATGGTAACTCAAACAGATCTACATAAGTGTGTATTTGGAGTCATGTACTACTAAAGTGTAGCAATAAGCAAGTTGGTTGCTGTCAGATCCTGTGACTGGGGTTTTCCCACACTGACCAGGACATGCTAAAATTGTGAGCCATAGCCCTTTAATATATACCAAAATTCACTGTTACACTGTGATTTATTTTTCCAGGCTCATTTCTTTCAAAATAGAATTGATTTTTCTTTAGTAAAAACTCCTTGAGCAAATGGCAGTTTTGACACTAATGCACCAGAATAAGGTTTTCTGATGAAATGACAGGTCAAAAATAATTTATTACTTGTCACATTAGTACAGTGAAAATTGGAGAAAGTTCTAAAACTCAAAAGATTTTATAATTTTAAAAGATTAATATATGTTTGAAAAATGCAATTTTTATGTATCTGCAAAGAAAAAAATAAGTCACAGTTTCCCTCATTTAAAAGATTTGTAAAAAATTCAAAAAGGAAGAAAATAAGAGGTTTGTTGAAAAAAACAGTCTCTACTAATTGCTGGGAAAAAAAATTAGTGTCTACTAATTGCTGGAAAAATACCGTCAGTACTAATTGGTGGAATCTAACAGGATGGTTTTTTAGGCCTAGTTCCGTACTACGCTTTTGTCAGAGACAGTCAACTGAGATAAGTGGACTGTAATTGGGAAAGATAGATAGGCACCTTCAGCAGGCAATCACATCATCCTAAAACTGGCCTCTAAATTTGATCAGATGACTCACTCTTAAAGGTGCTTCCTTTGACCATAAATAAAGGCATGGATGAATAACTTGGGTTTGGGGATTTAGGTACCTAACTATGGGACATTTCAAATCAGGTAGATTGATCATGTCCTCAGACTGACATCATATGTTGAGTTTAGACTCTCAAAACATGAAAAATAAGTATAATCTTAAATCAAAGTGTTAGCTAGTAAAACGGTTTTTTTTAATATAGTACTTGGGATAGGTTGATTTCTACCTAAGGAATTTTTACCTGCTTACTGTCTACTCAAAATTTAAAGTATGTCTTCTAATTCTCCTACTGAGGAGAAAAAAAAATCTTGCTTTGACCAGACAAAATTTTATAGATTTCAGACATACACACACATTCATATGTATATCTTGATTTCCAATGGTACTTGGTGCTATAGAGCTCAATAGCCAGTGGAGGAAAGAATTTTGTATGCACAAAAAGAGTCAAGACTTTAGTTCTGCTCTGGATGCTTTGTACAGACTAGCGCTGTAAACAGCCAGTAGAGTGTATTCCCTGAACAAAATCCTAAATAGGCATAGAGATGCCATAATTCTTCTACTTCATTCCACATATTTTTAAACCTCAGAGAAAGTGGAATGAAATATCAAAGAAAACTTATTTAGAAAATTCATATTTCTCAGATACCAGAATGACCACTTCAGTTGTATGAGCAGAACAGCATTAATGAGGTCTTTTCTTAACATGTTTAAGTTAGATCAGGAATCTGCAACCTCTGTGATCCTGATCTGATACCTAGATCTGGAAATCATGATAGCTGCGTATCAACCATCTTTGTCTTCCAGCCTTTACCTCCCTGTAATTGCGGACTAAATAGAATTAATCAGAAAATTAGGAAAGAAAATTTGTAGTGGGCCAATATTAATATGCTGTGTTTCATTCTGTTTATTGAAATATTGTCAGCTTCTTTATAACAGTATTCTGACATTTATGAATCAATGCTTACCAATAAAACAAGCAAAACAAATAACTAAATAGAATGTCTTTGATTTCAAAGTGTTTGTATGAAAATCTTCTCATTGTCCAAATGATAATCACAGTTTTTAACCTTATTGGTATTTACTGTATTCCAGATCAAGATTATCCATTCCATTTAAACATTTCTCTAAAAACTTATGTTGTTTCCTTAGCGTTCTGTTGACTTGAGTGGTTGTTGCTGGGGTTTGGGGGTTTGTTTTTTTGTTTGTTTTATTTTGTTTTTATTTGCTTCTGTTTTGTTCCTTTTATTTCAGTGATTTTCTTTCAGATGTAAAAAACCAAAATACTTCAAAAATAATGTTTTTCAATAATGGCTGTAGCTTCACGCTAGAACACTTTACAAAAGCAATTATTTAAACAATTCTGATTCCATTGTATTTTAACACATATTTTTCCTAAATCTATTTTTGTGTTTCTAAGAATACTGAATGCTTCTTTTTGGCTATTTTACAGACCTTTTTTTTTTTTTTCTTTTTGAGAAAATTGGCTGCTTAAAGTTATTATTAGCCTTTCTATTGTTAAGGTTCAATTCCAAACCTACAAACAAGTTCTGTCATTGAAGCAGCTAACTGGATAGGAATGTATCAGAGAAAGAGCGTTGAGTAGTGTGGAAAGGTAGATAAGAAGTAAAATGAGTTGAAGCTCACAGCTCTACTGCCTGGCATTTCAGGTATTCTCTCAGGTGCAGGAGAGAATTGAATCTGTGTCTCTGTACACCTTCTTCTTTGTACTATATTTGAAGTAAGCCTTGCAGGGCTATGAGGAGGAATTCCCATGAAGAAGCAAAATTAATATATAGAATTTCAGATGAACACACCTCATTTCAGAGGTTGTCTCTTTCCTCCTGACCAATTGTTTTAACAACATTAATGCCCTGATGACCAGTGTTCTTTGTTGCTGGGTCCTCCTGTAGCATTATGGTACCGGCAGTATTTACCTCACCATTCCAGATGCAGCTGCAGAACCAAAAAAGGGAGTGGGGGGGAGGAGGAGGAAAACGAAAATAACAGACTCTCAAGTGTCAGATCTATCATAAGATTTAGCTTGGATCACAATTCCTGCAGATCATCCCATTACATCTATGCAAGAGTTAACTTACTGTGTACCTTCATCTCACTTCTTCCACTGGAGACCTCACTCTGACCCTTTTCTTTTGAAACTAAAGGCATCATCTCTGCTGCAGCTGTAAGGTGCCTCTGTCATTGATCCTCTCAGTGGGTAAGTGGGTGTGCAGGCATTCACAGATACAGCCCTGGAATTTCTCTTCCACCTTTTTGGTTTCCCACACATGATCGTAGTTAGTAGGACTCTGATCTCATCCACGTCAGTGTGTCCGTATTGATATTTGTGCTGTGTGGGAGATGACTATTAGCAGAGAACTTGTTACTCAAGAGAGTAATATCTCTTGAGATATGCACATCTTAATATACTGGGTCTCAGTCCACAAGCCCTATAAATACTTTAGCAGAGTACTTTTGCATGTTTAGTGCAGATGCTGGCAGACAAAATTCTAGCTTTTCATATTAATAAACATCTCAGGGAGTTGTCCTTCATCCCAGAAAATAAAATCAGAAACTAATGTGTTATCCAATAACTGTCAGCAGTTTATCTACATAGTTTTCTAGTGCATTAGATTCACAAGCTAAGAAAGTACCTATCCTGAATTTCTATGTGGGAAATCAGGGACTCTATATGATATTTCTATATTAGGCTTATAGGAGAAAGAATCTTTTTGCAACTGAAAGCAACAGAATGTATAAATATTCTAATTAGAGATCTAAGTTTAGGATAGCTACTTGACAGTACAGATGTGTGACTGAGTCATTTTATACTTTAAGTGTTCATTGCTGTTAAATCTATACACTTATTCCTACTTTCATAACTAATCAAGTTGACATTTCATGTTTGAGCCTTATGCAGATCTGAAGTCTAGCTGCTGACTCCTTTAAAAGTGTAATGTTTGTATGATGAAATATTGCAGTGGGATAAAAGATGTTCACGCAGTATGCCATGTTATTAAAAACTGAAATGAATAATCACTTAACAAACACAATAGGAATACAGAGTCAAAATGCGGAGGTTTTTTAACATCTGCATACAGTATTAGTTGTAATAAAGCATCTTAGATAAGAAAGTAATTCAGATATAATATAACTGCAGAGTTTCATTGCCACCACAACAGTTTGGTTTCACTCCCACTGAACTAGCATACAATATCATCATGAAATAGAATAATACCTGGTAAAACAGTTTGATGGATCTTGTGTCTCAGATACAGTTTTGAATCTTGAAGTTTCTGTGTAATCTGTGCATCCAGAGCATGGCTATTTTTGCTCCTTTAACTTTTAATTGAAAGAACAGAGGAGATCCTGACCGGTACTAGAGTTGTTCCATCTCAAAATTGCAGTACTAGATATTTTTCAAGTGTCAAATAATCTTGTTAAAAGTTCTATGTCTCAGATATGAGCAGAAAAATCTTAAGAAGACTGACTTACCTAACAAATCTGATGAGACTTTTTATTGATTCTTAGACAATATTCAGCACATTGATGCTTTTCATTCTAGGTTATATTCTGAAGTTGAACGAAAGGGACCAGTCCTTTAACTTGGCAACAGTTCACTGAGATGACCCTCTATCAAAGCACAGGTGCAACATCAAAGTGCTGGTTCCATTGTTATTGAAGTCCAGCTCCAAATGGATGATTCTGAGCTCAAGGCTATAAATTCCATGGCCTACCACAGGAGAATATGCATGTACACCAGGCATAAATAAATCTGATTATTGTAAAACAAAAAGCTTTTCTTATTTTAAGAACTGTAAAACCTTTACTGAAAATGTTTTAATTTCAATAAGTATGTACTAATAAATAAAAAATAAATAAAAGAGAAATAATTTTATGTTAGAAAACTAACAAACAAAACCCCTCAGAAACCTGTGCTTTGAATTTGATGAAGCACAACATTTGATTATGTTATATTGCACTTAGATTATATTATATTGAATTTAGAGGAGACTTTTCTTCTTCTTTCCTTCATTCACCTATTGTTCAAACCAGGAAGATGATGTGGCTGGTGTTTTTTTCAAACATACTGTGGATGCTTCAAATAGAATGTTTCAAATAACCTACCAGGCAATTCCTTGTGTTCAACCTGGTATATTTCTAGATGCCCCAGGTACAGAATTGTCTTTGGCACTAGATGAAACAGAAGATGATGACATGGTAAAATTTGTCTGAACATCTGTATGAATAGCCTGTAGCAATGTAATACTGTCATGCCAGCTTCATTCAAACCTACGGAGATGTCAGCTGCACCTTTAGTCTTGTGTAAGGCTGCTGCATGTCCCCTTACAAATAGTTGAAGATGAGTATGAAATTTTCTGGTACAGTCAATGGTGACATCCAATTGAAATCTTATAAAAAATAACATAAACCTCATTTTTCTATTTATTTGTATGAAAAGGTAGATGGCAAGGTAGCACTATGCTGGCAAACAGCATAATACTGATAAGGTGGAGTGAATAACTGATCAAAGAACATGTACCCTTGTAGCCCCCTAAACATATTATTGCCATTGGCCATAACAGGTCATTAGCTTTGCATTGACTTTGCAAAGCGTCAGAAATGAGGTTTACCAGGTTTCCTCTGGGCTGTCTTGACCTGCCTGGAGTTTTGTTTCAGCATGTCTAAGTACAATTGCTGTTCTTGTAATGATTGTTATTTTTTTTCCTTATGTTTTCACTTTTGCAAATCTTTGAATAACATTACCATAATTTTTATATAGTTAGTAGCAGCAAGTAGTTATGCCATGTAGAATGCAATATTTATTGCAGCAGAACAATTTAGTGTAGAAGAATATGGGCATAGTATGATAACAGAGGCCTTGCAAGTGCAGAACACAGGGTATAGTTGGGGAATATACAGGATACGCAGGCATGGGATGTTAAGAGGCTGGTATAAACCAGCAAAGGAGTCTCCGGGGTTATGAAGAATTCACCAGTAGTCAGAGAAATGCAGACTTGAGAGCCAGGCAAAATGAGTTTTAGAGTTAACAAATGGAACAAAAAGCAAGTGTGTTGTGGTTTAACCCTGGTGGGCAGGTAAAAAACACACAGCTGCTCGGTCACTCTCCCCCAAGTGGGATGGGGAAAAGAGTGGGGAGGGCAAAAGTGAGAAAACTCAAGGGGTGAGATAAAGATAGTTTAATAGGGAAAGAAGAAGCAAACACGTGCAAGCAAAGCAAAACAAGAAATTCATTCACTGCTTCCCATCAGCAGGCAGATGTTTAGCCATTTCCAGGAAAGCAGGACTTCATCATGCATAACCATTACTTGGGAAGACAAACACCATAACTCTGAACAGCTTCCCTTCCTCCTTCTTTCCCCCAGCTTTTACTGCTGAGTATGATGTCATATAGTATAGGATATCCCTTTGATCATCTGGGGTCAGCTGTCCTGGCCGTCTCCCCTCCTAACTTGTGCACCCCTAGCCTATAACATAGCATCATACAAGCTACTATGAAGAGACTTAACTCTACCGCAGTCAAAACCAACAGCATCTCCACCCCTCTACTGTATATACAGTAAATTTGGATCTATTGTGGAGTTGCAGATCTGTGAAGAAAAAGTAATGATATAAAGCATGTTAGAAAACATAAATATATCCCCAATGGAACCCTACACTGAGGAAGAGGAAATCATCAACATCATATTACTCCTGGCAAAGAAACCCTATCATCAAAATCACACTTCTGGCTGAAAACTGACAATACTGGCAGCTGGGTGTAACTCTTCCCAACTCTTGCCCTTGACCTCAGGACTCAGAGAGGCAATGGAAAGGTGAGCATAACAGCAAAGGAAGGGGGATTTACTAGCAAGTGTGTGCAGAACAGGTCTAATTGTCTAATTTCCAGAATAGTATCACTTTATTTTCTTTCTCTTTTTTTTTTATTCTTTAATTAAATCTGAATTAACAATAATTCATTGATTTGACTGATACGATTTTCATCACTTGTAAATTATTGGCTTGTCTTTTTGTTTATTTTTTTGTCCAATTGAAATTTTCAGTGTAGCAAATACACATCATATATTACATGGTCTGGGACACCTTCTACCTACCTGGGTCATCATACCCTGTGTTACATTGGTAAATTAAGTGAACTAAGACATGTAATCGCTGGTCTCACACAGGAATGTACACATGATACATATGTTACTATATTCTATGGATTTTGCAAATAAAATGTGAAAAAATCCCGTTCCACAATATCCCCAATCTATGACAGGAAGCAGTTCTGCAAACACAACCTTTCCAAATGACTCATACTATGTACTGTCAATTTTCAACCATACTCCTCTTACAGCTCTTACACACAAAAAAAAGTTCCTCTTTTGTCCCTACAACCTTCTCTTTTACGTACAACTCAATCCTTGGACTTGTGTGGTCCAAAATTGATCACCAAAGTATCAGAATAGTTAAGGAAATTAATTCCTAGAATAGAGTTAGTCATCCTGTAGTATCCATAGCCTTCATCTTTGTCTCATCTTCCCTTTCATGAATACCATCTAAGAACATTCTCATGCTATCCACTTCCACAAACAGCTGTTGTAGTTTGTGGAATATCCTGACAGAAAATATGCCAGATGGCAATCATAGCAGGTAGTAGAGCTGCCAAACAATGTACAAAAAGAAATAATTTTGTACTCTTCTTTTCCAAAGGATTCTGTTGAATATGGGAAGTAAATAGGAAAAGGGTAACATAAAATGGTAACATCATTCTGGATAAGAGTTGACTCTAGGACAAATTCTGAACAGTATATGTGCTAAATTACACACCTCCACATGTACACACATACACCCACACCCCCACACACTGACACTTATGAAAGTTACTGAGATGTATTCATATATAACCTAAGATGTACTCACTTTTTTTTTGTACATGCAAATGTGGGTAATGTATAAAGGTACACATTTTAAAACTCTGAATAGTCTTTTAAGTACGTTTTTAATCAGCTGTGATTATTTTTTCCTTTCTAAGTCTCTGTCTCAAGGATAAGCTGTCTTTTAGGTTGTCATTCTTCTGACTATTTTATTAACGATTTTTCATTTGTATTTTAATGAATCTTCAGAAAGGAGCATACTAATTTAATCTCAGAAGTGAATAGTGGTTACGTTCCTTCTGACTTCTAGAGCATGGTCTCTGGACTTCTTCAATAAGCAGAATCAGTACTGATTTTGTCAAGCTATATAGTGATGAAAATAGAGAAGGCTTCTCTTATAGACCTATTCTTGGTGATGTTGGTGCTAACTCATAAAAGCAATTCCTTCCAAAGCTAAACAATTTCTAGACCATAGTCATAACTTTTCTGCACCAAGGGCTTCGGATCATTTAGCTATATGGTATGATTTTCATTACCAGTATGTACAGTTAACCCTTATGGATAAATGAAGCTGGAAAATGCGGAGTACAAAACAGATTTGTCATAGTTTGAAGACGTGAAAGCAATAATCTTATTTAATTTTGAAAGGTATTGGTGTGGACTGATTCACTTTAGCAAAGTACAGGTTTATAAAGGAAACCTTTACTGCTTTTATTGCTTCATATGATTTCAGAAGAACCACACCCACAAAGATGGCTTTGCTCATGGCACTTGACTTGTTCCTTGTTTGGAACTTACCCAGTCACGCATGGAATGCTAGCAGGACTCATGGATAGAGGAAGACTTGTATTTGCTGGCAGATATGTGGCTGTTTAGGCTGACTCCTAAACAGCCTCCAAACAAGTCTTCTATAGATGGTTCCTGCTACAACAAGTAAGATGAATGAAGTAAAACAGTTGTGTTGTCCAAACTAGTAACACGAGACACATCCTTTTACTGCTGCATACAGTCCTTGAAAATTTCCTAGCAGGTCAAAAGATCCTTGAGTCATAAAGGATCTGCCTGAAACAGGTGGACATAGGAAAAAAAAGTGGGTGCTCGGAGACAGACTGGGAGACCAGGGAGCACATACAGCTCTGACAATCCCATGGTGATTCTGCAACAGCTATTCCCATAGTTACAGTCCAAAATTTGTGATCTTGTCCTTTTATTAGATGTTTTTGTTTCTAGATTCTTCATAGCCTTTGGCCTTCACCCCCTGAACTATGTACTGCATGATACTGAAGGATACTACTTTCCTAGGCCACAGGGTTTCCTTGTATTATTGCTTGGGTGTTTCTTTCATGCTTAGATGTTCATTTTTACTTTTGTATGCTTAAAGCAGTCTTTTCCCAGCTCTCAAGTTTGTACCTCTCCCTTGACCAGTAACTGACCATCACTGAGTTGTTTATAGTCCTGAGCCCTCTGTTTTCAACTTGTATGCAGTGGTTTTCAACGTGTGAGACCTGTTACGGACAGCAAGTCCAGAGTGGTGTCCTCATGGCCTGATACAACGTTAGTCTAGGGCAAATTTACGCTAAATCCCTGTGGCTTGTGACTGCCAATGGCAACACGCTTTTTACTGGGCTACTGGTTGACGATACTCCCTTTGCTAATCTTGAAACCAGCACTCGGTTTTGGGCCCCTCACTACAAGAAAGACATTGAGGTGCTGGAGAGTGTCCAGAGAAAAGAAATGAAGCTGAAGGGTCTAGAGCACAAGTCTTATGAGGAGCTGAGGGAATTGGGGTTGTTTAGTCTGGAGAAAAGGAGGCTGAGGGGAGACCTTATTGCTCTCTAAAACTGCCTGAAAGGAGCTTGTAGCGAGATGGGGGTTGGTCACTTTTCCCAAGTTAACAAGCCATAGGACAAGAGGATATGGCCTCAGGTTGTGCCAGGGGAAGTTTAGATTGGATATTAGGAAAAAATTCTTCATCAGAAGGATGAGGTCAAGCATTGGAACAAGCTGCCCAGGGAAATGGTGGAGTCACCATCCCTGGAAGAATTTAAAAGAATTTAAAAGGCACTTAGGGACATGGTTTAGTGGCAGACTTTGCAGTGTTAGGTTAATGGTTGGACTCAATGATCTTAAAGGTCTTTTCCAACCTGAATGATTCTGTGATTCTATGATTTGCAAGTTATCACTCACAAGTCCAGCAAAGATGTTGCATGTCCTGTTATGGTTCAAGGCTCCCAGTCAAGGCTGAATAATGGAAAGATTTTCTTGAAAGCTTTTCTCTCTTTTAGTTGGTCTTTGCCCCATAATAAACAATATAGGTCTGAGGGTGTGCTGTAATTTTTTATTTTGCTCTTACAGCCAGTTATTGTATGCCAATGTAGCCATTATTCAGTTTGCACAGCATTTGATTGTAGAACCAATACAATTTTCACAACTAATACATACCATACAATAAAATCAACTATGTTAACTAATAGAATCATATTGTTAATTCTGAGAGCATAGTAAAGTTGAAGACACATCCCTTGACAATGACTATGTTACATTCCATACATATTATCAGATAAATTACACTACTATATGACTAGATGATAGTCATTTGTGCAAAGAAAAACAGTATTTTGGAGTAACAAAACAAATAGAAAGGCAGTAACAAAATCACACAACAGATTAATGACAATCTACAGAATAACATGGTTACTTTCCCATGTGTTCTCTAATTAAACATGTGCCTCTTGATTAGCTTTTACTCAATTTGAATTTAGTTACTTGTTTCCCAATAACCAGTATAGCAAATGGCTTCACTATGAGACTTATGCCTCCATATATACCAATATGATATAACATATGATTATTAATACTACAGTACTAAGACAAAATATTAATTACAAAAACAACTAAATGCCAGTTTTGATATGCATAATTATCTACTTGATCTCCTGTGACTGGGTGTGCAGAACACCAGATTCCTTCTTCTTAAGTATTGCTTTTTGTTTTAAAACTCTTTGAATTTAAAGGAAATCCTGAGTTTAACACATTAGTTGAAATCATACATTAAAAGGTTACCTTCTGAAAAGATTATATAGAGATTAATTTTTGGCTACTAGACAGGTGCAGGTATCTTCTAATACTCATCTATTTAATTTCCCTTCAACATTACTTTTGTTCTGCCTCAGCTGTAATGTTTTACTATTCATTGTCCTGCACACGCTTCACCCGCAGTTCTGTAAACTCTCAACTATTATGTATGGAAAACATTAAATTTCATATTTTAAACTTCTCCTTTTACTTTCCTTTCTGTCACTGACTTTGTAACCAGTGTATACACTCCTAGATTCCTTCCTTACACTCTTACTTGAAAGGACCTTGCCGAAATAAAAAAATACCATTAGTAGGTGCTTATCTTCAATTTATTGTCCTTTAGAGGATCATCCTGTAAAGCAAACAGAAGGAGTTATGAAGGCCTTTAAGTTATTATGTTTCTGGAGCGCTTTTCCAAAACTGTAACTGCAACATGTAGTAGGTAGTATTACTTTTTCCAAGCTTCATTTTTTCTTTGTTTAAATATATTTGCCTGATATAGTATAGGACTGGCTTTTCCCACAATTACGTCTCAGCATTGCCATTTCCTGGAAAGTCCATCTCAGTAAAATGTTGGTACATTATGTAATGTCCTACATTCCATTTGCCACAATTAAGGGGCTTTCAAACCTCCTCCACGTTTATTTTTAAGGTTGCAGGCTAGGCGGGTAGCTCTTTATTTACTTCTGCCTTTTCTTGGCAGAATAAATGCCATTTTTTCTACTATTCACCAGGTGCTTCACCATCAGTTAGCATTAACATTGCCAAAGGTGTTCTCATTTATCAGCTTGCCATTGCTATGTGATGAGAAAAACTGATGTGCTGCAGGAAAAGAACATATAACTGTGTCACGGTTTAAACTCAGCCAGCAACTAGGCACCACACAGCTGCTCGCTCATCCCCTGCCTCCACCTAGTGGAATGGGGAGGAGAATTGAAAAAAAAGTAAAACTCATGGATTGAGATAAGAACGATATGATAATTAAAGTAAAATAAAATATACTACTACTACTACTACTACTACTACTACTAAACTATAATAATAATATAATAAAAGTAATGAAAAGTAATATAATAAAATTAAATAAAACCAAACCAAAACAAAACAAAAACCAACAAGAGAAGACAAGTGATGCACAATGCAATTGCTCACCACCCATTGACTGATACCCGAGCAGTGATTCACCCCTCCCAGCCAACTCCCCCAGTTTATATACTAAGCATGATATTCTATGGTATGGCATATGCCTTTGGCTAGTTTGGGTCAGCTGTCCTGGCCATGCTCCCTCCCAGCTTCTGGTACATCTGCTTGCTGGCAGAGCATGGGAAACTGAAAAAACCTTAACTTAGGATAAATGCTACTTGCAACAACTAAAACATCAGTGTGTTATCAACTTTATTCTCACAGTAAATCCAAAACACATTGTACCAGCTACTAAGAAGAAAATTAACTCTATCCCAGCTGAAACCAAGACAAACTGTAATAATGAGTTTAGGCTATTCAGAACCCAGGGCATGAGTGTTCTTCAGTTGTTGACATACTTTCATCTGTTCTTGTGTGTGTGTGTGTGTCCCCATAGTACATGGTTCCTGTGTGACATAGCAACAGAACCTTTTCTGCAAGGAAATTTTTCTAACATTTTCATGCTTGTGATTGTGTATTGGAAACCCTCTTCTGTTTCTTCTCAATACTTGCATTGTGCTTGTGCTGGGAGTCTGGACATTTCATTAATGTCTGGCAATGTTTGAATTTATCAGCCTCCAAATGCTTCAGTGGTGCCCTGACAATTTCACATTTCTGTATTTCTGGAACCAACTGCTCCTCTCCCAAACAGCTAGGCTGCTGTTGTGCCAGTGTAATCTCTTCAGTAGATACCAACCTTCTCAGGCTGACCTATTCTGAGAACAATATCAATATCTATGAATTAAATAATGTTAACCCCCACATAGTTTTGTCTCTGAGGATGTTAAGAGAAACAGTGTTGAAAGACTTGCTACACTCAAAACAAACATCCACTTCTCTCCCCGTGTCCATCAGCTTAATAATTTAATCATAAAAAGCTATCAGGTTGATCATGCATGATTTCCACTTTGTAAACCCTTGGTAACTATTCCCAATCACCACCTTGTCTCTCATGCAGTTGGAAAAGGTTTCCAGAAGGGTTTGATCCATTACTATCCCAGGGATCCAGTAGAGGCTGTGGTTCCCTGAATTTTCCTTTTTGCCATTCTTGAGGGTAGTAGTGACTTTTGCTTTCTTCCAGTTCTCAGGAACCTCTTCTGATCAGCATGACTTTTTGAAGACAGTTGAGACAGGACACACACTGACACTGGCCAACTCTCTCAGTACTTGTGTACATCTCACCAGGTGCTATGCAGACTGCCCTCTGAAAATTTTTAGTGGTCAGCTGACGCATCTGACTTGTGCACCTTTGTTTTTCAGAGACCAATCATTTTTCTTTCCTTAATGATTCACTAACCAGGAACAGTCTTGTCCATTCCTTTTCTGATATCTCACATTGAAACTCATACCAAAAAGTGAGTCTGTAATTAATTGACAGTTATAATTTCCTGCTCTGGAATTCTGACTTTGTTTCTAAAGTTAACTTTCTTGTGAACACTGCTCTATTTGTTGTCGATACCTTTATATAAAATAATATCTTTTAAATATTTCTATGGCTACTCCTCTTTCAGGAGTAATGTACTGGGTTTGTGTGGCAAGGTTTTGGTAGCGAGGGGCAGTTACAGGGGTGGCTTCTGTGAGAACCCGCTAGAAGTTTCCCCTATGTCCGACAGAGCCAATACCAGCTGGCTCTAAGATGGATCTGCTGCCGGCCAAGGCCGAGCCCACCAGCAATAGTGATAGTGTCTCTGTGATAACATATTTAAGAAGGAAAAAAAGTTGCAGGAAACACAGAAACAGCAGCCAGAGGGAGGAGTGAGAACATGTAAGAGAAACAGCCCTGCAGACCCCCAGGTCAGTGAAGAAGGAGAGGAGGAGGTGCTCCAGGTGCCGGAGCAGAGATTCCCCTGCAGCCCGTGGGGAAGACCATGGTGAGGCAGGCTGTCCTCCTGCAGCCCAGGGAGGTCCATGGTGGAGCAGATCTCCACCTGCAGCCCGGGGAGGAGCCCACACCAGAGCAGGTGGATGCCCAAAGGAGGCTGTGACCCTGTGGGAAGCCCAGCCTGGAGTAGGCTCCTGGGAGGACCTGTGGCCCCATGGAGACAGGAGCCCTCGTAGGAGCAGGTTTTCTGGTGGGACTTGTAACTCCATGGGAGACCCACAGTAGAGCAATGTGCTCCTGAAGGACTGCACACCATGGAAGGGACCCACGCTGGAGCAGTTCACAAAGAACTGCAGCCCGTGGGAAGGACCCATACTGGAGAAGTTCGTGGAGGACTGTCTCCCATAGGAGGGCCCCCACTCTGGAGCAGGGGAAGAGTGTGATGAGTCCTGCCCCTGAGAAGGATGAAGTGGCAGAGATAATGTGTGATGAACTGATCATAACCCCCATCCCTGTCCACCTGCACTGCTGGGGGCGGGTAGGTAGAGAATCCGGGAGTGAAGTTGTGCCCAGGAAGAAGGGAGGGGTGGAAGGAAGCTGTTTTGAGATTTGGTTTTATTTCTTATTACCCTACTCTGGTTGATTGGCAATAAATTAAGTTAATTTTCCCCAAGTTGAGTCTGTTTTGCCCATGATGGTAATTGGTGAGTGATCTCTCCCTGTCCTTATCTCAACCCACGAGCCCTTTGTTATATTTTCTCTCCCCTGTCCAGCTGAGGGCAGGGGAGTGATAGAGCAGCTTTGGTGGGCACCTGGCATCCAGCCAGGATTAAACCACCACAAGTAAACTAAATGATGGAACAAAGAGAATGGCCTTGGGCCTGCCTTACATGTAGAAACCCTAGCACCTGACACGTAGATAGATTAGAATGGATGGTGTAAATGTAGGTTTTCTATAACCTGTAAGTAGATGGCAGATTGACTTCTTGTAATCTGCCCATTACAGTGTTTTCATTGTTGGGGTGGGTTACTTTTTGCTGTTCTTGAATGACTGATAGCAGGGAACAATCTTCAGCACAAGAAGTCTTATTCATGACTTTTGTTTTAGGTGAGAGAATTTACGTGAAGATAAAGCTGATGTAGGTGAAACTGACACTGAGTTGAAAAAAAGCATAAAGGAAAGAAAAAAGTTGTGAAACAGGAAGACAATCACTGTCCTGTACTATTTTGGAAAGGCCTTTCAAAATAAGGGTAGGTAATTCTTGACCAGTTTCTCTTCCTCTGGACAATTTGAAGAAGTATCATGAAATACATAAGATATGGAGATGGAAATTAAAACACATATGAAGTTTAGAGGTCACTATGCCATTTGCGTAGTTGTTCAAGATATTCTAAGAGCCTCTTTGAAACCTGAATTAATCAGAAGTAAATACTATAGTATTATCATGCTTTAATATTAATCAACCTCATGCTCTTAACCATAATTCATCTTTACAGAGAATATTATCCTGAAATTATTATATAAATTTCACATATAATCAATTGTTGTTCAGTCACAGTTTAAACAGTAGTCTTTCATCCCTATCAAATTTACTTGTACTCTGGAGGGTTTTAAAAAATATCAATGATTGCTATTTTTTGAGTTTTATTATCTGGCTCTCCCAGCCATCTCCGTGTGCTTTCTCTAATTATTCTCCCATTAGATTTAACTGAAAAAAGAACTCTATACTTCTTAATTTGATGAAGACCTAAGTATACTGTATCTAACTGAGTAAAAATAATAGTCATCTTTTTGGTTATCTCCAAGATGGAGGAAGAAGCTTTCGATCAAAAATAGCAATCAGTGATGAACAAATAATCTGAACATTGACTTTGATTATCATTGATGCTCTTCAGTGATACTCAAATGCCACTGAAGTGTGTGGCAAAGAAAGGGCTTTCTATGAAAATAATCATTCACAAATAGCTAAACAGATGATTCTGCATTGCTGTACAATTAAAACTCCCTTTTCTTGCCTAGCTAATCATGTTTGAGTACTGAAAGACTGTGAAAACAAATGCTATCAAAATTATTTCACATTTTCCAATAACTCAAATACCAATCTCTCACTTTCAGTTTCACTTCACTTCTGGACTGTGCAAAGTGAAACTCAGATTTGTGGTACATCTATACTGACACGGAAAACAGAACAAGGAACTGAAGCTGACCATCATACTACTTGTAGTTAAGCATTACCATGTTCCCTTCCTCTATTTTGGACAAACTCAAATAAGTTTGTCCAAGATGGGATGTAGGAACAGTTATGGGGATTGGTAACTCTAGGGACTGCTTTCAAAGAGTAAAGTGGCCAAGACTGCACCAGGTTCAACTGCCTGTATCTTACCTAGTCCTTCAACAGAATCTGACCAGACAAGTTGGACTCTCGCACCCTCAACCACCCCATCTATCCACATGGTCCCCTCTCCTTCCAGCTTGGAAAATGGAATCTGAAGTTCATAATTTACAAATACCAAAGTGGTTGGGCTGCAAGAGAAAACAAAACAAAGAAACAGAAAGACAATTTTGTCTTTGCTTCAAAAAGGTTTTAAAGGGTTGTGTCTCTACCTCTCTTGTTTATCAGCATAAACACAGCCTCAATGTCTCCTTCTGTCTTCTTATTTTAGGAGTATCCACATTTAAAATGAAAATTCTGCTGAACCTCAGCTAAAGGTTTCACTTTAAAAGTTCAGGGAAGAAAAAAAAAACCCCCCCCCCCCCCCCCCGCAAAAAACCAAACTTCAAAAACGACTAAATCAATATCCTTTAAATAGAACTTTTTTTCCATTTCTGTAAGATCTGTATTTAAAGTTAATATTTTAATATTGTAGGGAGAGATCATTCAGTCCTATCTAGTGCTCAAGTCAGGACCAACAAAGTTAGATCAGTCTTCATTCAGCCAAGTTAGGAATAATGCCAAGGATGGAGATTGCATAGCCTGTCTGGGCAACTTGGTCCAGTTTTGGGTTTTGCTGTGCTCCTCCAAGAAGACTTTGACTCTGTCTTCTGTATAATCACTCATCAGGTAGCTGAAGACAGCAATTAGAACCCTCTTAACTTTCTCTTCTCTAGTCTTAACAAACCAAGAGAAAGCTCAGTAATGGCTATGGGGTTTGTTCAGTGTGCAGACTGCTTCCAATTTAAGTGAAACAGGCAGAGGTTTTTAAATAAATGTTCAAGAATGTTTGGTTGAAATACATGAGGAAAATTGTGAAAAGCATTCACACAAGCCCTAAGACCTCTTCTGCTCTACTGACAATGCAAAAGGGCCTCTATGCAATTTAAATGCGATTTGAATATTTCACACTGTCAGTATGATGCAAGTAAGTCCATTGTAAATGATAATATTTCATATTTTCATCTTAAATAACTTACCTGAGGTGACTGAAGAAGCTAGTAGGCATTCTAGAATGAGGTCAATATTACTTACTTTGTTGGAAGGCCGTGCAGAATTATGAACTACATCTTCTTAGTGACAATTTTTATCCTTAAAGATTTGTGGAGGTGGCTAGCACTGTTCTATCAAAAACATAGTAACTCCAGTTACTCCAATTTGGAGTGAATAAAACCACAGAAATATTGCTTGGTGGTTTAGTGCATATTTTTTGCAGTCTTTTCATCTTTCCAATATGTCATTTATTGTTGTCTTTAAAAAGAGTGTTTTTCTGCTAAAGAAATCCTATAGGTACAGATACCTAGAATGCTTGTAGCACTTGCAATGCCAATGTTAGAAGAAAGAGATTTTTTTAAAAAAACAACTATGTATTTGACTATAAAATCCTATTGTGGAAGACTATTTTTTTAAACACTGATGGATTTCTTGAGGTTCAACAGTAGAGGTTTCCTTGCTTTATGCATACGAGAGACAAAGAAATTTTCACAGAGTTTAAGATATTCTGCTACATATTGCTGCAATTTATAATGCTTAAATGAGCATGACAGGGAAAAAAGAAGACCAAGAACTTACGTGCACAATTGTAATTTAAGAGTTTCCCCTTCTGTCAGTAGGCTTGATTACTTATTAGAGACTTCACAGTGACCACCACATATTTCATGTGAATGTAACTGATGAGTACTGATTGACACTTACTGCTACAAAATTAGCATTTCCATGGAAGCCAACATCAATTACCATCAATGATGTGATGCTCATCTAGGAGATTCTGAACAACATTGCAATATAAACCAAATCACTTAGCTTTACAGCAAATATAAAAGAAACATTAACAAATGGCAAGGGGGGGGGAGAAAAAGAAATAAACTAATGGGACTATCACTGCAAGCAGCATGTTTTCTGCTGTAAACAAAAAAGTATCAGCAGGAAGTAACAAAACATAAGATTTTTGTTTCTTTTTATTTTCACGACTATCTATTGTAAAAGTAATTGTTTATGTTGTAAAAAATGTTTTCCAGAAATATTTAAGCAAGGAGTACATTTTTTCAAGGACAATCTGTTTGGTTTTGTTTTTTTTTTCTCTTGTTATCTAAGTGTCTTAAATTTTAAATTTCTGTTAGGTCTGAGAGAATCATGAATCTTGAATATATTCAATACCTTCAAGTTCTTTGAAAGATGTCTATGTGATGAGAAGACCTTTAAGATTTTTTTGGCTGAGCTTCTCTAACTTACTAGTATTCTAACCTGCTACTATTCTGTAAGCTTGCAGTTAAGACTTGGGTACAACATCTGAGATAAGTAAAGACCTGAGCTACCATTTTCCTCTAAAAACAAAACTGGGACTCCAGGCTGAAGAAGTGCTGTAGCATACTCTACCAGATTTCCATCCAGACATAAGTCTAGGATGCCAAAAGGTGGCCATGGTTAATTTTTGACATATCCTAAACAGGGAAGTTCAGACTTGTATCCAGTGCTAGGTAAAACATTTGTATGTTCACATGATGCCAACTGTATCCTGGGCTGCATCTAAGGAAGCGTAGCCAGCAGATCAAGGGAGGTGATTCTGCCCCTCTACTCCTCTCTGATGAGACCGCACCTGCAGTACTGCATCCAGCTCTGGGGCCCCCAACTTAAGAAGGACATGGACCTGTTGGATCGAATCCAGAGGATGGCCACAAAGATGATCAGAGGGGGCTGGAGCACCTCTCCTATGAAGACAGGCTGAGAGGGTTGGGGCTGTTCCACCTGAAGAAGATAAGGCTCCAGGGAGACCTTATAGCAGCCTTCCAGTACCTAAAGGGGGCTGACAAGAAAGCTGGAGAGGGACTTTTTAATAGGGCATGTAGTGATAGGACAAGAGGTAATGGCTTTAAACTGAAAGAGGGTGGATTTAGATTAAATATTAGGAAGAAATTCTTTGCTGTAGGGGTGGTGAGACACTGGAACAGGTTGCCCAAAGAGGTTGTGGATGCTCCATCCCTGGCAGTGTTCAAGGCCAGGTTGGATGGGGCTTTGAGCAACCTGGTCTAGTGGAAGGGGTCCCTGCCCATGGCAGGGGGGTTGGAACCAGATGATCTTTAAAGGCCCTTCAAACCCAAACCATTCTACAATTCTATGATTCTGTGACTCATTCTATGAAAGTGTTGGGAAAGGAGAAACAAAGTGAAAAGATTTATTTTCTTTCCAGTTACATTTTCAAAATTTTGTTTCTTCCCTTTTTTTCATTTTACTTTTTAAAAATAGTTGAATGTACCATATCAGTTTAAATGAAACATGCCTACAGTAGCCAAAGTCAATAAGATGGGATTATACAAGTTACAGTTAGGAATAACTGAAGTAGTTAAAGTGGAAAATAAAGCTGGACAACAGTACTGAGAATTTGAACAGAAAGGCTAGAATTTTCCTGGGATAGCAAAGCTCATGTGTCCGTAACCTCATTGACTCCAGATTACTCATGTTTTTTGAACTCCAGCCAAGACAACAGTTTTGTGACCTACCTATCACACTGTGTTGGGGTAATATGAGCTAGCATGGTTATTAGGATGGCATGCTTTTCAGCTGGCCAGAAATAAACCCAGTTTATCACATTAGTTCTCTAGATGGTGAGTTTCCTGAATTATTTTCAATTTGTCGGACAGATATAAAAGTAAGACCTTGTTCAGTTAATACTGAAATATGAGTCTTTATTTGTTCTATTTTCCAGACTTACTGGAAAACCATAAATTATGGGCTCTCTCCCCTGCTCAGAAGGTGTAGCTTGTAGGACTATTATTCAAGGCATAAATGTCTATAAAATTGTGCATAAAATGTTTTCCTCAACTTTGATTGCAAGTCGAGATATGCCATTGTATTACTGATGTGGATAGTTTCTATCATGTATGTTAATGCCAAGTAGTTTAGTGAAACTGCATCATTATTTTGTGTTGAATCTCAGACAGAGGACGCAGGATCTGAAGGGAATACATTCCTCTCAACAGAGTCTATAAACCCAAGCAGGTTCATAATCATACACATGTACGTACTCATTCAGTCACTGGGGAGAATCAGAAGGGGAGATAGTCTCCCTGACAACATCTATAATACTAAATTAAGAAGTGCAAGGAGCCTGTGTGTATCCCCAAGGCAGTCCATCAGTTTGTACTCACACAGTTTAGGATTAGTCTCATTATTGCATTGTTATCTTGGCAAAATCCACTTGGAAAGTGTACAAATCAGAACTAGGGTATGAACTAAAAATTAAGCTGTATGTAGCTCTTGTAAGTAGCACCTTTTCCTGGTTTATTTCTAATGTGAATCCAGTGACAGACAATTTCTATAAAGGGCATGAAGACTTCACACTAACAAGCCTTTGTCATCCTCTCTGATTTCCTTGAAGAACAGAACAGAGATATTCTGGTAAACAGATACTGACTGAATTTCCAACTTGGACAATTCTTTTCCCACACAAGCTGATGGTTCTTGATGTGTTTGTAGTTCAAAATCTAACAGATTCCCAAACAATCAAAACTCTTCATTGTGTTCCCACTTCATATTGTTGCCCATGTTGTATCTTGGAATAGTAGTGCAATAAAGAAGCAGAACGGTATTAAGTGCAGGAAAGTTGATGTGTCCCTACACACTTCTTATTCAAAATAATTGTGAACTTCTTACTGCTGAAAGATTGGCTTCCTGTAAATTAATATTGCTTCAGAATTGATTGCAGCTTTAGTTAGAGTACATTTGACACCTCTGGAAAGCTAGTTTGTGCCCCAGGCATCTCTATATGTGCCTGCGGTCTTGACAGTATGAGTTATGTGGGTGAATATTTACATACATTCTGCAAAATGTACTGAGTGGCAATTCAAAAAGCAGATCTTTCTCTGCTAGAGGTGAAGGAGGAACTGCTACACAGAAGTAGTTGCACTGATCAGGCGCAGTGTGCTTAATGTTGAAGGAACTTCTCTCTCTGTCTGTCCTGTATTCACTTTCTTACAGGGACTGTGATGCTTTTTTAACATTTTATCTCCTTTGCATTTTCACCACGTATGAAATGTTTTACATATGCTGAGGGCAATTCTCTGCTTCCTTTTTTTATGCTGTAAAACCAGTTCTACCCACTTGTCAAGACTCAATTCCTTTAAGGTCCCCTGTTTTCACGTCTGAAGTTTCAATTCTCTTCTCTATGCTTGTGTTGACAGGAATCCCTGTTACAGTATATTCCTTCTTTCTTGCAATATGCTGGATTAAGGGTTTGGGGGGGGGGAGTTGTTTGTTTTGGAGTTGGTTTCTTTTTTCAGATTTTGAGATGTTCATTGCTTTCAAACCCAAATAAACTCTTAAAATTTGATTTTCAAGTTTTCCATCTCCCACTCATATCCTATAGAAAAGTAATGTAGTTGAAACTGACATGTCTCCATGAATGTATTTGATCTATCAGATGTTTTTTTCCAACTTCAATGTTCAGTTTACACAACCACCGAAAATTTTTTGCATTAACAAATACATTTTTTTCTTTATAAATTAACATTATTAATCGTATTTCAGCCAGATAATACAAAACTGGACTCCTTAATTTGGATCTATAAACACTTGTGCTGTATAAACATGAAGAATGTTAATTTACTCAAGTGTGTCTTTATTACAGAAATTTTAAGCTTTTTGGATTTTCTGCTGTCTGTAGTTTTATTTTCTATAGGATTACATCTGATTGATGGAAGTAACAGTAAAGATTCAATATAGTTTGATATCTGCAGAGCAGATGACTTACTATTATATAACATTAAAAATGTAAATTATGAGGAATTGACAGTATGTGTATTAGATAAGACAAAAACTAGCTTGCTGATTAACACCCAGACTAGTTATAATGAGAAGATATCCTGCTCTTATGGAGTCCTTGAGAAATCGTTTGCTGGGCTTAGTTTGTCTCGTTTGGTTTTGGAAAATCTTTGCTGAGAAAATTTAAAAGTGATTCAAAGGTTGTAGAATTATTAGAAGTAAGCAAACTGATCAATTGAAACAAGATCTGTCAGATTAATGCTTCAGAACAAGCCAAATTATTTGGATGAGATTCTGGTTTAGATCAGAAAAATATAAGGTGACTTACTAGGGGATCAGGAATATTTACTACTCCTGAAAGATTACACACAGACACACACTCCTTTGACTTGACTTACCCCTAATGGAATGAAAGTGACATCTGCTCTTGATGCTTTGTCCCTGTTTTAAAGAACAGGGAAATTCCTCATAATCAGCTTATTCTGAGGGCTATGTTAACACAGTCATGTGGCTCCTAAACCAAAGCTGGCTTAAGTGCAGGCAAAAGAGATCTGTTCTCTTTAACAAATACGAGTAAAGATACCTAATATAATTGGGCTTAGTATCAAATACCTGCATGAAATATAGTAGTATATTATATTCATAAAGTCAAATTGAATAAGGTGATATTTTCTGTTGACCTGGATTTCCATGACTGTATTGCTAAAAAAAAAAGATAAAGAACCAATAAAGAACCTGTTTCAAGCATTGAGGCTAATTAAGACTGGCTAGCTTACCTCCCTGTTGCCTAAAGCTAGTCCTGTGTCTAGCAAATTTTCTCTGGACATAACAATTTGGATGTTCCAAAATGGAGCCAAGAGACAAAACAGTTGTTTAACACAGTGGGCAGTTGGAGTCCACTGTTTAGATGTGCCTTTTGGATATAAGTCAAAATCTAGGAGTAGATAATATCTTGCTGGATTGGATAGCAAAAGGCAGTCGGATGTTGACGAAAATGAGGTTATTTAGGCAAACTATAATCATTTACTTTAACAACAACCCATTGCCAATAGATTTTAGTTCTAGAGAGAGGATTTAGTTGTTTAAAGGCTGATTGGAAAAGCTGTGCAGGAATGTAGTAGGATAATATAACCCATCAACATAGCTGTCCAGATGGCTGAACTTTTGTTTCTGTACTATGAACTGTGAAACTCAAGTTCAGCAGTAGACATAGGTGCCAGTACATGAAAGCTCACAAGAGAGCATTAGTCTTGAGGCAAGAGCTTTCAGCTTTCATCTATGTATATTTCCAGCTTGACATATGATGTGTGATTTTGGGCTAACTTTTTTGTCAGGTCAGTCCAGTGAAGGTCTAAGAGAGCACTGGGCAGTAATCGTGCAAAGTGATCTTGATGCAAATTCCTGTTAACAGCAAATCAGAAAAAGTGGGTGGGTTGTGATGGAAAGAAATGATGATATTCTTCTGTGTGAGCTGTAGATACATTTTCCAACACACAGTATGCAATCATTGAAGACTACTGTGTTCACTATTATGAAAACCATTTATGCACAGTTACAACTTCTATGTAAAATTGACCAAATAATGAAATCAAAGCTGTTCTGAGTAACTCTTTGCTATATTCTAAAAGAGCAGTTAATTGCTTCCGGATATATTAGAGGTTTTTGGTATTGTACAGATGTGTATAATCACTGCCTTACCCTGCTTGAATAGCAGCCATCTGTTTGTCTTTGGATGATTGCAGCATTTAATAAATACACTTCTGTTTGTATCTGGGAAGAAGTTACTCTTTCCCTGCCAATGTAAGCAGGATGGCATGACACATAATGATATTCATCTTTTAATACCACTAATGTATGTAAGTATTTTAACTGGCTGTCCTGGTTTTGGCTGGGATAGAGTTAGTTTTCTTCAGAGTAGCTTGTACAGTGTTATATTTTGGATTTATGATAAAAACAATGTTGATGGTACATCAATGTTTTAGCTATTGCTGAGCAGTGCTTACAGAGAGCCAAGGCCTTTTCTGCTTCTCCCACCACCCCACCAGTGAGGAGGCTGGGGGTGCAGAAGAAGTTGGGAGGGGACACAGCTGGGACAGCTGACCCCAACTGACCAAAGGGACATTCCAGACCATATGACATCATACTTAGCAATAAGAACTGGGAGAAAAAGGTGGGAGGGGGTTACATTCGCAGTCATGGCTTTTATCTTCCCCAAGTAGCTGATACGCGTGACGGAGCCCTGCTTTCCTGGAGATGGCTGAACACCTGCCTGGTGAGGGCACTAGTGAATTAATGCCTTATTTTGCTTTGCTTGCACGTGCAACTTTGTCTTTCCCTTTAAACTGTCTTTATCTCAACCCATGGGTTTTCACACTTTTACACTTCTGAGTCGCTTCCCCATCCCACTGGAGGGGAGTGAGTAAATGGCTATGTGTTGTTTACCTGCATACAAGGGTTAAACCATGACAACACTGGCTTAGACCAATACAATCATTTTTGAAAGAGCTCCTATGATTCAGTTAAGTCAACTGTGCTAAATAGACATGTCAATTAATTGTAGAATTTATAGTAATCACAGCTGAGAGTCTTCCTCTTTTCATCAATGAGATGATTTCCTAAGAACTACTTAGAAAATTGTTGCATTATCCCTGTATTCTTATTATTTAGCTAAAGAAAAAAAGAGAAAAAAAAGAAAATTCCAAGTAATTTTATTAATAAATGAACAGGAGCCTTGGAAACCAGACAGCTATGTTGACCAGATACAAAAGAGTTGGTATTCAAACACAGTGTGCAGTTACACTATGTTATTGGTATTACTGAGAGATTTTATTTTAATGTTGAGTGACACTTCAGGAATATAAGTGAAATATAACCACAGAGAATACAGGATTGTAAATAAATTAAATAGCAGTTATTTAATCTTTAAGTATTTTTTACACTGAAAGCTGAGTATATCAGAAAGAACACTTTATACGCCCCTAACTTTCCAAGTACACATATTGACAAGCATAAATCGTATGAGATAACAAACAACTACTTTTAAAATTTTGACGGTCAACAAGGGAACAATGGAAGATGATCTCATTTGCATTAATTCTGAAATGCAGATTAAGTTGTAATAAACATCTCTAATATTTTTTTCACTTCATGAATAGTTACAGATAAATACAGAAACTCAATTTACCATTTTTGAAGTCATTTGCATAAGCTGTAGGAGAATCAGGATGTACCTTAAAAGTATGATGGACAGTGAACTGTTTTATGGTTGATGCTTTCATATAGTTGCTCTTGATTTCAGAATTATTCAGTGTTATTAAGAACTACTGAATCAGACTCTTCTGAGCATTCTGTTGTGTTTCATGATGTGCAAATCATGAAAATGGCAATTTTTTCCTGATATGAAGAAGTTCCGGACTTTGAGGCCAGTCCTTTTCAAAACGAATTTACCTGTCAGAGACCATCTCAAAACAGGAGCAACAATTAATGCCAAATGAGACAGAGCTGCACAGATGCATATCGCTATCTGCAAGGGTTAGCAGTGGAAGTGTCCTGAGAGCATTCTATGCTTGGCCTTCTCCAGAGGCTTGGGTTCTGGGGCTCAAGGACAAGGTAGAGCCAGTGCAGCCAAGGGTGGACCCCATCCAGCCAGTGATGGTGGGGAGAGACCCCCAGGCAGTACTGCAGGGTGGTGGCGACTGGGGTCCACCCACCGCCCTTGAGCACCGTCTTCAGCTGAGCCTCTCCCTGGCTCTGCCTGAGCTGTGGTGCAGCCCTGTCCTGCCTGGTCCTGCTGAGCCAGGCCCCACCGGTGGGCTAACCTCTTGGCCTGGCCTTGCACAACCCCATCTCCGTGGCCCTGCGGGGCCATCCCAGGGCTGTGTCTGACCCTGGTTCCCCTCACTGGGCCAGATCCTGACCCCATAGCTCCCAGCACCTCAGACCCAGGGAGCTGCCAGCACCGACAATCTGCAAATTGAAAATTTGCACACACCTGTCCTCCGTGTATGCAAAACAGCATTCACAAGTATCCAGAGTTTTTCAAAGACTGAAGACCCTATGTAGTAGTGCAGAGATGCCTATACCTTTCAGATGAGATAAGTAGTGCTGTTTTTAACTTTTCCTCATGTTGATCATGAAGTCCATATCATTTTAACCAACAGCTCTACAAAGGTGATAAAAATGATTTACTGTTTAACTTTGTTCCATGAACTCTAGTACTAGATACATCTTACTTAACTTGAGGCACTTCACTAACAGCCGCTTCATCTAAGCTTCCAAGATAATGGAGGATAGGTTCTTTCAGGGAACAATTCAACTATTCCAAAGATATTAATTCCTGTCCTGAGGTGGTTATTTTGCTACATGAACTGTCTGTTCTGAATAAGACAATGTCTTAAATTAGATGTCTTAGTGCCTAGAGTTATATGTAGGTCTTTCCTTTGAGGACAAGATGAGCTTTCTGAGAATTTGCAAGTGATTGAGAGTTAAAAGAATTCAAAATGTAAATCCTTCATGAAATATAGCTGCATTATCAATCTTTGTTTTTCCTAAAGAAGAAAATAATCGTTTATTTGAAAGAACATATACCTCAAATCTTATGCCTATTGAGAATTCTTTAAGCTCTTACACGCAAGCTATAACTGAACAACCATGACTTTTTAAAAAGTGAGGGTATTAATTACTAACATATCTAATAATCATAATTAGATTCTCAGACAAAATAAAACAACAACAGAACTCACAACTGCAAGCAATGATCCAGACAACAGTCGAATACATAAATGCCTCATTTAAGGAAGAATACCCTCAGAAAATGAAAAGGATGAAGTAATTAATTAATTAATTCTTTGAAAATTAAGGGTCAGTTGGGACCTAAGGAATATGTGAGCATGTCAGTAAACATAAATACTGATATTATGTAAAACAATTATTATTAAAGCATCTGGTGTTTGTAGTCTTAAATCAAAGTGTTCTTAAAATAATTCTTGTGGGTGCATTTTCATCCTTTAGCATGTTTATGCTTCTTAAAAATATACATATAACTGAAATTTCAGAATCTGTTTTTGTGGGTTATGCAATAACTGCAACTATTGTTTTCTGGGTTTGTTTTTTTCTTTAACTTACTGATGAATGTTCTCAATTCAATTTCACCTGAACAAACTTTAGATATGGAAATAGAGAATTTCATTTAACTAGCTAGGCATTTTGAGGAGTAGAAATTCTCCCTGAGTTTCCCAAATGTAAGAAAAGCCTTACGCAAAATCCATTTATTAATAGAATACACAAGTCACCACATGATTAGCCAGTTGTGCATATTGCTTGCTCTACTCTACCCTTCTGGCTGTTAGTTTTGTTTTTACAGAAAGAGTTTTTTGGTTTGTTTATTTTTGGTTTTGTATTTTGTTTTTTTTGTTTGGGGGTTTTTCTTCTGTGTGTGTATGTGTGTGCTGTTTTTTGTGTTTGGTTTTTTTTTTTTCCTTTTGAAAATAGATCAGTCACCAAAGGCTGGTCATGACCACTTTATCTGCTTCTTTTTAATTTAGACTTATAAAATAGAATAGCGTGGTGAATTGAAGGACAGAAAAAAATTCATAGAAAAGCTGGCTGGATATTGGCAATGAATGTGAGGGTTATCTTAACTGGGAGAAGGTGGTTGTTTTTAATAATTACTATAGTTGGTATTGATTTATTCCACATATGAATACAAAGGTTTGCCCTTCTACCTAATAAACCATGAGCCTGAAAGGAATTGAGAATCATACCTTTTATTATCAGTTGTCAGGCACATGTTTAATGTGTGCTGCAGGGGAATCTACACAACTCCCTCTAGGTAATATGACATGGGTAACAATAGCTGATAAGATAGAAATGACAGTGCAGTGTTTGTGGGCACAATACTCAAAACTGCCTTGTCTGAGGCAGTGATTGCCCATTAACTCATAAAACTACAAAGAAATTAACAAGCAAAAAATTTCTTAAGATGATCAGCCGAATTAAAGTAACTAGATTACTGAGACACCTTTGGGGAAGTCAAAGAGCCAACTTGAAAAGAAGTATAAAAGAAGCATGGAGGTTCATGATTGTCAGGTGGGACCTTGAAGTGGGAAAGTGGTAAAAAAGTGGCAGTCACATCTGGTTTGGCACTGCTAGAATTCTCATAGCATCATGACCTCTGTCTAGGCTTGACGGAGCATCTTCCACTGTGAGCAGTCTGCATTTCCTTGCAGGATACCACAAATAGGTACTCACATCTTGGATGTGAGTATTAACTTCATGGGGGGTCTTTCTCACCAGCTTGCTCATTAGTGGATTGTTGGAAGAGATGAGGGCAAGCATGAACGTGGTTTGTAAACTCAGGAGGTGTGTGTAAACAGCGCAACTTGCACTCCCAGAAGATGGGTTTTGTGCTCATAACCCACGTTTGCTGGGTTAGCAGTGTACCTCTATGTGAGTATGTGTGTGGGAGGAAAGCAAGCTTAGAACTTGAGATTAGTCATAGAAGGGTGTTTGAAATCTGTAGGTGCATATTTGCATTTTGTGAGTAGCTAGCATTGTAATTTATGTCGTGTTGTTAATATTGATCCTGAATGTACAGTTCACTGATTGTTAGTTAATTGAATGTTGTTATAATAAATGAATAAACTACTTTGGTCCTGATTTGATTTAAGCTGTGAAAGCTGAGCAGTTTTCCCCTGTGACAATGTATAATTGTTTAAGTTTCTGTGAATCCAAAATGTACTTTAATGCAATTTAAACAGTCTGGTTCCCCACATCTAATGACCGAAATTATTACTGGAGTTCTGTGATGATGAGACAATAGGTTATGGCTTTTCTTCTGTGTCAGCTACTGTATATGGATTTTCTTGGAACTGTATATCAAGTTATTTCTGTTAATATGTGAATTCTGAGAAGGATAAGAATGCACCACTTCTAGCAAGGACTTCAACATGTTACATATACAAAAATTTATTTTTAATATGTTATCTCTTACAGGAATAAATATGGTGTAATTAAATGTTTCTGTAACCTGAAATAGTATTGTATGAATATATGTACACACATGTATGCACATAAATAAGTATTTAAAACAGCTGAAGTTGTAGAGTATGGGAAGTCACTCCATTTTGAGGTTCAGTGTGAAGGAAATCACTTGAAACAATACTGTCTCTTAATGACTTCATCTTACCAGTTACACTGACTCTACTGGTTTGGGTTGCTGAGTAGACTACTGCTGTTACAAATCTAATGACAGCTTTTACCCAAGCAGATAAGATTTTTGCCTTTGCTGGTAGAAGTCCATAGGCTTTTTAATGAACTTAAAGTGCAGAGTCTCAGGACTTGTTTGGGCTTACCTTGTCCTGAGTTGGTGTTTCCACAGTTGTTTATTGGTCAAGTGACTATTGCTTGACCTGTCCCCAGCTTTTTGTCTGGTAATACTATGTATGATAAAAGTCTGACCAATCTAGGTAATATGATGACAACTCATCATAATTTCCCCTTCCTGTACCTGTTCTTCTTGAGGAAGTTTGAAGCAGCAGCATTAGGATCAAAAGAAACACTTTGATGAACGTAACACCAACAAAAAGTGGAAGATACGGTTATGCCTTTGTAGACCAATTTTGACTGTGTTATGAACTAGACTTTTCTGCACTAATTAGGTAGCTTGGTATTAAGCTAGGTCTTCAGGAACAGTCTAGGTATAAGACTGTTAAAAAATTAGTTAGGCTAGCCACACTTTCTTGTCTCTGTGTATATGGTATATTACTTTTGGCTTACAGCAAGATTTTGAGTGCAACAACTCAGCTGCAGGTATTCAGCTGTCAGAGCATACATTCAGTAGTTAAGGCTCTGTTGAAGCTGGTAGAACTATGACAAGCTGTACCTTCTGATATATTCAGAACCAGGTGATGTTGAATATGGTAATAAAAATCCTCATTCCACATGCTCTTTCATGACAAACAACAGATGATACAAGGTTGCTGACCTCAACATTACTAAGAGTGGAGCAAAAGGGCCCAGATAAGTTTAAATGCTCGGCAGTGGATTTTCCATTTAAAGCCGAGTAGCTGTTCCTTTCCTTTATTGCAACTATTCAAAGTAAGTACAAGAGGAAAATGCACAGGGAAAAAAAAAAAAAGAAAAAAAAAAAGAAAGAAAAAGAGATAGCTTTCTCATGCTAATAGGATGTTTGGGTTCTTGCTCCTCTTGGAGGCCTTACCTTTTCTAAGGCTCTCGGCAGTGACTTCCAGCAGAGTTCTCATTAATATCAATTCCTGTGTGCTTCTAGGGCTTTAAATTACACTTGTTAATGCATGTGACTTCTGTGGGATCAAGCCCAATGAGCAATTCTGAAGATAGATGTAAATACTAGAATGTGTGGAGGCCATTAATTAATTGTATGGATACTTTTCTTCAAATACTTCTTATCACATGGTTTTGTATGTTTCTCTCTTGTAGCTTCTGAACTACTAGGCTGTTATATATTAAATTTGACAGAAAGGTAAAAAATATAAAAGAAATTAACTCTTTGTATGTTTTGTGAAAATAAGCATCCAGGTAGAGAAGATAAATGTCAGTTACACTCTCACTGAAAGGATTTTAGATTCCACTTTGCAGGGCAACACGCACACACATGAAATCACAACCACAGAACATAACTTCAGTTTTAGCTTGTTCCATGATAAAAATCACAATAGTTAACCAGAGACAGAATCATGAGAAAAAAGCTTCCCTTAATTCCGTTCTTTTCAGGATAAATGTTAACACTGGTGTGTATGGTGTAGGTGTATAGTGTGAACACATGTATATAAATTTAACAGAAGAATAAATTAATCCTACAGTCCTTTTATTCAGGATCCATAAGATTGGTCTTTTGAAAGAAGTACTATTTTTCTATAGATTTGATTCACATTCTGGGTGTCCCTCTGAGTTGGAGCTATGTCCAGAGGCAAGAGCTCATTTCCTTTCAACATAAACATACAGAGAGTGGCCATGCATTGCATTTGTAGGGTCCAATATGCAAGGTGCCTTAAGCACCTACAGTATTTAACCATGTCAACTGTCCTTTATATGGCTGGACTTTTAGATCACTGAGCATCTCAGGAGACAGAATCCATTGAGCGCATAAGGAAAAGGCTTACTATAGCTTTAAACAGAAAATAACTAGCATAGGAGAGCTTGTATAGCCTCAATATACAGCTATTTTCCTTGCTAGCGTAGCACTATTTGTTCTTTTTTAACTTCACCACAGGATGGTCCTGCTAGAAGGCATTTTTTCATATTGAGATATCATATTTTTTGATTGCTGAAATTGCTCAATTTATAAACCATGCTCTCTCTTACACTTTTCTGTCACGTCCTCTGAAAAAGAGTGGATGTATCATTACAAAGATATAGCTTACGGATGTTTCAAGAGGTATCCTCCTTAAGTTTTAAAGGCAAAAACCTCCCACCCAGTGTTTAAATTGTACTTGTTAAAATTCCAATTTAGCTGGTTTTACTTCTTTGATCACCTGCCTGTAGTATTTGGTTGCATTCTAGCTCATAGTTTATGTGTTCTTAGGCCATATGAGTTAGGTCAGCCAAAGATGTCATGTACCTAGCTTAACTACACATATGCTTCTGCTTAGTATAACTTAGCCTTTCACAGAGTTGTGTTAGGTAAAACATGTACATTTCCCAAAGAATTACTGAAACAAGATTGCATTACTTGTTGACAATTCACAAAAGAGACATAGACATTGTCAAAATAAATAAATAACTAGTAACCTCATCCCACACCCCACACACTTCAATTTCCTTCGCTGTTCTTCTGAATTTTGTAACAATCCTAACATTTCTTTTTTCCTTCCTGTACCTTGCTCAGTCAACTAGGGTTTTTTCCTTAGTTATGGATTCTTACTGGGTTTTGTTTTTTCAAGATTAGCTAAAGTTGTCTAAATCTTCTGTTTCAGAAAGCTTGTGCCCCTAATATCTTAACTAGATATGTAGATTTAAATGGTGAAAAGTATTCTGGTACTGGAGATGCAATGTACCTAAGTTCACTTACATCTGAGCCTTTATCAGCAGTGGAGATGTAGCTGTTACATGTGGAAGGATGAATCAATTATAACGCAAGAGGTAATATCAGAAGTAGGTAATCTGAAAGGATTTCTAAAATTTCTATATGTTTCTCTTGGCTGTAAAGATGAGGGTGAGTATCTTAGAACTTATCTATTTTGAAGATGCCTAAAATTAAATCAGGTGATGTCCACTCCAATATTGGTTTAATGACCATGTAGGAATTCACCTATTGCTTAATTTTCAGTATTATTTAATTTGCAGACATCTATAGTTGACAGGTTCCTCCCTTCTCTCTTACCTTAACTTTTGCCAGTGTCCACACAGACTCTTAAATGCCTGCCTGGGCAAGTGAGCATAGGGTTGACAATGATATTTGCCTAATGAATTGAAGATTGATGATTAAAGCATTTATTTTGGATGTGGAAGAATTGATTTCTGGTGTGAACTTTAAGGAAATAAAACTCTCAGCCTAGAGGGAATAAAACTCTCATCTCCTACATTTTGGGAAAGTGCTCTATTGACTAGGTTTTAAGGCATTCAAATAAAAAGGAAAGAAGGTCACTTCAGCCATGCATCCAGGACTCTGACGTAAAGAGGCACCTGGGAAGGCGAAGCTGTCAAGGAGGGGGTTCGCCTGCTGCCCTGAATGTGGACTTGCCTCCATTCCCTCCTTGCCTTTAAGCTAGTGCCTTCAGCCTGGCGGGGGGAGGATACAGGATCCCCTTGATCTCATGTTTTTTTTCTGGTGGCTGTTCCTGTTTCTGCCTCAGGGAGGGCAGAGCATGATTCCACCAGTCTATCTCTTTCTCACACTCCCTGATGCTCCTTAAGCTTTCTACTTCCTCTCGTCCCCTCTTTGCACCCTCCCTTCAGGTGTTTATATATATTGATAAGATCGCCCCTGACTCTTCTCTAGATTGTGCTGTCCCAGCTCTCTCAGCCTTTCCTCATAGGAGAGATGCCCTAGTCCCTTTATGATCTTTATGGCTCTTTACTGGATTTCTCTCCAGGATGTCCATGTGTCTCTTGTACTGAGGAGCCCAGAACTGGACACAGGACTCCAGATGTGGCCTTGACAGTTTTGGCTAGATGGGAAGGATCACCTCCCTTGACCTGCTGCCAATACTTTGCCTAATGCAGCCCAGGATATCATTAGCTTTTTTTGCAGCAAGGGCATGGTGCTCGCTGATGTTGAACTTGGTGTCCACCAGGACCCCCAGGTCCTTTTCTGCCAAGCTGCTTTCCAGATGGTAGGGTCCCCAGCATATACTGGTGCACGGGTTGAAATATCATCTCCTTTATAGAAATCATATGAAATATGGAAGAAAGACAATTAGAAAATATAATAACATGAAGTGGATATCATGTTAAAAATGAATATTATTTTACAAAAACAAGTTTCTAAATTCCTTTTCTTTTACTTTTTTTATTTTTTGCAACAAAATACTACTGTCATTTATATATTAGTGAACTTCCAATTATTTTATCATCTTTAGTATGTTTGGATTTCAGGAATAATGATCTGAAATTTTAATAAAATTTACAGAATGATGAACTAAAACTATATTCATTACTTATAACATGGAGAGTTTCGTCTGCTCAAGTACAGGGAAAAAATTTTACCAGAAGATGTATGACTACTTAACTCATATTCTGTCCTCTCTTATATCTATCCCAAGTGCATTTCTTGACCTTATGTATGGGAAAACCCTTTTAGCAATGATTTATGTTTGAACCACCATTTCTAAACTAAATATGCAGCCCTACAGTATTCTGATGTTTCTGGTGCATATATCAAAACATTGGGGTCTTCAAATTTAAAACAGAGGTAGTAAAAAATAAAAATAATGTCTTCAAAATTCAATTAGTATTTAAATGAGGATTTATTCTAAGGTCAGAAACAATGTGAGGAGTTAAGATAAACACACAATAATAATAACAATAATAATAATAGAATAAACTCATATGGAAAAAAAAAAAATGAAAGCAGTAGCTTTACCAAAAGTTCTAAATATATATATATTGCAGCATAGAGTGACACTTCCTCAAGAAGAAGTGTTTAAGAGGAGCAAGGAATATTCACCTGGAAAATTAAGAACAGAATTTTTTCAAGAAGCTTTTAAAAAGGAAACACTTCTTTTAGAATAACTTACTTTTTTTTCAATATGTTTTTCTCCCTCCTTCAGAAATATAAGTATCACAAAATTATATTTGATAAAAATTTTATTATATTTACATATATATTTATATTTCTTTTTTTTAATCACTACATATGCTACTCAATCTCCAGAACTGGATTTAACTTCAGCTTGAAACTCAGACTTCACAGAACCAATATTTTTAAGGTTTCTGCAATCTTTTTAAGGTTTTTTCATATCCAAACAGACTTTCCAATTTTGCACCACAAGTAGCAGTGCACATATTAAATTCTATGTATTTTAAGAAATTAAGATAGCTCAGTTTTCATGATACTGTAGTAGAACATTTTCTTGCAAATATCTTCTAAATCATGCATACACATTTTATTAAATCTCTCTCTCTCTCTCTCTCCCTCTCTCTTATTCATCATGCAGTCTATATGTAGCTTTTTCTCAAGTTTTAGTCATTCAACATGATTTCTTGAGAAATCAGCTTCTATCTGCCAACCCCTTCAGAAGAAAAAGGACTTGCATGGGTTAGGGAAAACTTATTTCCTAAAAGCAAAATATGAATTCTGGTATTTAACGTGTGAATTAAATACTCAGAAATTGAAACTACCTTTTTATTATAAATTAAGCTTCATTGTCATCATCATTAAAAATCACTTACATAATTTACAAAATAATGACCTACTGTACAAAACCAATGTCTAATAACCAAAAAATATCCTGAGTTTCTTTTGATCAAAGTGATGGTAAAGTGACTCAATGTCGTCTATTTTTGTTGCTACTGAAAAAAAAAGACAACTCTAATTTTGGAAGATGAGGAAGAGGGATACAAATAGTGCTATAACCCTGTAGTGGAAGCATAACTTCTCAATTTCTCTTTTATGCAGTATATCTTTGGAGTAATTAGCTGGATAATATCTTACTTCTCACTTTTCTTTCATCTTGGATAAAGTGATTTCTCCCAAAGTCATAAGTAGTATTGTTTGTTAAACTGGTTATATAATGCTGAAGTTCACACAATTTGATTGTGCAAACTTTTTGCATCCTTTCAGTATTCTTAATACACTTCAATTTTGTCTTCCCAATAATCAGTTGAGCAAGTGTTACTATTTCTAGTTGTGCAGTAGTAAATTAACACACATATTTTGATGTTTAACTTGAGACATAAGTAATCATAAAGAATACGAAAAATCATTTAATCTGTTTAATTTCTTTCCCAAGTGAAAGAGATGATTTCTGTGGTAATGCATAAAAATCTTGTCATACAGATGTGCAAAAGCAAGAGACAGTAGGCAAATCATGAGAAAAAAAACATTTGCTGTCAGTCAAATAATCTGCTAAAGTTACTGCTACAGCTTAAATTTGTTATTGCAGCTATATATTTTTTTTTATTTTTCCCATCTATGCCCAGTTGCAAAACTTGTAGAAGCACTGCAGAATATATTTTTTGTATGTACTCTACTTACATAGTGTCCTACATCTGACAGTTCCCCCACGAATAAGACTAATGGCAACCGCTGCTCTCTTTTTTAATTTGGGAAAAAATCATTTGATGTTTCCTATTTTAAAGCCATAAATCAAAGCTTATTTGACACGGTTGCCTTATGTCATTGTCATACTCATGATCCACATAGAGATCTGAGGCTGACAAAGAAAAAAAAAATATCTTAAAAACACACACTTGAATCATTATCACTTTACCTGCCAGCAGACTGAAAATACTGTGCCTCATTCAATGTGTGGAATTTATGATACTAAAGATATGGTATGATGTAAATAAGACACATTTGAAAACTTATTTCTTTAGGTACAGCATTGTTAGGTGTATACAATTAGTATGTAGAAACTCATTTTGAATTTATCTTTTGCATTTTATCAGTGATTGATTCTGTTTAAAGATGTGAAAAATATCAGTAGAGGTGAGTAATGGTGACAGACTCTGTAGAGTTCTTGGAGCTAAACCTGGTGCAGTCTCATTCACATTGTTTTCTGGTAGTGTTCCCTGGAATAAACTTGCCTCAGAATGATGCCTTGTGCTGTCTTGGAATGAAATACCTGAAGTTGTCCAAATAGCCAAGGAATGAGTTAACAGCTAAGCAAGAATCCAGTTCAAAGGGCCAAAGCTCACTCATTGGCTCTCTTTATCAGTGTAGACGCATTCAGAAGTTATATTTCATGTATACTATTTATTTACCTTATCTACTTGAAATTTATATATGTGTAAACATATACGTATATACATAATAGGTAAAAATTCTCATTTTTTAACAGAAAATATAACTTTTTTTTTAGAGGTTCAATCAGGTACAATCATCTGACAAATGAATGAAATAAGGTGCATCCCTTAAAGTAAAGATTGAGTCTTCACTTTTTGGACAAAGCAAAGATATTAAGAATGTTCCCTTACAGGACGGATCCTCATTCTGCCCACGAGTATAATGGAGCAATGACTTTGAGGTGACCTTGAAGTAATAATTATCAGGACTCAATTGTACATGCTTAGATATCTAGAGTCATTTTAGGTGCTATAGGTCTTGCCTTCAGCAGCTGCTCCAAAAAAACCTTCCAGCTGCATGAAAGCCCTGTTTTGTATCTGCTGGCTTACATGGCTATCTCAGTCTGAGGTATCTCAAATGATACTTAACTAATATGTTTTAAAATCTAAATCCTGCTAAATCTACATTCTGGGGTAGGATTCAGGTCATGCATCTCAAGTTATGTGTTTAGGTGTTAGGAAAAAGGTGTTTAAACTTGCATTAATCAGTAGAAATCCAGAAATTTATTTATTTACACAAAACCAAACAATCTTTTGATGCCCTAGGTTATCTAATACATCTGTCCAGGGTGAGTGAAAATGACATATAACTTACAGGAGATCTGTGTCATTCAGGAATCTGGAGGCTGGGAAGAATATAGCACAGGCTCTGAAATGACACTAGATTCTTACATTCGGGCAAGTGGATGAAGCCTTTGTCAGTGATTATAGCTATTGACAGTTGTGGAATTTCAGACACCCACCACACATGCAAGAAACTAAATTTAGGTGAATTAATTTGGAACTCAGTCCAATCTCTAGGGAAACAGTAACCAATTTCTGCTGTGATGATATCCCACAGGACTTTACTGCTTGCTTTATCCCTGTAAATTCATGCTAGCAGGCACACTGGAGGAACTGGAGAGAACATTTTTACTAAATATGCAGAAGAGACAAAGGAGATCCATAAAGCTTCTCTCCACTTTTGTCTCTTAGCTGTGAAACAGTGAAAAGGGAGTTTTTCAATCCACCAGCCCTCTTAAGCAGGGATACTAGATGACAAGTGTGCTGTTTCACATAGCTTTCTGTTGCTTTTTTAAAGAATGTGTAAACCTTTGTCATGTCCTAATTGTGGGTTGGTTATACTCTGTGAATCCCACAGTGATGTCCCCCCCTTAAGTATCCAAGCCAGGACAGCTATTGCAGCTATTGTGGTCCCTTCCTAACCAGCCATCAGGATTATTTTTTTCAGAGGGACATGAGTAAGAACCCAGACCTTTACCCATTGTGAGGTCAGGATGTAGTTAAGCACCTAGGAAATACAAAGTTGTTTTGGGTTTGTGTGGCGGGGTTTTGGTAGCGGGGTAGGGGCCACAGGCCCGGCTGCTGGTGGAAGCTGCTGGAAGCTTCCCCAGCTGGGAGTCAGACCCGCCTCTGGGAGAACAGATTCCAGAGGGGAAACCTGCCGGGAGTCGGGGGATCGGGATGGGAGAGGAACCCCTGTGCAGATCCCGAGGGCAGGGAGGAAGGAGGGGATGCCCCTGCAGCCCGTGGGGAGACCAGGCGGCAGGCTGTGTCCCCCCAGCCCACGGAGGGGAGCAGGGGAGCAGATGCCCACCTGCAGCCCGGGGAGAGAGGAGCCCACGCCGGAGCAGGGGCTGGAGGCCCCACAAGATGGCCGCCGCTCCCTGGGAGCAGGCTGGGACTGAAGGACTGCGGCCTGCGGGAGGGACCCACGCCGGGGCAGTTTGTGAGGAACTGCAGCCCGCGGGAAGGAGTCACATTGGAGCAGTTCGTGGAGGACTGTCTCCCGTGGGAGGGACCCCCCGGCGGAGCAAAGGAAGAGTGCGGAGTCCTCCTCCCCCTGAGGAGGCAGGAGCGGCAGAGACAAGGTGTGACGGACTGACCCCAACCCCCATTCCCCGTCCCCCTGCGCCGCCGGGGGGAGGAGGGAGAGAGAACCGGGAGTGGGGCTGAGCCGGGAAGGAGGGAGGGCTGGGGGAAGGGGTGCTAAGGTTGGGTTTTACTTCCCATTATCTTCGTTTTGATTTGATTGGTAGTAAACGAAATTGATTTTGTTTTTCTCCAAGTCGAGCCTGTCTTTTACCCGTGACTATAATTGGTGAGTGCTCCCTCCCTGTCCTTGTCTCGACCCACGAGCTTTTCTTTGTATTTTCTCCTCCTCATGAGCAAGCAGCTTTGTGATGCTTTGTTACTGGCTGGGCTTAAACCATGACAGTCCTTTGTGGCGCCCAAGCTTAAACCACAACAGAGGTCACATCCATTACTTGGCAGTATAGACATAACCAGCATGAAACAGATTTGGCATTTAAATAGATAATGCATACCTTTTTGGTGTTTCTGTCATCCTTCCACCTAAAGTGTTGAAAAGATTGCAGAAATGTGAGGCTTCCACTGTTTAAAAAATATATCATGTTAGGTTTTTGAATCCAGGATTTAGAAACTTTTCACTTCGTAATTATGTAGCTGTGATAGGTGAAAGGAGAGCAAGCAAAGAAGACAGAGTGAAATACAGAGATTAAAAGAGATGATTAAGACATTTTTTATTTCAGGCTTGATTCAATAGCCCTGGGGAATCTCATGCTTCTTTAATGAGTGCTGCTGCTTAGCCATCTTACTCCTACCTAATGAGAAAAATAGGTCCAGAGAGATCAGTTCAAAGATAAGTGCTTCAAAGATAGGTTGCATTTAAAACCATTTTCCCCTCAGCTTCCCTAGTCTGTCTCCATGGCATTTTTTTCTTCTGTCATCCAGTATTCTTGAGCATGAACTGTGGGAAAGGCTTGAAATTAACAGTCACATTATACAAAGAAATACTTCTTGGTCAACTTTTTCAAAGAAATATAGTTCCCTGCACTTAATATCTCAGTCTATATTTAATGTCTCTCTTCCATTAGTTTTTGCCTCCTGCTCCATTACCTGCTTGTTTCCCTGCAGTGACAACCAGCAATTTGTATTTCTAGTGGCCAGGCAGCACCAGTGGCTATGCAGTGCAGGTCTTCCAAACCTATAAGATGATTCCCCATTCCCTTCCCGCTCCATTTTGTACTTAGCAGAATTGTGCTTTTGTGTAATCTGTAGTCAGGACATACTCCAGATACTCTGTATGGAAATGTGATTGATCGTTCAGTTACAGCCCTTCTCTCAGCTCCCTAATTAATATCAGAGTTGTATCCCTATCTGAGAGTTCCACAGATACATGCACAAAAGCATATAAATATATCAAGAATTGTACCTTTTCAAATATTTTAAAAACAAAGAAGAAAACCTTACCTTTACAATCATCTTCATCATCCTGTACACAAACAAACCCAAGAAAATATCTAACTAGAAAGGATTTATGAACTCTTCCCTAATGGTAATTTGGATAGTTCATTTGACAGCTACAGATTTCAAGATATATTGTTTGTATATTGCTTTTAAGACAGCTACCTCCCCCCCCCCCCCAAGGGGAATCAAGTGCTGGTGTTACATAATAAATTCTGATTCATCCAAAGACATTAATTAACCTTAGGCTACCCAGGCATATATTGACCCACAGGTATATTGGTAATTCCATTAGTTAGGAGTTTGTCTACACGAGGGAGCAAAGCTGTACCTTTCTTTAACAATTCCTGTAAGTGATGCTTTCAGTATACAGTAATTCTGGAAATGGCATTTTTTAGGCTGAAAAAGCTGATCTGCTAGCTTCTATAAAATCATTCTCAAAAGTGCTTCCTTAAAAAGGCACAACTTCTGGGAATGGCTACTTAATTGCACGACTTAAAAGGATAGCATGAGCAGAACTTGAACTATAAAAAAGGTTAGCTCTCAGGACGTTTTGGATTGACTATAAAATGCCATCTGCCTAGCCTTATCTTGTATAATAACATCAGTTATCAAAGTATGATTATGTCTAAGACTCCTAAAGCTTCTATAAAATATTGATTTGAAATATTTCATATTTTCATCACTTGTTAAGGTACTGTAATCTTTTAAAATCAATTCTCTACAATGCCATCTTAAAACATTTTTACTATATTTGCTCTTACTGTATTAAGATAATTGCATACATTAAGAAGAAGTTGTGTATTGCAGTCCGCCTTTTATTTACACAGGTGTTGCAGTGACAACATATTACCATGACACTTGTGTTTAATAACATATTTCTAAGTCATAAAATATGTCAGACTCTTCAGGATATCACCACCTGTTTGCCATCCACACTACTGCAGCTGCAAGCCAGTCTCTCACAATAAGGGATTTTGGATGTAGATCTATTTTCTGTGATGCAAGTCAGTGAAGAACTTCAGAAAGGAGAGGCAGCTGATCACTGCTATGAAGACCTAACAAACTGCAACAAATCTTCAACCTGTGACAAAAGTTCATGTTGTAGAAAACTAGAAGAAGTTAATCAAATCAAGAGAAACCCACAAACACATGCAATATAATACACAATTTGTTGTTGTGCCACACTGTTGTAATCATACTGTACGTCATTGTACTCATGCTATAGCTAGCTGGATTGAGCCTGCTACATTTCCCATGAAAAACAAATGTCACAAAAATATTTCTATTCTATGTTTCTATTCTATTCTCAGTGAACATTTCTACTTAATTCCCTCCCCCCTTTTTTTTTCTTCTTTTTTTTCTTTTTTTTTTTTTTCCCCCCCCCCCCCCCCGCAAAGGGTGAAATATGAACCTGTGGATTTATCATTAACTGTGGGGAAAACCAGTTATAGTTCTTCCCATGAGTGTGACTGCATTTGCGTTCTTGGATTTAGTTCTGTGCTAATGGCCATGGCCAAAAGCAAGTAAAGACATGAAAGAGAGATAAGAGTTTGTTGGGAACATGCAGAATGAGAGAAGAGTGTACTTGCTGAAGATAGCTCACAAGGAAGGAGAAATGGATAGGAAAGGAAAGAGTCACTAAGTCCTCCCTGGACTGGGAGGGAAAATTACAGGTAAGTACAGTCTAACTGGGAGAAAGGTGAGGATACAAGAATGTTGTATGTGAAGCTGCTGGGGTTGTTTATGTGGAAAAAAGAAGAAAAGGGGAATCTGGGAATGGATCTGCACTGAGGTACATAAATGACGACTGCTGGCAGTGCATCTAGCTTATGACAGGTAGTGCATGCATGTATTTGTGTGTGTGTTTGTGTATGCACAAAATGGTCATGTCAGCAAAATCAGAAAAAAATATTTAATTAATACAGTCACGTTCTCTGATAGCAGGTGTAGTGGAAATGACCTGACTGGAATACAGCCAAGGAGGACCAACACAGGATGTACTCCGATATTCTGCTCCTTGGAGACAGCTGGTAGTTCATTCCTGTCAATTGAGATAGAAAACATGGACCGTTGCTGGTAAATTCTGGTCATTTTCTTGGTGCAGCTACTAATGATGTAGTGCAGCAAACAGAGATCAGCAGAGACAAAGGATGGTACAGGCAGCTAACATCATTGCAGCAGTTGCCTCAAAGGTCCCCACAATCTTTACTGAAGACTGCATAGGAATTTCAGTGATGCACCACATGGCATGGTCTCCAGCACTGCCTGGAACAGTTGACTAGCTTATCAGAGAGCTTGATTCAGGCAGACCACACATGGAGGGTGCTGCTACCCAAATCTCAGGCTGTAGGTACGGGGGATCTGGTGCCTCTCGTGTCTGGGGATGACTGTTTCCCCTTGACAGGAGGTCACAACTCTGAGTTCCCAGGTGGAGGAACTGAGGGAGGAGACGAGCAGACTGCACCATCTGTGAGGATTTACATGGTCTTCATAGAAAATCTGTGATGCCAAGAATCCATGTCCTGTGTTACAAAGGATGGACAATTGGAGAAAGTTCCCAACGGGACAGTCAACAGAAACTCACAGAATTTCACTTGCAAGGAGCCTTGGCAGGATGGAGAGGTGGGCTGACAGAAACCTCATGAAGTTCAATAAGGTGAAGTACAAATTCCTGCACCTGAGGACAAATAAACCCGTGCACCAGTATATGCTGGGGACCCTACCATCTGGAAAGCAGCTTGGCAGAAAAGGACCTGGGGGTCCTGGTGGACACCAAGTTCAACATCAGCGAGCACCATGCCCTTGCTGCAAAAAAAGCTAATGATATCCTGGGCTGCATTAGGCAAAGTATTGGCAGCAGGTCAAGGGAGGTGATCCTTCCCATCTAGCCAAAACTGTCAAGGCCACATCTGGAGTCCTGTGTCCAGTTCTGGGCTCCTCAGTACAAGAGACACATGGACATCCTGGAGAGAAATCCAGTAAAGAGCCATAAAGATCATAAAGGGACTAGGGCATCTCTCCTATGAGGAAAGGCTGAGAGAGCTGGGACAGCACAATCTAGAGAAGGCTCAAGGGGGATCTTATCAATGTGTATAAATATCTGAAGGGATGGTGCAGAAAGGATGGACCCAGGCCTTTCTCAGTGGTTCCCAGTGACAGGGACAGAGGCAATGGGCACAAACTGAAACACAGGAGGTTCCCCCTGAATATCAGGAAACTCTTTTACTACAAGAGTGACTGAGTGCTGGCACAGGTTGCCCAGAGAGCTTGTGGAGTCTCCCTCCTTGGAGATACTGAAAATCCATCTGGAAATTGTCCTGGGCAGTCTGCTCTAGGTGGCCCTGCTTGAGCAGGGTGGTTGGTGCAAATGCCAGAGGTCACTTCCAAACTCAGCTGTTCTGTGATTCTGTGAAGAAATTTGAGACTGGATGCATCACCTTCAGCAGCACAGCAAAAGCTCATTCTCCTCCTCTGGCTGTTCACTCGCAGAAGAGGAACAGTGTGCTGGCAACAATGGAGGATGACCTCCCTTGGAGGACCTGTCAGTCAGCTAAACCTCAGCCAACTGTCTGTACAAAGAAGAAAAGGAAGGTGATATTACTGGAGACTCTTTCCTCTGGGGGATAGAGATGCCCATTAGCCAACCTGACTAGATGTCTCTGGAGATTTGCTGCTTAGCCGCTGTTCAGATCTAGAGATATTGCAGAGAGGCTGCTGAGGCTTGTCTTCTCTTTGGACTCCTACTACCTGCTGTTTACCCATGTGAGCACCAACAACACTGCCAGGAGAGACCTTGAGAGCATCAAAAGTGACAAAACTATTACTGAAGGGCCCAGTGGTTCAGCTGGCGTGTCCTCAGTCCTGCTGGTGAAGGGGAAAGGCTTGAGGGAGAGAGGATAGATACTGCAGATCAATATCTAGCTGCACAGCTAGTGCTGTCAACAAGGATTTGGCTTTTACAACTATGAAAGCTTCTTTGAGGATTCATTTCTATGAAATTCTATGAAATGAGGATCCTCATTTCTATGGGGGACTTGAATGACCTGCCAGCTGCTGGAAAGGAAAACGTGGTGAAATGCAAGCTACCAAAATTTCTGGACAGTTTCAGGCCTAACTTTTTGATTCAGGTACTGGTTTGGACAGCAAGAGTGACACACAGCTGGATCTCTTATTCACTAACAAGGAAAAACTGATTTGTGACATAATAATCAATGGAAGCCTTGGATGTGGTGACCTGTGAAATAGTGGAGGGACTGGGGCTTGTTTAGCCACCACAAGAGACAGCTTCAGAGGGATGTAACAGCAACCCCCAGGGCTTATGGCGAGGTCATAAAAGGGACAGAGCCAGGCCCTTCACAGTGGTGCATTATAGGAGGATGAGAGAAGGGGCATAAATTAAAACAAGACAGACTCAGACTGGATATAAAGAGCTATTATTCCCCATGTGGACAGTCAGTGGAACAGGTTGCCCAGAAAGCCTTTGCCACCTCCATACTTGGAGTTTTTCAAGACCCAGATGTGCACAACCTGAGCAACCTGGTCTGACCTCACAGTTGGCCCTGCAGGAGGTTGGACTAGAACCTCCTGAAGTCCCCTCCAACCTGAATTTTTATATGGTCCTATGATTTTATGATACAAGGCCCTGGCTCTTAGAAGGCATGTTAGACTCCTGACAGGAAAATGCTTGTACATTTTTTTTCTTTTTTACCAGGTCACTTTTCATTGCCATGCATGTTGAAGTGAAGTTACAGTGATGATCATGTTTGTTAGAACTAAAGGATGCTGAAGACAAGGCAAAAAACCCACAAGATAGCTTACACCATGAATCACAACTGTGTAATCTTCCTAGCAGTGATCACAGGCTATAGTGTATGATCCCATTTCAGAGGTCATCACAGATGACTCTCCTAGTGATTGTCCAGTCTGACAAATATAGAGTGAAGACCGGTCCAGACACAAAGAATGTGGTCATCAAAATAATTAGTGCTGCTTTATTTAGCATACCACTTAACTTCTAACAGAAGCTCAGAACTCTATGACCATGCAGGCTAAATTATTAGCTAACCTCATCAATGTAGCTTTGATATTATCACTGTTAAGGTTCCTATGAAAATTAGCTCAGGCTGTTTGGGGTGGGGTGGTGCTGGTTTTTTTCCCCCATCCTATGTCCCCTAACAAGAAGAGACATTCAAACTATATCTAGTGATTTAGTCAGCCTTCAAAACCACAACAGGAGCATTTTGTTTGAAGAGGAAAAAAATTACAAAATGACTGCCCCTAAGGCCATGCTCTTTCAGAGCTGTAAATATGCAAAACTGGGAGTCTGAAAAGGATTTGATCTCCCATTAAATTCAATGAGAATTTTATTTAATTTAATTCTTTTTTTTTTAACTTTGACTTCAATTACAGCAACATCCAGCACAGAGCTGGATGAAAGATGAGTCCACATCTCTAATCTGAATCACTAGACTTAGACATTGCCTGAATCCCTTAGGCTTGAAAACATTTATTCCTGGTTTCCTTTACCAAAAGACAGTTCTTAAAGATAGGTATTGAACCCTTTTATTCTCACAGGATGGTCTTTAGAGATGCATTGTCTGATAAGCACAGTGTGGGATGAAGGGGAGCACGGCACAGAAGGGACAGTGCCAAGAGCTCAGCATTTACAGCAGTTGGGAATGAAAAGAGACTGTGAGAAGTTGCCTACTGAGTGGGAAATGATGCAGGAGCTGGGGAGCTTTATGTCCAGCTTCCTATTTAACTAACACCTAGGGAACATCAGCAATCAAAGCCACAATAACTAGGACATACATACAGGTACAAGGCACCTACCATTTTGGTTGGCGTACAGGGTGATGCACAGGGGATCTCTAGGTTCTGCTCAGTGCTGCAAAAGTTGGTGGGCCAGTAGTGGTAACTACAGTGTATAGCCTCCTGCAATGATGCTGTGACCACCCCGTCATGTTAAAGGCCTTAGTCCAGGAGGAAATCTTAGGGAAGGACACAGCTGTCCAGTTGCAAACTGTAGGTACTGCCTTGTACTCTTTAAGCCAGAGTTGGGGGTGTTGACTGCCTCCCCTTCAGGAGGTGCACACTGGTCAAGACAGACACCAGCTGGTGGAGCTGAGTAATGAGGTAGGAAGACTGCATAGCAGCAGCAGAAGGGTAAATCAATAGGATTTTTGTGGAGACTCTACAGGGGCAAGAGCCCAAATGGCACCTTGGCTCCCTTGCTGCTCATCTGCACAGGCACCCAGTGATACCGCCAGGGGAAAACTTGAATAAATAAAGAGTCACTATATGGCTCTTTAATGTAAGGTAAAGGGGATGAGGACTGAGCTGTTGTTCTTGGTACTGTTGGTCAAGGTGAGAGGCCAAATGAGGAGAGGGATGCATTTACAAATCAACATCCGGCTGTGTGGCAGGTGTCCTTTGCAGACTTCTGTGACTGTGGGAACCTCTGAGGAAAAACTTCCAAGGAAACTGGTGTAGTAAGGCAAAAGCATCTTTCCCAACAGGCTTGCTAACCTTGTGAGGAGTTATTTAAACCAGGGTCTTCAGGCATTGGAGACCAACACCTGCAGATAAGTGAGGGAGTGGGGATTGCAGGAAGCACACCTGGGACAGAACTATAGGGGAAAATCTCAACCTCCCTTTGAAAAAGTAGTGTGACTAGAGGCCTGTACTAATTGTGGCAGCATGAGAAACAAAGAGAAAGAACTGAAAACCTGTGACTAGTTGCACAGCTATGACCTCATCACAGAGATGTGGTAGAGTAATTTGCATGAATGAAGTGCTGAATGGACACAGGCCCTTTAGGAAAAATGGGAAGGGGAAACAAGGTGGGAGAATTGTGCTCTTTGCAAAGGAACAGCTCACATGCATGGATTGGGATCATAGAAGAGGCCAACAAGGAGGAGGTCACAGTGGGCATCTGCTACAAACCACTTGATTGAGAAGATGAAGTGGGTGAGGCCTTCTGTAAACAGCTCAATGTAGTCTTCCAGTTGCATGTCTGTCTTGTGGGACTTCAACAATTCCAATAACAGCTGGAAGCATGGTGGAGGGCAAGCAATCCAGGAGATTCCTGGAGTGCTTTGATACACTTTGTTTGAGGTGGGTTCTTTATGGCACTGCTAGGGAAGATATTCTCTTGGGTCTCTTACTCACATAAAATGACGAACTGCTCAGAGATTTGATTGTCAGTGGCAGCCCTGACTGCAGTGACTGTGAGTGGCAGAGTTTAAGATGGAGAAGGAAGTGGGGAAAGCCAGTAAAGAGAATAAAACCCCTGAACTTCAAGAGAGGGGACTTTGACTTGCCCTGGGAACTGGTAGAGAGGATGCCACTGGAAGCTGCTCTGAAGGACCGAGAAGCCCTTTACATTGAGAGCAGTTAAGCACTTGGACAAGTGACCCAGAAAAAAACACTGCAGTCTCCATCATTGCAGATATTTGAAACCTGACTGGATAAACCCCTGACGAACCTCATCTAACTCTGAAGTTTGCCTTGCTTTGAGCAGGAGGTTGAATTAGAGAGCTCCAGCAGATCCTTCCATCCTAAATTATTATTTTAGTCAGAGATTTGATTTCTGGAATATTCTTACATTTTTGTGAAGCTTTAAAAAACAAAGCAAACCAAACCAAACCAAACCAAACCGATGAAAGAAACACCACCTCCCTACCCTCCAAGCAGACAAACAGGTTCTTATGTCAGAATTTGGCATCCACTTGTGGTGTAAAACCAGCTATATGCACTTTGCATGTTCCAAAGAATAGAACAGGGTATTTAAGGAGAATATATGCTCAAATTTATACTTAAGCTTATTATTTTGTCTGTAGAAAGATTCATTTGCATTCTGAAATAATAAAACAAATCAACAAGAGTTTCATCACAGATGATAAATTATGTAAATGTAAATGTAAATAATCCATCCTGGATTTCTAAATGCTTAAAAAAATTAACATAAATGTCATCACCGACATATTTTCATTATTTGGTTAATAGAATTCCAGAATCTTAAGGGGAAACAAATTCACTGGTTTTGCCATCTAAAAATTGGACATATATCCCATGAAACACTTTTTGAAAGTTTCCGTTAGTCAATAAATGAAGTCTGAGTAACATCTTTTAGATGACTAAACTTTTAATCCTATGCAAATTATTGAGGATAAAGGTATTCTTTGCATGTGTATTTTAGTTACAGAAAATTGCATGTTACTCAATGTCTTATTATGAAATTATTTTTAGCTGTTTGGCCTCACACACGTCTTTTATATCACGTAACGTATAAAAGTTTTTCTCTACCTTGAAAGAGGAAAGTTTACTTCTAAAAACCCCCAGGGCCTTGTTGAGTTCTATTTCAAAATGTGATTCCAGTCAGCAGTATAAATAATATTAAATATAATTAAATAAGGTCTTTGTAAGTTTACTCAGTTCCCATAGATTTTGCTGTGGGATTCATCTCACCATACTTAGATGTTGACATTAGACAGCTACTGAAAGGATGAGAAGATTACTGTATGATTTCCTTCACTCACTAGAATTTTAGCTGAGCTTTAGATATCTAAAGTAAGGTAAAATGAATCCCACTTTTACTGTTCTGTAAGTGAGCAGCCTGCCTAAAACTATGGTCTTAAACCAACATTCAACATGTTCTATTGTTGTGCTTATATCTATTCCCAACAGGCTCTTATAATATTTCTGTGTATAAATTAATAATATAATTGAATATATACTATATGGAACCTATACTAAAATGTATATTAATAATTAATGCATCACTATTTATAAAGCATATTCAATTTGTATATTAACCTCGTAAATTAATTGTTGGGAATCTAACACAGAGTAGGATATAAACCAGCAGTATCTCTATGATGACCAGATCTGACAGAATATTCAATCAATCAGGATATTTTAGAGGAAAAAATAATAATTTTTATTACTTTTCCTGTCAGAATTATCACACCAGTTCAAGTCTAGTATGTCTTCCAGTTCAAGTCTAGTATGTCTTCTACATTAAAAGGCAGCAAGTTGAGGACACAGTTTTCTACCTTTGGTACCTTTTAAAGATTAGCTTTTAGGTAAAGGTTAGTTTCTATTTATATACTGTATATATAAGTATAAGCAGAGAATGGAATGGAAAAAAATGGTGATGTATATCCCATTATGGCTTTTGTATACAATCTGTTGGCCCCCAGTATGCACACTTGGATCCAGGAATGCTAAATCAGTCCTATGTCTGCAGATATAGATGTAGTCTTATTCACCTATCTTACAGGAATTTATTATTTTTTAGTTAGAAATCTTGCATTATTGAACATAGAGAAAATCCGTGCCACTAGCTTAAGCTTGACACCTTCATTTTAAAGAGCTAAACATTTGTGGGATTGTCTTGGTTCTAATTTTCAGATAGAACTGAATTAATTAATTTGGAAGTTAATTAACTAACCAAATTAGTTAAATTGGAAGACACCATTCACATAGCTATGCCTGACTATATTTAGTTAGTTTGGAGGTCCATTATTTCCAAGAATCTCTTTAGTAAGATACCAAAAGGTTGTGCAAAGCATCTATTCAGAGTCTTCACTGAAGACAAATGATAACACTTTTCTGCTTAACAGTGCAAGGTTTACCACTGTTCCAAGGGCTGCTCAAGCATATTAATATCCAAGCCTCAATAATCTGCAATCTCACACTCTTCTATATGGCAAATTGTTTTTCAGCAGTTGTTTGCAGACTATGCACCAAACCAAAATTTGATATCTACAGATTTTGCATGCATGAAAATGGGAAAGCATGGTGCACATTCATAGCTACTAGTACTTTCACAGCATTATTTTGTTCACTCCATTATGTACTGTGAGAAAGTAGAGAGCTTGAGGAGTTTGAGATGAACTGTAGGACCACCTGCTGCTGCAGCATCTATAGTGTGCAATCAGAAGGCTACAGTAGGATATATGAGATCATTATATGTAGACTGTTATAAATATGGTGGTACATGCCTACCATGCTGTGCTGGTTTCAGATGGGATAGAGTTAACTGTCTTCCTAGTAGCTGGTACAGTGCTATGTTTTGCGTTCAGTATGCAAAGAATGTGGATAACACTGATGTTTTCAGTTGTTGCTAAGTAGTGTTTAGTCTAAAATCAAGGATTTTTCAGCTTCTCATGCCCAGCAGAAAGCTGGAGGGGCACAAGAAGTTGGCACAGGACACAGCCAGGGCAGCTGACCCCAACTGGCCAACAGAGTATTCCATACCATGTGATGTCACATCTAGTATAGGAACTGGGGGGAGTGGGGGCGGGGGAATCACCACTCAGGGACTAGCTGGGCGGGATTGGTGGGTGGTGAGCAATTGCCCTGCGCATCATTTGTACATTCCAATCCTTTTATTATTGCTGTTGTCATTTTATTAGTGTTATCATTATCATTATTAGTTTCTTCTTCTCTGTTCTATTAAACCATTCTTATCTCAACCCACGAGTTTTACATCTTTTCCCAATTTTCTCCCCCATCCCACTGGGTGGGGGGGAGTGAGTGAGCGGCTGTGTGGTGCTTAGTTGCTGGCTGGGGTTAAACCACAACACATGGTATTCTTCACCATTAGCTTAGAGGAAGACTAAATAAACAGCATCTTTTGCATTTAGACATAGAGTGATTAGTGCTTTACAAATATTATATTTAAATTTATTCCAGATTAAAACCAAGTGACATTCTGAAGTTCCTATTTTTTTTTCTTTCAAAAAAAACCAACCAACCCTCTTCCTTTTCTCCCAGTAAAGTAAGGGATAGTTGCCAATATCTGGATTTATTCTGACAGACCTGTAAGCTTGAGTGGCAGTTTGTAGTACCATGTGCCTGGCTATTTTCAAGTGCAATATAAAGGTTTTTGCAGACGGTCTCCATGTGCTGCACTAACAGTTGTAGCACATCTCTTCTGGGACTACAGTGCAAAAAGGTGATAAGTCAGTTAGAACTGTGCTTCAAGATTCACCTAAGGTGAGCCAGTAAGGAATAAGATGGACAACATTATTGGGTGCTGAAATGTATATTTTTTTTAACCACCTGATGGCCTGTGTTGATTAAAGTCTCCTGTGTATAAGAAAATTCAGCATTTCACTAAATTAGTATTCAAAGTAGCTAGCACACTGACTGGGAAGCTGATTCAGGATAGATATTGGGGAAACAGTGTGAATTGGTATATCCTAAATCCTCTTCCTTTATGGAACTTAGGAGCTTTTCCTTTGTTGGATGGATTGATGTCCACCTTGACTAACAAATATTCCATGCTACATGTTTAAACAGTTTTAAGACTTTCCTTTCTAGGTAAGTGTATTAAATAATCGGCTGTAAGATTACTCTCATTTGTGATCTCTACGCCTTTATTTATCACCTAATTAATCTTTCATTCTTTTTTGAGAACTGAAATATTTTGGGGAGTATTTATAGAGTGCTTCATCTATGAATGGTCCATATTTTAATGCTGAAGGATTCGTAGGGAATACTCTAAAACAGAAACTGGTAACCAAATATATGTTGCTTAGAAGCTGTGTAACTGTAATATGCATAAAAATTCTGTAAAAAAGCAAGAAGCACTCTCCAGCCAGTTTTTTAACTGTGTACTGTGTACAGCTCAATTGGTTGTACATGAAGTATGCCCCAGTAGGTTGAAATCAATGAGCTGCTTTGTGGAAGAATGCCCAGTTTCTGGACATGGACTCTAGTCAATGCAGAAGTATTGAATTCTTCTGTCTGTCAAGGTGAAACACTTCTGAGCATGTGTGAAAAGAGAAAATTTGATGCCTGAGGCATTTCAAAATGAAAAGTTGAGAATTCTATGGAGCTTAATCTCCTACATTAACAGCTGTAAATTTTTCAGGATCCCAGGCTTGGCCTCAGGTAGTTAAATTAGATGATCTTACATATCTGCTAAATTCTTACTATAGGAACCTAAACTTTCTGGCATCCCACTGATATTTTTTTCCTCTACACCAACACCCAAGTAATATTCTTCTATGCAAATGCTCCTTGTCCAGCACAACCAGCGGCTTTTGGGGGGTTGTTTTGTTTCTTTTTTTTTTTAATTCTTCTTCTTCTACTAATCCTGGCTTTAGCTATTTTTAATTATATCCAGAAACATGGTAGAAATATATAAGCACTGATAAGAAGCTGAAGCCTGATTAAACCAAATGGGACTTTTAATATCCCTGCTGTTATAATCCTGTACTGTCTAGGCAATCTGGAGGAATGAAAGACATGGAAGCATGGTCAGCTTTAAATTGTTATGAGGTTTATACCAATCTCAGAGTGATAATAGTTAAGCCTTAGCAAACTCCTTATTTGATAAGATAATTACCTCAGCTTGTAATATACTAAAGATTTAATAAATTTTTGTTTTCAGAAAAAATCTCAGTATGTGTAGGATGTTGCAACTTCTCCTGCTTCCACCTCTGTGGTGGGTAGACCCTGGCTGGATGCCAGGTGCCCGCCAAAACCACTCTGTCACTCCCCCTCCTCAAATGGACAGGGGAGAGAAAATATAACAAAAGGCTTGTGGGTCGAGATAGGACAGGGAGAGATCACTTGCCAATTACTGTCACAGGCAAAACAGACTTGACTTGGGGAAATAGTTTGATTTATTACCAATCAAATCAAAGCAGGATAATGATAAAATAAAACCAAATCTTAAAAAGACCTTCCCTCCACCCCTCTCTTCTTCCCAGGCTTAACTTTACTCCCATTTTTTCTCTACCTCCTCCCTCCAGCAGTGCAAGGGGACTGGGAATGGGGGTTGGGGTCAGTTCGTCACACATTGTCTCTGCTGCTCCTTCCTCCTCAGGGGGAGGACTCCTCACTCTTCCCCTGCTCTGGTGTGGGGTCCCTGCCATGGAAGACAGTTCTTCACAAACTTCTCCAATGTGGGTCCTTCCCACGGGCTGCAGTTCTTCATGAACTGCTCCAGCGTGGGTCCCTTCCACGGGCTGCAGTCCTTCAGGCACTGACTGCTCCAGCATGGGTCCCGCATGGGGGTCACAAGTCCTGCCAGAAAACCTGCTCCAGTGTGGGCTCCTCTCTCCACAGGGCCACAGGTCTTGCTGGGAGTCTGCTCCAGCACAGGCTTCCCACAGGGTCACAGCCTCCTTCGAGCATCCACCTGCTCCGATGTGGGGTCCTCCCTGGGCTGCCAATGGATATCCGCTCCACCCTGGACCTCCCTGGGCTGCAGGGGGACAGCCTGCCTCACCATGGTCTTCCCCACGGGCTGCAGGGGAATCTCTGCTCCAGCGCCTGGAGCACCTCCTCCCCCTCCTTCTTCACTGACCTGGGGATCTGCAGGGCTGTTTCTCTCACATATTCTCACTCCTCTCCCCGGCTGCTAATCTGCAGGGTTTTTACCCCCTTCTTAGACATGTTCTCCCAGAGGCTCTACCACCATTGCTGATGGGCTCGGCCTTGGCCAGTGGCAGGTCTGAGTTGGAGCTGGCTGGCATTGGCTCTGGCGGCAGCTTCTAGCATCTTCTCACAGAAGCCACCCCTGTAGGCCCTCCACTACCAAAACCTTGCCACGCAAAACCAAAACAACCTCATGCTATCCCTCTACTTTTTTTAAGCAAAGATGACAGTTTCAAATTGTCCAGTTTCTTATTCACAAGACACTATGAAAGGAAATCTGTAAATTCTTAATAATTGCTCAGACCCTTGAATCCTCTGCTATTTTTATAAAACATTCTACTATAGCCAGAGTATCTTTGCATGAAATAGTCTTATGAATCATCCTGCTTTCCTTATGTAGCCTTAAAATCAAATTATTGCAGTAGAACTTTTTGATTGTGCATAACAATCGAAGTTGCAGCTTCTGAGTTTGCTTTTTCGCAGGTCTTTATTTAATAGTGTAAGCATACTCAGTGAGTCTAACCTACTCTCAGTTTCCTAAAGAGAGACTAAGACTCTGAGATTGAGACTAGAGATTCTCAGTTTCTTGTTTCTTAAATGTGTGAGCTCCATTTTAAAAGCAGTTAGAGACAATTTCCCTGCTCTTCCAGCAAACAGCACTACTTCCTATTTCTAGGTTACTACCACTTAAAAATTTTGTTTGGAATCTACTTCTAATTTGGAATGCAAATTTATTCTTGGCATTAGATACCTTCCCATTTTTGTTCCAGCACTGTTCATTTGCCTACACTGGTCTTCATTCTTCCCTGATGTTAATTCTGCAACTATATTTATAGACAGCAGTCATGTTTTCTCTCCACCTTTGTTTTTCCATTTTTTACAACAGAAGTGGTTTTGGGGCCGTGACTGTTTTCTACAGTGGATGATGATGCAGAAAGCACTGAAGTTGCTATTGACTGAAATTTCTCCAGAATCAGAAGATCACAGAATCACAGAATGATTGCAGTTGGAAGGGACCTCTAGAGGTCATCTGCTCCACCCCCCTGCTCAAGCAGGACCACCTAGAGCAGCCTGCTCAGGATGATATGCAGATGGATTTTGAATATCTCCAAGGAGGGAGACTCCACAAGCTCTCTGGGCAACCTGTGCCAGGGCTTAGTCACTCTTGTAGTAAAAAAGTGTTTCCTGATATCCAGACAGAACCTCCTGTGTTTCTCTTTGTGGGTATTGTCTTTAGTCCTGTCACTGGGAACCACTGAAAAGATAGTACCACAAAGATACATCATTGTATGAGGATACGAAGCTGCTCAAAAAAGTACACTCTGATCCAGAAGCACAGTCTGAGAAAACAAACCTGTTTTCAGAGTTAATACAATTTCTTCAAGAGGGCTCTTTTGAATAAATCAGACATTTCTATACTACTGTCTGCTATTTGGCATAGATATTCTTTTACTCTCATGTCATATTTTAGGCTCTTTTTTCTCCATATCATCTTAATAGATCTAATATATTCATAAGTTTCAAAATATAATAGTTTCAAAATATATCAGTCTGAAATTTCTTCTGAACTAGCATGCTGTATTACATCCTCATTTTGCATTGCTTATTATTATTATTGTTTCAATACCTTCACTGTTTACCCTATAAAGAAAACACAGTCATAACTTACCCAAGAAAAACTGGAACAGTGATGTTGCAGAAATGTGGGTGCTTTCTCAATGGATCTTGGACATTCCCAGGTGCCACAGATTGAACACAGAGTAAAGCAGATCCTTGAGGATTTGTGGAACTAAGCCTTTACTGTGAAAGGTTAAAGTTTTTTTTAAAATCAAGGACCTTTTTGAAAAATCTAGTAGTTTCAATTGTAAAGAAACAGGTCAGAATCACACAAACTTGCAAGTGAAGAGAAAGACAAAATTATACAGGTATCCATGTGGGCATATACATACCCAGAAATTAGTTCCTCTTAGTGGGCTCACTGACAGGGAACTATTTGCAGAATTCTCTTATATCAGAATTGTGTAGCACCATATATGTTAGTGCACATACAGTGCATTTTGCAGTGTGTGCATCAAACCCTTTTTGTATTATAAGCCATTTTTTGGTTTTTAGCAAAATTTTGGATGTGAATTAAATGCTGCTGTTTGAAGTGAAGGGCATCAAAACTATATGAATGAACCGAGACTATGCATTTAAAACTTTTGAAATGGTGCTATTTCACTTACAAACTTTTCTAAAGCCTTTCTTACTGTATCTTTTGAGAGAGGACATTGCCCATTCCTTTTCAAGCTGTCTTGCCAGCTTTTGCAATTTCTATTTTATTTTATTTTTTTCTTATTTTAAATACAGGACAGAGTATGAACATTATAACTCAGATTTCTGTAGAAATATGAACAGATAAATACAGCTCTCTGTTGACAATAACATTAAGAACCTCCTCTTAATTGTGTTTGCTTCATGATTTTGGGGGGGCGTTTATTTGGATTTTGGGAAGTATAGGGTCTTTAAAGATTATCTAAGTAACATAAGAGCACAATTCCTGTATATTCCTTCAGATGTTTCTGCATTGTATTTGAAAAAAAATATCATGGAAATGATATGTGGAAGATCCTTATAAAGGACCTTTTTAGCTGAGGTCTGGCATAACATTTCAGAATTTAGGCAATTTCGTAGCAATTTATTTGTATCTAACCTCTGTGCATTGAAGTCCCAATTTCCCCCTAATTTGGATGCATATTGTTGCTTCCTGACTTGCACTTGCTCAAGTGCTTTTTTTCATGCTTTGCAGACTCTTTCAGCATACCAAAATGCCAAAAAAAATAGCATGATAAAGGAAAAGCTGGTGCAAAAAAAAGTGAAAGGAATATTGAGTGGAGAGAGAGGACCATGGTAGCTGAACAGCAAAGGGTTAGGCAAATGCAGAATATCAATATTAGAATCATTCAGTGGCTTAATTCCCCTTTCTCACCTTCAGTTGTTCATGACTTAATTGATTTCTCTAACCCAGAAACACAATAAATATAACATTACCATTACTAATTGCCAGCCACAGGCTTAGTATTAAGTTTGCAAGGCATCAGGCCTGAAACTTGTCAGATTTTGTCTGAGCTTGACTTTTCTTGACCTGTCTGGAGTTTTGTTTTTATTTGATTTAGCTGAAACAACATCTTTTCTCGTTAACAGGTGGTCATGCTTCATTTGTTATAAACATAATTTTTACATAGATAGTGGTAGCAAGTAGTTATTCTGTGTAAAACAGAGTATTTATGACTCTAGCATATATTGATGCAGCATAGAGAAATAAATGCTTGACATGATAGCAAGGGCCTTGAAAGAGGGCACAGCATGCAGTATAAATGAGAACAGGCATGGGAGGATAAGATGGGAGGCACAGGTTGTTACCAGAGATTGCAAGGCTATGAATAACTCACCAATCATCAGTGAAAGAAATAGGAGCTGGACAAAAACAGTTATAGGAATAACAAGAGAACAAAGAACAAGCAATCAACATATGTAAAATGCATCTGGTATACTAAATTTGAATGCAACATGGAGATGCAGACCAGCAAAGAAAGATCAAGGTGTTAAAGTGTGTTAGACAAATAGTCCAAAGAGAATCCTAGGGGGAGGAAGAAGAAACTGTGTCATACATATCTCACTTCTTCCAGCAAAGGGCGCTTATCACTTGCTGGAAATTCCCCCTTCCTGTGTGATGGTGATCGGTACTGTAAAGACTTGGTACCTAGAAAGGGTACCATAAGGGTGAGCACAACACCAGAGGAAAAGCAAGAGTAACTCTTGGGGCAGCCAAAATGGCACTAAACACCTTCTGTCTTTAGACTGTATCTTGGGAAACAAATACATTTAGTCTGGGAACATACTATCTTTCCCTTGAAATTTCAGTAGTTTTAATCTTCTTGACATTTCTGAAATAAGAAGGTTTCTTTTTAATCGTCTTTTGCAGATGAGCAACACTATTGAGATAACAATGATAGTATTCTCAGTTATCATCTGTTCTCTAAAAATTAGCCATTAAAAAAAAAAAAAGTTTTAGATACCTTAGAAAGCCACAGGACAAAGACAGACACACCAGAAGATATTTTTTTGCTATCCTATCCTATTCCAAGATTAATTTGTAAGATACATGGGAAGAATTGCCCTCAGCAGAGGTAGCCTAGATGACAGACTTATTCCAGATATTTGCTTAAATAGTTCTTTCAACTAGGTATAGCAAATTTTAACTCTTTAATTAAAATGATGAATTTGAAAGAAGACTGTTTGCACAGACACATATATAAACAAAGATGTAGATCCAAATCCCCAAAATGTAGATAAAGTAGGAGATGGCTGACTGAATAGGCATGAGCTTAGGAATTTTCTACCTAAAAATTCTCTAAATCAACAGGCAGCATGTCACGTGTGAGTGATTAAAAACCAACCAACCAAACAAAGCCACAAACCTGCTTAAAATATTATCTGTAGGAAGAAATTAAAAAGAGAAATCAAGTGACATATTTGTGCAAATAAGATGAGGTAAATTCTAAGGAATATGAATGTATTGTCTCCATTTTCAGATAATTGTGTAGATCCCAGAGATAAAGGTAGCATAATCAAAAAAATTAATGCAATTAGGTGGAGGGATCAAGTAATCTCCATCCCTGGATTTTGAAAGAACATGAACATGATATTTGAGGTGTGGTAATTAATATTTTTAATAAATCTATAAAGTTAAGTTTATTGCCTGAGAACAGAAAATATATTGAGTATATCTGAAAGAAAATAAAAAGATATCTGGCTAAGCTTACATATGTGACCTCAATGTTATTGTGCTGAAGGACTATGGGGAATAATAGAATGGAAATCAGAAGAGTTTAGAAGAATTCATATTAAGTGGTCTGGCAAAAAGAAGTCTAACAGAATCACATCAAGATTTATAGAAAAAGGAAGGGAATGAGCCATATAAGCAAAGAGCAATTTCTTTCAAAGAACAGACCTGTATAAATTGATGGAAAATACACTTACATGGGAAAATCACACATACACACTCACAAATCTAATCCTTATAAGAGTACTTTTCCTTCAACAATGTCTGATGATAGAAGAGTTAGAGTAGAAAAAACCCCCACACCTGCTTTGAAGATAAATATCAAAAAAGTTGGTATGATAGAGCGTGTTTACCTGTCAGAGTAGGATACTGGTTGCCACTGCTGAGGAGGTGTCTTTCAAGCTTACATTTTAACTATTTCCAAAATATGTGTCTGGTCAGATGCCCTTGCCTTCAATTAATGCTGACATAACACAGTCAGAACACAGTGGGCTGAGGAACCAACATTCAGGCAGAGGTGTATATAGAATCAGGAATTTAATTTAATTTAATATAAAACCTACTACTTCAGCCTCATGGTCGTAAAAATTATCATTAACAGGTCCTATTGTTAAAGGAGATACTTCTTAATGATATCAGTTTATATTTAATAGCAGTTCAATATTTAGCAAGCATTATGTAAAAGTGACTTCTTATTACTATGCCTTTGTACTTAGAAACATAGTCATGCTGCTTGGTCCTCTTAAGGTTACAAATTAGGGTCATAAGCTTTGAATTTGTCAATGGTGAAACCTCATTGGGTATAGGTGGTTTTGGGGGGGGATGCTTGAACATGTTTGTGTGCTTCTATGTGCATGGTTGGTTGGGGGTTTTTCTGTGTCTTTGAGCATGTGTTGGTTATTTTTTTTGTTTATTATCGTTCTGGTTTTAGCCTGGACATTCATGTTGAAATATGTGGAATAAACAATGATCATTTAATTATTTTTTAAAATACTAAGGAATTGTGGGTTTAGGCCCCTTCTACACTGGCTATTTCTGTTTTATCCCATAATTGTTTAACGTAAAACACAGAAACAACTCTGGGAGACAGAAAGAACTCTTACACATGTGGTACAAGTGGAATATAAGTAATTAGCCTTCTGCATCTGTTTTATACACGAGGCAGCTGCTCCAGGAACTTACACATCTGTTTCAGGAGCCTTATTCTAATTTTCTGACTATGTTCTTACAGATTGTTGTCCTTCTGATGAAAAAGCTTGTCTCATTTCCGGATTTTACCCTGATATGGGAAGAAAGCATATATCTGCTTAACCTTCATTCTGCTAGGCTAAATAAGTCAAGCTGTCCTAGAGTACTTTTACAAGAGGAGCTGGCCTTCCCCAGGTCAATTTGGCAGCCCTTCTTTGTACTAGCTCTGCTATGAATTCATTGCTTGTGGACTAAGGTGACCAAAATTATACAGGTTTTTTTTCAGCTCTTTTAACTCTTCCTTTAACTCTAACTCTTCTGTTCAGTTTATAAATCAAGGAACCTTGACTGTGTATTTATGCAGCTCTTACTGCAAGCCCCTCATGTAGATCTAATCAATTGATGCTGTCATAAAATAAAAAGCATCTGACACCATTTATATAGTCTCAGTCACATTATTGCACCTCCCCAGTTCTCTTGCTCCTTTCTGTTCCGATTCTCTGAATAATTCTTACATAGAAAATACTTTTCCCTTTACTATTAATTTTATTTATTTGATTTTATGGAACAGGACCTAATTTATCTCTTCTTTTTTATATCTTCTTTTGTTCAAGACAGTTTTTTCTATTTTTGTTGAAAAGTCTGAATTGTTTCCATTTGAAGTGCAAAGGTTTGTTACTTTTATTTCCATATTAAAGAGGTCTTTTTGTTAGAATTATATCTGCCCTTTGAGTCAATCTTATGATGGACTGAAAAAGTTTCTTCTTTAATACAATGCTCTTCTGCTAATACAGCAAAGACAAAGTTCAAACGTTCCTCCTAGCCAGTCTTTATTACCTCTATTATTGTTTCATTTAAAAAAGTAATATTTGTTTGCATTTTTTTTTTAGTAGAAATGAAGGCGGATTTTTATAGGGTTTGACTGTTCTATTTAGGCTATTCCACTGCAGACTTCTTTAGCTCTTCTACACAGTTTCATGTAAATAATACTTAAATTATGCTAATTAGTTCTAGAACATCAATATGTCAATTGCACAGCAGCTCATGATCAGAAAAAGTTTTCATGATTGATATAATGACTACTAAATTACACAGACTACAAAATACCTAGCTATATACATAGCAAAAAACCTGTGCTATAGCAAAAAAACTATGCTATAGCAAAAAACCCCCAAACCTAGCTATATATATAGCCATCGTGGTAAAGCCATTCTTATTATAATTGGGGGAAAAAAAAAAAAACCACCAAAAAACCACACACTAAAAATGTTAGGTTGTTGAAGTAAGAATTCAGAAATTAAGACAACAAAAATTTTAACTTTCCAGTCAATCTTTTTATTTTTTTTGTCTACTAAGAGATTGTATTTAAATTATTAAATACTATTCCCACAGCTTTAGAGAGTAGGTGGGAAGAAGGAAGAAATTGAAAACTGTTAGACAAGAGTGATCTTGATTAATCTTTGTTAATATGTGGGAAAGATGTAGCAGCTGAGAAAATAAAGGGATTTATCTACCATAACTTGTGCAGGTAAAATTTAGACTAGGAAGAGACTCCTTGATAGTCAAGAGAAAACAAGCACCTCCAGAAGATTATTCATCTCATCTGGAACAGGTTTGATGAATAATCCTTTGGAGGTGACTATCTCTCTCTATTGATTAGAAATAAAGCTCCAGCAATTTGCTTTAACTTCAATATCTGGTTTAGATTAGGTGGATCTCAGCCTAAGAGAGGCTACAATATGAACTGGGTAATATTTCAGATTAAACTGATGCTATGTGACTGATTCATTCAGATTACTGTAAATCTCTTGAATTCACACTCACTAAAGGCTATCCAGATGTGGTAAGAATGCTGCAGATGTTTTTTCAGCATCATTTCATGCTCTAGGAGGAGGAAGCTAATAAATGTATGATGGTCCCAGTTCAAGTGTAGTTCTCATGCTGGGGTTATTTTTGTGCAAGTCAGTGTAGACCTGTGTTACCATGAGGGCTGATGACATAGCCCTCAAACAGATGTCCCACAGACAGATGACAAGATGACAAAGTATTTGGGAAGGAAGGACTTCAGGGCTAATGCCCTCCAGGTCTCGGATCAGTTTTGCCTTCAGTGATTCCCCACAGTGGAGTGTTACAGGCTCCTGCAAATTATCATTACTTACCACCCAGGCCTAGAAAACTCTGCCCTCTTCATTCTTCAAGTTTTACAGATTGTGTCCTGTAGACCTTGGCTTTGTAAAGACGCTGTCGTGTGGCTTCTTGTATCACAAATATAGGTCACACCTGAGTAAAATCGAAGACAAATTAAAACTTATAGGAAAGGCCAAGATGGTTACCTTCGGAATAAAAATTTGCTACCAGGTTATGCACCTCTGGAAACCTTTAATGTCCAGCCTTCTACTGCAATTAGTTCTCATCGTATGCGGTCCATCAAGTATTTTAAGTTGCTTTGTCCCTGAGATTACACCAACAAATGGGTATGTGCCAGCCAAGATAGAATACATTTATCATATATAATACCTTCAAATCTATATCTAAAAATTGACTAGCAGAGCTCCTCACAAATCTCAGCATACATTTCATCCTGACAATGAAAATTGAAAACATTTGTAAATATATCAATTTTATATTTGTATCGCTACCACTGAAATGTAAAGAAAGGTAAGAAATTTGCTGTTGCATAGGGAGATAAATAACTGTGATACATAAAAGATTTCTTTTCCCCTCATATACTCTATACCTCTCATTACTTCAATTTATTACTATGTTTTTAATTTATTTAAATTCCCACAGGTTATTCAAACATTCCACAAACGCCAGCTAACAAAATATATGCTAATGGATACTTACCCATTTAACACACAGTGAACGTAGGTTGCAATAGTTCCTTATTTTTAAACCTAAGCCATATTTATATTCCAGAAAATTCCTGTGCCAGGAAAGGCTGGCCCTTTTATATCTCCCCAATGTCTAATTATCAATTGAAAGGATGGAGGTTTGTACTGATTTTGGCTGCAATAGAGTTAATTTTCTTCATAGTAGCTTGTGTGGTGCTATGTTTTAGATTTGTGCTGAAAACAGTGTTGATAACACAGGGATGTTTTAGTTACTGCTGAGCAGGGCTTACACAGAGCCAAGGGCTTTTCTGCTTCTCACCCCACCCCACCAGTGAGGAGGCTGGGGGGGGCACAAGGAGTTGGGAGGGGACACAGCTGGGACAGCTGACCCCCACTGACCCAAGGGATATTCCAGACCATATGACGTCATGCTCAGCAATAAAAGCTGGGGGAAGAGCAGAGGCCATTTGGGGTTATGGCATTTGTCTTCCCAAGTCACCGTTATGTGTGATGGAGCCCTGCTTTCCTGGAGATGGCTGAACACCTGCCTGCCCATGGGAAGCAGTGAATGAATTCCTTGGTTTGCTTTGCTTGTGTGTGTGGCTTTTGCTTTACCTATTAAACTGTCTTTATCTCAACCCATGAGTTTTCTCACTTTTACCCTTCCGATTCTCTTCCCCATCCCACCAGGGAGGAGTGAGCGAGTGGCTGTGTGGGGCTTAGCTGACTACTGGGTTTAAATCACTAGGTTTTGATTAAATCAGACAAATCACAGAACAGTAGTCTGGATGCATTAACTTCTATAGAGCAATACTTTCTTCAGAAAATGACAAATATTTGTGGTCTGAATTTTCTGATATTTGGAGACACCCATTCTGCCTGGAAGACTAGAGGGAAGTAAAAGGATAAAAGTGAGAGTTCTGTGGACGGAAGAGGATGGAAGACAGCAGAGAGAAACTCTTTTTACTAGAAGATCAAAGCAAGACTTTAAATTGTACTTGAGTGATGAATAGAAACTAAAACATTAAACCAAACTAATATTATCATAAAAAATGTGAATGATTGTTCAGCCTTGAGAAGAAGGCTGGGGGGATTTGTTGGACAGCTGTTTATGCTAATAAACTGGCTGGGAAGAAAAAACCAAAGACATTTCACCTTTGGTGGCCTCTCTGGGAAAAGTGAAAACAGCAGAAGCTGACTGTGCTATGATAAGATCCTCTTAGAGTCCTTTCAGTGACCTCTGCAAAATTAACTGCAGGGTTTGCGCTTCATTTAGGAAAGAGTTAGGGGGGAAATGATAACTTCTTCAGTAATCACTTTATGTGTAAGTGTATTCCAAACATAGTGGATTAAAAGGCCCTTTGCAGCTGAGATGGCCTGAAACAATTCTTTTACCATCAAGCATAAGTACCCTCAATTTACAAAAGAGGACATTGAAGGTTTGCCCTCTGAAGGAAGAGGTAGTTCCTAACACTTATTTAAAAGTGAATGGTCTTGATAGAGGAGCCACTCCTTATGTTAATCAGCATATCGCTCATTCTGTGCAAGTCTGGCTCTATTTCTCTGAGACAGAAGGACTGAATGCAAAATCATTTTTTCACTGCTCACCACTTTCCTTGCCCTCTTATGAATTCCCACTAGAGTGCCTTGAAGTAGCCTCTTGACAGTTCTTTTAAGTGAATCTTGATCTTGGGATCACTGAGTATCATTTAATGTGATTAGAGCATCTCTTCATACAAAGATAGACTTCCACAATGCAGATGTGATTTACTTATTTTTTTAATATATTGTTTTCTCTTCCTTCTTCTCCAGAGATATGTAGTGTGGGGTTTTTGTTTGTTTTTTTTCCTTTACAAAGATTTATGACTGACCTGGAACTCTGAAATGGAGCCACTAATTCAGGAGAATGTGGGAGATTACTGATTCCTTCAGAAAATTTAACTAATTCAATGAAACAACAATTGAATTTAAGACTAGATTGTTGTTACAAATGTTACTGATGCATCACTTACCTATTCAAGCCTTGCTTTTTAAAAACTGCTGTGTCATCAAAGGCCATGCTCTGTGAAGTAGAGCTTTCTACTTGATTTGGGTGACTCAAGATGACAGAGGGAGAAGTTAATGCAAAATTATATGTCTTAAATTTTGTCCTCTTTATTTGGCTAGGTCAGCATACTAAATGGGAGCTGTAACGACACAAGATCATACTGATACTCAAACGTGGAAAAAGACACCATCACTTTGATCCCTTTTATGTTCATGCTGCTGCAACTCTGTACTTTCCTCAGATTACCAGTACCAAATATTTTGTTTGGTGGGCTGCAAAGTAGTCCTCTCATTTCCTAGGCAACTAGTCTGGCATCCTCTGATGAGGATTCAGGGTGAAATACTTCAGCTAGTGAGAAACGGGGGTCCTCATTGATATATGCAAGGAACATACCGACTCTATTGCTAGAGGTTTTCTTTCTTTTCTTGGTAACTAATCCATGGCACTAGGAAGGACCACCAAGTCTGACAATAAAACTTGCTGCTGAGATTGTCTTTCAATGCTCCTCCATCATGTCAGTGCAACTCGGAATTTTCTTGCCTTCTGTTTCCAGGATCTGGTTCTGGTTCATAAACTAACTTTTGCATCTGAATAAAATACTATCCTCCCACCTAACTTGCTGCCCAGTTGTAACTGAAAAGAAAGCAAGAATGCCAGTCATTGCTAGTGAAACCCAGTCTTGTGACACACTCACACTCCAAGGAGAAATACTGCAACTTTGTATTTGCATCCTTACCTTGGGATTATCACTTCAGAGTTGTTATCTCAGCACCACTGGTTAGAGAATATATTGGATAACACAGCAAAGAGCAAATGGTGAGCACTTAAAAAGCCAAACAAACTGGAAAGTGAAAGATGGAAAATGAAGGACTAGCTGTCTGATAGATAGTTGATGTCCCCACATAGGAGAGCAGTCTATGGGGTGGGAACATGGGCAGAGAGTTGCCAGATATTTCCCAGAGCTGTAAAATAAAGTTTTCTCAAGCCAATAATGAATGGATGAAAGAAAGACAAGGAAAAAAAAAAAGAAAAAAAAAAGAAAAATTAATTTATTCAGGAGAAGTCCTAGAAAGAGAGTTACGGTTAGTATTTCTGTACCCATGCATTATCAAATCAGGAAACAGGACTAATCCCATTTCAGCAATCCTTCAGCATTGTTCAGCATTGTTGATAGTAAGAGTCCATTATATGACTGCTTGCATTTTAGGCTTGCTCTATGCCATTTTGAAGCAGATAAGCAACTCCAAAACAATTGCCCAATTTATTTACCACCAGGAATTAAGAGGCCTATTTTTTTCCTGTTATTGAAATGCAAGCTGGGCCTTCCCAAAGGGAAGGAAAAACAGAAAAGGCTTGGTTTTACCCCTTATTTTTGTTTTCTTCTGAACCAAAATATTAGATAACCACAGGAACAACCAGTCCTATGTGTTTTATTTGGACATTGCTAGGTGTAAGGAGACCTGGCTATGTTGGTTTGGGGTTTTTTATTATTTGCTGTTTCTGTTAGATTCCTTCACAGTTTGTTTTTGGTGCCCTGTATATAGACAGTCACAGTGATGTCCCATCCTTAAGTTTATACCATTCATTACTTTTGCAATAGGAAAAAGTTTCTTGTCCTGTCTGGAAGCTATTAGCTGATAAGTTCATGTCTTGGACTCCCATAGGGATGGAGTTGTTTAATCTTTTTGCTGTCACTTGTTCAAGTTAATATGTGATATATATGTGTTCACATATTTTAAAGGTTTCCCTACTTGATATTTCCTGATATTCATAGAATCATAGAATCATTTAGGTTGGAAAAGACCTTCAAGATCATCGAGTACAACCATCATCCATGCCTACTAAACCATGTTCTAGAGTACCTTGTCTACAAGCTTTTTGAATACCTCCAGGAATGGTGACTCAACCACTTCCCCAGGCAGCCTGTTCCAATACCTGACAACCCTTTCAGTAAAGAAATTTTTCCTAATATCCAACCTAAATCTCCCTTGCCTCAACTTGAGGCCATTTCCTCTCTTCCTATCACCAGCCACCTGACAGAAGAGACCAGCACCCACCTCACTACAACCCCCCTCCAGGTAGTTGTAGAGAGCGATAAGGTCTCCCCTCAGCCATCTTTTCTCCAGGCTAAACAACCCCAGTTCCCTCAGCCGCTCCTCATAAGACTTGTGCTCCAGGCCCTTCACCAGCTTGGTTGCCCTTCTCTGGACACGCTCCAGCACCTCAATGTCTTTTTTTGTGGTGGGGGGCCCAAAACTGAACACAGTACTTGAGGTGCGGCCTCACCAGTGCCGAGTACAGGGGAACAATCACCTCCCTGCTCCTGCTGGCCACGCTATTTCTGATACAGGCCAGGATGCCATTGGCCTTCTTGGCCACCTGGGCACCCTGCTGGCTCATATCCAGCCAGCTGGCAACCAATACCCCCAGGTCTTTCTCTGCTGGGCAGCTTTCCAGCCACTCTTCCCCAAGCCTGTAGTGCTGCATGGGGTTGCTGTGACCCAAGTGCAGGACCCGGCGCTTGGCCTTGTTGAACCTCATAGAATTGGCCTCAGCCCATCGATCCAGCCTGTCCAGATCTCTCTGTAGAGCCTTCCTACCCTCAAGCCGATCAACTCTGCCTCCCAACTTGGTGTTGTCTGCAAACTTGCTGAGGGCGCACTCAATCCCCTTGTCCAGATCATTGATAAAGATATTAAACAGAACGGGGCCCAACACCGAGCCCTGGGGAAAACCACTTGTGACCTGCTGCCAACTTCTTTCTTCTTTCTTTAACCAACAGTTGATTATTTCAGAGGAAAGGACAGTCATAATTACTCTTGGTGGCTTGCTAATGAAGGCCAACAGCTAGACAGTTATCTTTCTGAAGAGAAAATTGCTGGATGGTCCAAAAGCAGTTTCCTTCTATATTCACCTGAATAAAGAAATTGTGAATCTCAATCCTTGGAGAGCCAAAAACTGAAAGGAAAACCTCTGTTTGTTTTAGACTGCAGAGAAAAAAAAAAAAGATGTCATCTCCTTGGGGAATGAAGGTTTGAAGGGAAA
>NW_010973219.1:0-1099 GCF_000737465.1 Haliaeetus leucocephalus | reverse complement strand
CCCAGTGGACCGAGACCCCCCCAGGAGTGACCTGCCCGCCCTGCCAGGCCGAAGTACCCCCCCAGGGGTGATACTGACCTTCATGGGGCTGTAACATGCCCCCCCCCCAGGGCTGTTTTGGGGTGAAATCCCCCCAGGGGGTGGTGGAAATCCCCCTGGCTGAGCAGGGCCCCCCCAGAGGCAGAACCCACCCCGGGGGGGGGAGCCACACAGGGGCTCCTTCCCGTTTAGGGGGACCCCAAAACCCTGCGGGGGGGGTGTGTGTGGGACTAGACACCAAAATACCAACCCAGTGGGGGGGAGCCAGGCTGGCACAACCTGGGGAAAAAAATCCTCTAAAAATAGCAACAAATCCCAATTCCTCCCCAAAGCGGAGATGCCAGGGCAGCCTCCCCTCCCCCCAGGGCCTGCCAGGGGGTGGCTAAATATAGCTGGGGGGGGAGCCAGGCCCCCCGCCCCCAAAAAAATTGCTGTGGGGAGTTTTATAGGGATGCAGCAGGTACAAAAAAATGCATTTATCGCTCGGCCAAAGCCAGGAAAAATGGGGGAACGTGAGGAAAAGAGGGCAAAGGGGTGGAATGGGTGGGTCCCAGTGAAACGGGGGGGTTCCCAGTGAAACGGGGGGGTTCCCAGTGAAATGGGGGGGGGGGTCCCTACTCCTTGAGGGAGAAGTGCATCTTGTCGCCGATGACCTTGCGCTCAGGGTTGAGGCGTTTGAGGATCTGGGCGAGGACGTTGACGGTGGCGTCGCTGCTCAGCCCCGTCCGCTTCGTCTGGAATTTTTTCAGCAGATCCTTGGTGGTCATCGGCTTGCGGGTCAGGTACCGCCGCACCGCCTCCTCCGTCAGCTGCACCTCCCTGTGGAGGGGGCACAGGGGGGTCAGCGAGGTGGCTGACACCCCCCCCCCCCCCCAAAAAAAACCCCACCCCCTTGTGGGGGTTCCCTGCCCCACCGCTACTCACCCGCTGCTGGGGGTCGATTTGCCAGAGTGGGGCTGGGGGGTGGATTTGCCGGAGGGCGGCTGCGGCCCCGAGTCCAGTTTTAGCCGTTTGGCGGCCGGTGGGTCTGGCCCCCCCGGGGGCTGCCGACGGCCTGGGG
>NW_010973218.1:0-1337 GCF_000737465.1 Haliaeetus leucocephalus | reverse complement strand
TTACAGTCTCTTCAGCACTGCCAGTTGCTTTTGAGCAACCTTAGCACGGTCTTAACCTGTTTTCTAACAGAAGCACAAGAGCTTACTGAAAAAGGTTTGTAATCGTATCTATGAAATCTTTGGTATGTTTTACTAAGATTTGGAATTATGCTTGAGTTGTAAGTGTGGAAAGATGAGCTTCTGTTGGTTTTGATGATTGGAAGACAGCCAAATTTAGCTGGGAGAAGGGGCTGAAATCTGAGAAGTTGGGACTACCACTTAATATGCGTTGATTTCAGGGAAATAGTTGGTTGTGGAGTTCATGCAGGTGGGTAGGGGAGGCTACATTCAGCAAGAAGCTGTGTAAGCAGCTGGGTGGAGATTCCAGCAACCGGATGTGGTAGCGCTGCAAATGATTCCTTTTAATTCTTAGCTAGCAATTCATAATTGCATGCGAATGTTGTATTGCAAATTGCTAGAAAATACAAAGGAAGCACAAATGAGTAACTTGTGAAGTAAGTTACTTGAGCTTCTGTAGCTTTTTACGTTATCACTTGTCCTTGGCATATTGAGGGGAAAAGAAGACTATCCCTTTGCTACGGTAAAAATCCCCGCTACGTGAAAAACAAATGTCTTATTCGTGAGTGTATTTAATAGTTCCGGCTTTAGTTTTTTTTTCTTCTAACCTTTAGTGAATCTGGTTCTTTGTAGGGGTTGCTTTTTTGGTTTGGTGGCGAATGTGTTTTTTTTCTTCAAATAAGAAGGTGCCACAGAGTGAGAAATGCAAAGACCACGATTTCTACCGCGTTACTTCTATACTTTCTATTTGGGATGATGAAGGGGGTTTTGTAAAAATGAAAGGAATTGGATAACAAAAATCATCTTATGCCTTTTTTTCAGGTTTTACAGACTTGACAAACAAGCAGGTGGTAACTGGCCTCCTTTCTTTGTATGCACGAGTGGTCATCTGGTTCTGTCGATCCAGTCTCCTTCCAGAGGGTTTAGGTAAGCATAAACTGTAATACATTTGTAACAGGGAGACTATCCAGTAAGTGATTCCGATGAACACATGCTTAGCCATGTTTTTGTAAATGTTTTGTCAGTGCTGAAGTTCTGTTGGTGAAACGGAGATTTTACTGGTTTTTTCAAATACATAGTGCAGAATAATGCAAGCAGTTTCTTTCCTGGATGATCCTTAGAAAGAGCAATAAGCCTCTGACTTGAAGGAGTTGCTTGTGTCCACAGCTTGAAAGACTTGGGATTTTAAACAAATTACTATTCCACCAGAGATAGTGGAATGCTTGTTTTTACAGCAAAGGCATTACCTGCGTGTTTGGAACTTTTTATTCATTGCTTGA
>NW_010973217.1:0-1310 GCF_000737465.1 Haliaeetus leucocephalus | reverse complement strand
AAGCATACTCTGCTGATAAAAACTGTACTTGCACCCTCTACCAAACACCCACGCTTCCAAATTCCAGAGTGAAACTGGCCCAATGAAGTAGCTGCAACTGCTACTTTCTTAACATTACCTTTGAAGAGCTAGTCATGCATTCATCTATAAGGATACATTTCTGCCTTAAAAATCTACTCCTTTCAAGCTAGATTTTATTTATATTTACCTCCACTAACAACTGTTTCCACATAAGGCGGGTAGAAAAGCAGCTCTTTTGATGACGGTGTCACAGTAATTTTCTCTCCAGACCTGTAGAACACAAATAAGATACAATTAGAAGCAAATGGAATTAGCAGCTCTCATGTAGAACAGAGTACCGCATATTGACCCAAGAGTCCATCTAAATACCCCAAGGAAAAGGTACCAACAATAACCTAAGCAAAATTAGTATTATGTGGTACTAGTTCCCATTTAGCTGACAGTCAATAAGAACAGGCACGGGTACCGATACAGCAGCTCTTTCCTGTATGGAATATATCACTGTTCTGTTTGGTGGAAACACCAAACAACAGTACAAAGAATACACCTCGTCCACTGGAGCTTGGTATTACCTTGCCCAGTATGAAAATTCATATAAGAATGGTCCTTGGAGTTCTTCCACCATTTCTTGCACTGGTGGCTTTGTTCCTTCCTCCTCTTGACCCTTCTTTTCTCTCTCCTGTCGGCGGGTCTCAATTTCTGCCAGCTGCTGCTCCCTACGTAACTCCTGTACAGATTTCAGGGGCCCCAAAACTAATGCAGGTTCACTGTCAATGGATGACCTGAAAACATGGAGGAGAAAATAAAATCATCTGCTTTCATATGGAGGGATAAAAGCTTGTTATACCTGTTAATTACTGTCTTTATACCACAGCAGACAAGTCCCAGGATTTTTTTTTAAATCCATCCCTTTTTAATTCTGCTATTTATTCCAAGCACAACTAAAACCTTTAACCTCCATATCAATCACTTTCTACTAGAAAGGCTCATTCATAGGGAGTACAGGCAACCTACTTGGCCTAGGAGGAAAGGACCGACTTACAACTCTCACAAATTTTGCCCCATCATGCTGTAACCATTCAAGAAGTTACGGCCCTGTTGCCTCCTCCTCCCCTCTGCCGTGCCTCAGCAACCCATTGCAGAGCCAGTGTCACATGCCTACATCTCAACCACTTTCCGGAGTCCAGCATCTTAGCCTAGCTTAGGTTTTGGCAAGTAGAGAGTCTTAATTTTGCACCAAGTACCAGACACCAGCTCTGCTGCAGGGGCAATAACCTTCCACAGAAGCA
>NW_010973216.1:0-1350 GCF_000737465.1 Haliaeetus leucocephalus | reverse complement strand
ACATGGCCCCAGATGTTCTGTGCTGTGATGTTACAGGCAGCTGTGGTGCCTGGTAGCCGATCTACCTTCTGTATTTTATTATAAGGAGCAATCCCCTGCTTACAGCCTCTTCATCCAGGCCACCGTCTCCTTGAAGTTCCTGTCCCTCTGAAACCAGTTATGTTGGTGACTGTGTCCTCTTGTTTTCATTTCTCTGTGTGCTAATTCCTCTTTGTCTCTCAAGCTCTCCAGCCCTGCCTTCATCATTGTTTGCTGTTCCGCGTTGCTGTGTGCATTGTATCCCCTGATCTCTTTCTGGTGCAGAGCTTCCCAGAACAAGCTGGGGTTGTTGATCAGGTGAGAGCTCACCATAATGAGGGCTCTCTGAGCCCTTCCAGCACTGGCTTTCTAGGCAGCTCCCCTTTTATTTACTGTCTTCCCCACTGCACTTGACGAAGTCTTGCGCAGTCTTTTCAGGGATCACGGGCAGATCTCACGTCATTCGCCAAACGGTACAGAGACTGAGTCTGGAAGGTCAGGATGCAAAGGTGATTGACAGTTTCTTCTCTAGCTGTTCTGAGCCTCCCTGGAAACATGATTTGCAGGTTGTCTTCCTGGCCCTCTGGTACAGCAGACTGACAGCGTTTGTGTTAACCCTCTCTTGGCCTGGCCAATAATGTCTATAAAAGAGTGACAGTTTGTCTCGACATGGTGCTCTGACAACACCTCAGTTCCCTGCGCTTCCAGCGGTGCCAGAAACATGGGTTGATATTGCTGCTGCATCATCTTTGGACCAAGGAGAATCTTGCTGGATAATTTAGGCAATTCTGACAGCCTGAAAATCTCAGCCAGTACTACCCGCAGGGATGTGTTCAGCAAAACGTTTACATACCTTTTTTTTGTTACTTTCCCATCAAGACTACTGCTGGCAACACCTCTCCACTTAGTGTCCTCTCCAGGCTTAACTAGCAGGGGGTGCGCTTTTCCTCCGAGCGTGGAGGGGAAGTTCTGATTTTGCCGGATGGGCAAGTTAGGTTTTAGCAGCAGTAGCTCCTCTTGCTCCTCCTAAACGCCGTTCCCCTTAGGCAGCCTGCACGTGTTTCCTTGCTCTTGGTATCTTTCTTCTGAGACTAGCAGGACTCACCTGCCTAGCAGGGACTGGGAGGCAAGGAGGGAACAGTCTAGAGCTGTAGTTTTCCCTTGCACTGAGCAGAAGCCCAAGGACACCTGCTGGAGCAGGGACACCTCTTCATGTAAACATCCGTGGTGTTGACTGCAGGTGACAATGCCTTTAGCACATTCCTGGCTTCCCATCATAACTTGAGGTCTGAATCTGGGCCCTGAAGAGGTAAAGGCTAGCGAGTCATATAG
>NW_010973215.1:0-276 GCF_000737465.1 Haliaeetus leucocephalus | reverse complement strand
TATCTATGGGGCTCATTATCTATAGGGTTCATTATCTATAGGGCTCGTTATCTATAGGGCTCATTATCTATAGGGCTCGTTATCTATAGGGCTCGTTACCTGTAGGGCTCATTATCTATAGGAATCATTATCTATAGAGCTCATTATCTATAAGACTCATTATCTATAGGGTTCATTAGCTGTAGAGCTCATTATCTGTAGCACTCATTATTTATAGAACTCGTTATCTATAGAAGTCGTTATCTATAGAGCTCATCTATAGAGCTCATTATCTAT
>NW_010973214.1:527-864 GCF_000737465.1 Haliaeetus leucocephalus | reverse complement strand
ATGCACAGCACCCATGGCAGCTGTGCACCCACCCCAGCACCCGTTGCACTCAGGCACTGTTGCATCGAAGCATGCACAGCACCCGTGGCACCCATTGCACCAAGGAATGCACGGCACCCATGGCACCCATGGCACCCGTGCACCCACCCCGGCACCCGTTGCACTCAGGCACTGTTGCATCGAAGCATGCACAGCACCCGTGGCACCCATTGCACCAAGGAATGCACAGCACCCATGGCATGCCGGCACCCGCTGCACCCAGGCACCCGTTGCACCAGGGCATGCATGGCACCCATTGCAGCTGCGCACCCCCCCCACCTGGGCATCCGTTGCACCC
>NW_010973214.1:0-482 GCF_000737465.1 Haliaeetus leucocephalus | reverse complement strand
GCACCCACCCCGGCACCCGTTGCACTCAGGCACTATTGCATCGAGGCACGCGCAGCACCCATGGCACCCATTGCACCAGGGCATGCACAGCACCCATTGCAGCTGTGCACCCACCCCAGCACCCGTTGCACTCAGGCACTATTGCATCGAAGCATGCACAGCACCCGTTGCACCCACGCCACCCAGGCACCCACTGCACCCAGGCTTGCACAGCACCCATGCACCCATTGCACCCCTTGCACCCATGGCCCCTATTGCACCCATGCACCCATTGCACCCTTGCATGCTGCAGCAGCAGGCACAGCACCCATGCACGCACTGCACCCGTGCCCCCACAGCCCCCCGGCACCCATGCATCCCAGCACCCATTCCACTTGGGCACCCACAGCACCCGTGCATGCTGCAGGAGCATGCACAGCACCCTGCGCACCCCTGCACGCTACCTGGGCACGTGCAGCCCCCTTGCACACCCGTGGGTGCCC
>NW_010973213.1:0-1373 GCF_000737465.1 Haliaeetus leucocephalus | reverse complement strand
GGAGAGTTCTGACGCAAGGAAAAGTGAGGTAAGTCCCAGAGGGCTGATGAGAAAAATGGTGGCGTTGGGGAGGTGAGGAGCAAGGTTGTCCATACACAGTCAGACCTCAAGGGACTGCTTCTTCTACCTGTCCAGACCTCCTGAGGAGACACTCGGGATCATTATCACTTGGAGAATGCTGCTATAACCTCTTCTCTAGTTAGAGAGTCACTAGAGTCACTGCAAGTACATTTATTTTGTTTAATTAAAGAAGGAGTATAGCTCCTTGTTCTCACAGTCGCTGGGTCACACGAGGGAGGTAGATGATGAAGTAAAAGTGGGGTGTCCACATGTCTTTGTGGACAACATTATCCCAAGAACAAAAAGCGAGAGAAGAAAAAAACTCGCCCAATAACAATGACAACAACTAAAACTAATAAAGAAAGGCTGGGCCTGTAATAAGTTACATTATGAGTCATATGCTGAGGAAGATGGACACTACAGCTTCTGGAAAAATTCTGTCATCCATTTCCACACTGCATCCTTGAGGTCCTGGTTCCTCATGCTGTAGATGAGGGGGTTCACTGCTGGCGGCACGACTGAGTACAGCACTGCCACCAACAGATTCAGGGATGGGGAGGAGATGGAGGGGGGTTTCAGGCAGGCAAATATGGCAGTGCTGAGAAACAGGGAGACCACGGCCAGGTGAGGGAGGCAGGTAGAAAAGGCTTTGTGCCGTCCCTGCTCAGAGGGGATCCTCAGCACCGCCCTGAAGATCTGCACATAGGACAGCACAATGAAAACAAAACACCCCAAAAAGACAAAAGCACTAAACACGAGAAGTTGAAATTCCCTGAGGTAGGCATCTGAGCAGGCGAGCTTGAGGATCTGGGGGATTTCACAGAAGAACTGGTCGAGGGCATGGCCTTGGCAGAGAGTTATTGAAAATGTATTGGCAGTGTGCAGCAAAGCATAGAAACAAGCACTTCCCCAGGCAGCTGCTGCCATGTGGACACAAGCTCTGCTGTCCATGAGAGTCCCGTAGTGCAGGGGTTTGCAGATGGCAATGTAGCGGTCATAGGCCATGATGGTGAGAAGAAAATACTCTGCTGAAATGAAAAAGACAAGCAGAAAGGCCTGGGCAGCACATCCCAAGTAGGAGATGGCCCTGGTGTCCCAGAGAGAGTTGGCCATGACTTTGGGGAGAGTGGTGGAAATGCAGCCAAGGTCGAGGAGGGAGAGGTTGAGAAGGAAGAAGTACATGGGGGTGTGGAGGTGGTGGTCGCAGGCTATGGTGGTGATGATGAGGCCGTTGCCCATGAGGGCAGCCAGGTAGATGCCCAGGAAGAGCCCAAAGTGCAAGAGCTGCAGCTCCTGTGTGTCTGCGAATGCCA
>NW_010973212.1:0-1317 GCF_000737465.1 Haliaeetus leucocephalus | reverse complement strand
TCTCACCATCAGCTTCTTTTTCTTGTTGTAGCGCAGCTTCGCCTTCTCTTTCCTTTTCTCTTCCAGCGCCGCCGTCACTGCCTGGTACTTCCAGCCCACCTCATGTGCCAGCCGGCCCAGGAAAGCAAACTGGGGAGGGGGCACAGGGGGGGTCAAGGGGGGACCCCGGTGGTGGGGGAGCCCCCCCGGACCCCCCCCCACCTTACCTTACGGGTGGGCTTCAGGCGGATGATCTTGAGAGCAGCTGGAACCACCATGCGCTTCCGCTGCCAGAGGAAGAGCATCACTGAGGGGGGGGCTGGATTTGGGGGGTGACAAGGGGGAGACAAAGAGAGATTTGGGGGAGAACAAGGGGGGGGGTTTGGGGCAGCCACAGTGCCTCAGTATCAAAGTTTCTCTCAAGGATCATCGAACAATGTAGGTAAAAGTGCATCACTGACACAGAGCGGCAGATTTGGGGGTCCCATGGGGCTGGGGGGGGTCCTGGGGTGATTTGGGGGTCCCCTCACCTTGTCATAGGGCGGGGGGATTCCATCGAACACCTTCAGCCTCTCCAGTGCCGCCTGGCCTCGCTTTGTCTTGTGGGGCAGCATCCCTGGGGGGAGCACGGGAGGGGTCAGGGGGCTCTAGGAGGGCACCCCGGGGTTTGGGGGGGTCCCCGGCCCCCCAAACTCACCTCTCACCGTCCGCCAGAAGATGCGGCTGGGGGCACGGAAGTGGTAGGGCCCCCGCGAGGGATTGGTGTTCATCCGCTTCCGCAGGAAGGCCAGGAACTTCACTGGGGGGGCGGGCAAAGCGTTATTCCCTCGCAAAACAGGGGAGACCCCGGCGTCCAGGGCTCCCGTTACACCCCCCGGTAACCGCCCCCCCCACCCCACTCACGTTTGTTGCGGTAGAAGTTGCCGGAGATGTTGATGCCCTCACAGCGCACCACGACCACGCGCCGGCCTGCAGACATGGAGGGGGCACACACAGGGACATGGGGGGGGGGACACACGGACACGGAGGGGAGCAAGACACACGGACACGGCTCAGGGGCGGCAGCGACCGGACCCACGCGCCTTCTCCCCCCCGGCCCGGCCCGGTCCCCCCGGCGCTCAGCTGGTAGTGCATGAGGCAGCTCTCACGGTCGTGAGACTCAACAGCCGAAGAGGCTTCATCCCCGCGCCAGGGGTCCCGGTGTCCCCGGAAGGTCCCGGTGTCCCGGGGAGGGGAGGTCCCGCACTTACCCAGCAGCACCTGCTTGGCCACGATGGCCGCCAGCCGGCCCAGGAGATGCCCGCGGCCATCGATCACCAGAACCTGCGGTACCGGGAG
>NW_010973211.1:0-366 GCF_000737465.1 Haliaeetus leucocephalus | reverse complement strand
AGTGTCCCCAAGGGCCTTCCCAGTATGTCCCAGTATGTCCCAGTGTCACTCACAGGTAGAGCAGCCCCCGCAGCCCCCGCAGCGCCGTGGGGGCGATCGTCCCCACCTCGTTGTCCTCAATGAACCTGGGGACACCAGCACCTCTGCCACCACCAGTATATCCCAGTACGGCCCAGTCCTTCCCCACTTACCCCCCCAGTACCTCCCATGCCCTCCCCAGTCTCTCCCAGTATACTCCAGTGCCCACTGGTGGCCCTCCCGGGGCCTCCCAGTAAATCCCAGTGGCCCTCAGTGCCTCCCAGTACACCCCAGTATCCCTTCCAGTGTCCCTCCCAGTACACCCCAGTGTCCCTTCCAGTGCCCCCC
>NW_010973210.1:0-1386 GCF_000737465.1 Haliaeetus leucocephalus | reverse complement strand
GGGGGGGTGCCAGGAGATTTTGTTTCATGCGGGTTCTGTTGTTGTTGTCATTCTTTTATCACAGTCCAAGGCACAAGGCAGGATTTGAAAGCAGGTGAGTCACGGGGCTGTGATTTGGGAGAGGGGCTGTCTGAGGGTTTTACCCTCCCTGCAGCTCGTAGGCTGTCAGATCTCCGTGTCTTTAGCCTTTAAACGTTGTAAGTGCGTGCTCGGGAAGGGAAGACAGGCAGATCCCCCCCTTAGACCCCAATAAATAGCGTGCCCGGTCAGCCAGCAGACAATGCGCGGTGCCTGCCACCAGCCCGGCATTAGGCGGCTGAGAGCAGCTGCCTCCCCATTAGCGGCGAAAGAGATTTTAAAGAGCCGGGAAAGGCGGCGAAGGCTGCCGGGGGCTCTGCCCGGGTCTCGCCTCCAGGTGCGGACCCCGGGGGAAGGAGAAAGGGGGGGTTTGGAGGTGGGGGATCCGGCGGCGGGGCGGCTCCGCGGGGTCGGGCCCCCTCCGCGCCCCCCCCCCCGCCGCGCTCCCCTCCGCGGGGACCGTGGGTAGCCCAAGGGGAGGGGAGCGATCCTGTGGCCCCCATCCCCGCCCCGGACCCCCGTCCCAGGATCGGGCCCCTCCGCCCTCTCGGCTGGTGGCAGGGGCGCTCGTTGAAGGCACGGGAGGACTCGGAGTCGCGGGAGTAGTTGTACGAGCTGAGCCACCTGCATTGGGTTGGGTTTTTTTAAATTTTTTTTTAATTATTTTTATTTTTTAAGGTGGGGTGGCAGGACACTGCCTTGCTGCTCTGCTGTGAAAACAAAAGCCAAATAAAGTGAAAACTGCTACAAAGGTGTAGTGGGTTTGTTCTTTTTGTTTGTTTTTTTTGTTTTTTTTTTTTTTTAAGAGAAATAAAAATAAATTCCGGTCAATAAAACATGCAGGAACGTTGCAAATTTAAACTAATAACCTCCCTCCTCCACGGCTGCCCCTTCCGTTTACAGTCACACGTGTTACCGGCGCCCAGCCCGGCGCTCCCGGGGGACGGGCTGCCGGTGGTGGGGGGGGGAGGGGGGGTCCCGTTCCCAGCCCCCCCCCCCCCCCCCCGGGGAACCCCCGCCGTCTCCGCCGCGGGGAGCAGCCGGCGGCGCCGGGAACAATGGCTGGAAGCCCCCGCGGTCCTGGGGGCGGCCCGGGCCGGGAGGGGGGGAAGGCGGCGGGAGGAGGGCGCTGGCAGCGCCCCCTGGGGTAGGGGAGATTGTCGGGCGTCGTGTGGTTGCAGCCTGACCCGGGGGGGGGGTGGGGGGGGGGTCAGGCCAGGTAACTCGCAGGCTGCTCCGAGCTCGCCTGCTGGTGTTTCGCCGAGCTTCCTCCCCGCACAGCTTGCACGGGAACCAGGGGAAAGGAGG
>NW_010973209.1:5861750-5862070 GCF_000737465.1 Haliaeetus leucocephalus | reverse complement strand
CGGCGCGGCAGGAGCGCCGCCCCCGGGAAGAGCGCGCTCACGGCCTCCCGCGCAGGCGGTGTGGAGGCGCGCGCCCGTGCCCACACCCAGCATGGCGGCCGGCAGTTTCGGCACCACTGTCGTTTCGTGCGCTGGCGGCAGGGAGCGGGCGCTCGGCTTCCCGTACTCGACATGGCCGCCAAAGGGGCCCGGCAGCGGCTGCGGGCTGGAGGTTGTGGGGAGTCGGCCCGGCCGCGGCCGGAGGCCGCGGAGGAAGCGCGCCTGGAGTAGGTGTCGGAACGGGCGGCGGGGCCGCGGGGAGCCGGGGCCGGGCTGCAGCG